>NC_041386.1:314681113-314911852 GCF_002162155.2 Triticum dicoccoides | reverse complement strand
TATTTAGCATTCATACGCTCAATGTTTTCCTTAGTTAACTCATGCATTTTTAAAATCAATTCAGCATGTTGTTTAGCATCAAAATTAGCCTTCTCCGAAGATGGAAGAGGCAACAAATCAATAGGTGCACGAGGTAGGAAACCATACACAACTTCAAAAGGGCACATCTTAGTAGTAGAATGCAATGAACGATTATAAGCAAATTCAATATGAGGCAAGCATTCCTCCCACATTTTCTTATTATTCTTCAAAACAGCCCTAAGCATAGTAGACAACGTTCTATTGACTACTTCAGTTTGTCCATCAGTTTGGGGGTGACAAGTAGTACTAAAAAGCAGTTTAGTCCCCAACTTAGTGATAGAGGCAAAGGTGTCCCGTCTTTCGATGAGATGATGGATATCGCTTTGGTGGAAGTCGACTTTGACGATCCGACTACGAACGTGCGATGACGTCGCGCCTTAGCAATCGCTAAACCAACTCCGAGAGGTTATTGACCACGCCGGAGCACGATCAACCTGACCACGAGGGTCTGTTTCCTGCGAGCAAACGAAGAACAAGCAAGAAACTAAGATTGCAATCTGGATATTGCGAATATAAGATGAAAGCTTTATTGATCAAGGTGGGGTTCTGTGATGCCTTTGTCTGGTCGTTGAACACAAATGAAGTACCGCGAAGTTGCAGCTATGGCGAACTTTTAATCTAAACAAAACCCAAAGTCTAAACGATGCCCTAAGGGCTGTATATATGGAGGAAGAGGGGGGAATTTCGTGGCCCTTGGTGGAGGGGTCCGAAATCAACCCTATCTCTTGTTTCCCCACACATACGGACTCTAAAAATAGCCTATACTTATGTATTTCGAAATTACATGGGCCTGGCCCAATAATAAGGTTACGCAGCACCTAAAATAGCCTCGGGACGAAATTTATGAAGTGGCATCTTGTATATTTCGTCCAAGGCTTCATGCACCCATTATGGTGGCTTCAAAGTCCTGAAATCATCACTTGTAACTCCGTTCTTGTTCCCCTTGCGCATGCCATCATCTCCATGCTTGTTCTTGCTCCAATGTTCATCCTTCTCCAAGCTAGGCCCTTCATTTGTAAGCAAAACAAATGTACCAATTTAGGCAGCATCATATTCTCATGAACATTAGAATCATTACCAAGAAACGAAAGTACCTGGTAATTTAGTTGGCGTGCACGAGCTCTAGTAATTGGTCCAGTATGTATAGCAGCAGGGGCTGTGGGTGTAACAATTGTATTGATGTCCTCATCATCCTCCCCTTCTTGAAATGAAGTCGTCCTCGACGGAAGTTCATCTTCCTCACCCAAATAAGGCTTCAAATCTGCAATGTTAAAAGTGGGACTAACCCCAAAATCTGCAGGCAGCTCAAGTTTATATGCATTATCATTTACTTTCTCTAACACCTTAAAGGGACCATCAGCACGTGGCATTAACTTTGATTTGCGCAAATCAGGAAATCTATCCTTACGCAAATGTAACCAAACAAGATCTCCAGGTGCAAACACAACATGTTTTCTACCCTTATCTCCAGCAAGTTTGTATTTAGCATTCATACGCTCAATGTTTTCCTTAGTTAACTCATGCATTTTTAAAATCAATTCAGCATGTTGTTTAGCATCAAAATTAGCCTTCTCCGAAGATGGAAGAGGCAACAAATCAATAGGTGCACGAGGTAGGAAACCATACACAACTTCAAAAGGGCACATCTTAGTAGTAGAATGCAATGAACGATTATAAGCAAATTCAATATGAGGCAAGCATTCCTCCCACATTTTCTTATTATTCTTCAAAACAGCCCTAAGCATAGTAGACAACGTTCTATTAACTACTTCAGTTTGTCCATCAGTTTGGGGGTGACAAGTAGTACTAAAAAGTAGTTTAGTCCCCAACTTAGCCCATAAACATCTCCAAAAGTGGCTAAGAAATTTAGTATCACGATCTGAAACAATAGTATTTGGCACACCATGCAAGCGAATAATTTCACGAAAGAACAAATCAGCAACATTAACAGCATCATCGCTTTTATGACATGGTATAAAGTGTGCCATTTTCGAGAATCTATCCACGACAACAAATATGCTATCCCTCCCCTTCTTTGTTCGAGGTAAACCTAAAACAAAGTCCATAGATATATCCTCCCAAGGAACACTAGGTACAGGCAAAGGCATATATAAACCATGAGGATTGAGTCGTGACTTAGCTTTTTGACATGTAGTGCAGCGAGCAATAAAACGCTCAACATCCCATCTCATCTTTGGCCAAAAGAAATGTGTAGCAAGTACGTCCTCCGTCTTCTGCATGCCAAAGTGTCCCATTAATCCTCCTCCATGCGCCTCCTGCAACAACAAAAGATGAACAGAGCTAGCTGGAATGCATAGCTTGTTAGCACGAAACACAAATCCATTGTTAACGATGAACTTGTTCCACATTCTTCCTTCTTTACAATTCTGCATTACATCTTTAAAATCAGCATCATGCACATATTGATCTTTGATGGTCTCCAAACCAAATATTTTGAAGTCAAGTTGTGAAAGCATAGTATAGCGGCGAGACAATGCATCAGCAATAACATTTTCTTTTCCCTTCTTGTGTTTAATGACATAAGGAAAAGTCTCAATGAATTCAACCCATTTAGCATGTCTACGATTCAGTTTAGCTTGACTTTTAATATGTTTCAAAGATTCATGATCAGAATGTATAACAAATTCTTTGGGCCATAAATAATGTTGCCATGTTTCTAAAGTCCGAACAAGAGCATATAATTCTTTATCATAAGTAGAATAATTCAGACTAGGCCCACTCAATTTTTCAGAAAAGTATGCAACAGGTTTGCCATCTTGTAATAACACACCGCCTAATCCAATTCCACTAGCATCACATTCAAGCTCAAAAGTCTTATTAAAATCAGGAAGTTGGAGTAAAGGAGCATGTGTCAACTTATCTTTCAATACCGAGAAGGCTTCTTCCTGTGCGGTACCCCAAAGAAAAGGCACATCTTTCTTTGTAAGCTCATTGAGAGGTGCAGCAATGGTGCTGAAATCTCTCACAAAACGCCTATAGAATCCAGCGAGGCCAAGAAAACTCCTCACTTGTGTGACCGTTTTGGGCTGCGGCCAACTCTCAATAGCTTCAATCTTGCCTTTATCAACTTCAATTCCCTGTGGAGTAACAACATAGCCAAGAAAAGATACTCGGTCGGTGCAAAAGGTGCACTTCCCAAGGTTACCAAACAAACGTGCATCACGTAGAGCAATAAAAACAGCACGTAAATGTTCCAAATGTTCTTCCAAAGATCTGCTATAAATCAATATGTCATCAAAGTAAACTACCACAAATCGTCCAATGAAAGCACGTAAAACTTTGTTCATTAGTCTCATGAAAGTACTAGGTGCATTAGTTAACCCAAAAGGCATGACTAACCACTCATATAATCCAAACTTAGTTTTAAATGCTGTTTTCCATTCATCTCCCAATTTCATACGAATTTGATGGTACCCACTACGCAAATCAACTTTGGAGAATATTGTAGGGCCACTCAATTCATCAAGCATATCATCGAGCCTAGGAATAGGATGACGATAACGAATAGTAATATTATTAATGCCTCTACAATCAACACACATATGTGATGTACCATCCTTTTTCGGCACTAGAATAATAGGAACATCACAAGGACTAAGGGATTCGCGTATATAACCTTTGTCGAGAAGCTCTTGTACTTGACGCATAATCTCCTTCGTCTCCTCTGGATTGGTACGATATGGTGCACGGTTTGGCAGTGAAGCACCGGGAATTAAGTCAATCTGATGCTCAATCCCTCGAATAGGCGGTAATCCCGGTGGCACGTCTTGTGGAAAGACGTCAGCGAACTCCTGCAAAATGTTAGTGACAGCAGGAGGCAAAGAGGAAGGCACGTCCTCGAATGAAAATAATGCCTCTTTACACACAAAACCATAGCGAACAGATTTGCTGAAATCTAGCTCATCAATATCAGATTTGGTGGCAAATAAACATGCGCTTTCCAATTTAATTTCAGAAGCAACACTAGATGGTTTATTATTAGGCTTCATTTGTTGCTCAAATTCTTTTGCCACAATCTGATTTTCACTCTTATTCTTCTCCTGTTTTGCTTTATTAGCTCTATTAATATCATCTTTCAAAATGGAATCAGGAGTCATAGGAAGCAAAGTAATATTTTTATCCTTATGAACAAGAGTATAGTGATTGTTTCTACCATGGTGTACAGAGTTTTTATCAAATTGCCATGGTCTACCAAGTAACAAGGAACATGCTTGCATAGGTACCACATAACAATCAACATAATCAGCATATGTAGAGATACTAAAATGCACACGAACAGTACGTGTTACCTTAACCTTGCCGCTGTTGTTGAACCATTGGATGTAGTAAGGATGTGGATGTGGTCTTGTGGTGAGAGAAAGCTTCTCCACCATCTCCATGCTAGCCAAGTTGTTGCAGCTCCCTCCGTCTATGATGACGCGCACAGAACGTTCCTTCACAACTCCCTTGGTATGGAACAAATTGTGCCTCTGATTTTGCTCAGCTTGGGTGACCTGCACACTCAAAACACGTTGAGCAACTAAACATTCATACCTGTCAGCGTCTTCAGGAGCCATGTATTGTGTCTCATGATCAGAATCATCTCCACCATGTTCTTCACGTGTAATAAGAGCCAAAGTCTCCTCATCATAGTCACTAGCGGACTCATATCCACCATCCGCGGTAGCAATCATCACACGTGGAGATTTGCATTCTCTCGCATAATGACCTCCTCCCTTACAACGACGACAAATAATATCACTTGTGTGCCCTCTTGATGTCATGAAAGAAGAAGAACTCTGTGCAGGCCCAGTAGGTGCGCTCTTGGCAGATAATGGTGGTTGTGCCTGTTTTCTTGTATCACGACTGAAAGAGGCACCTGATTGAGGTGCTGGTGCAGTTGAAGTAGAAGATGCACGCGGTGTCCATGATGAAGGTCGGCCTGCAGAAAAGTTAGATCGCGGCTATGCTTGTCGATCCTGCACTTCACGTTCAGCTTTACAAGCAAGATGGAATAAACGAGTGATATTAGTATACTCCTTATAGTCTAGAATGGTCTGAATCTCTCTATTTATTCCAGCGAGAAAACGTGCAAGCATAGCTTCATTCTCCTCAACAATACCACATCTAATCATGCCAATTTGTAATTCCTGATAATATTCTTCTACAGAATTTTTCCCTTGTTTTAAACGCTGCAATTTTTGAAGCAATTCACGTTGATAATATGGTGGAACCCAACGCGTACGCATAGCAGTTTTCAAAGCAGCCCAAGTAGTTGGAATAGGATATAATCTACAATGTTCAGACCACCATACACATGCAAAACTAGTGAAAGCACAAACAGCAGCAGCAACCCGTCTCTCCTCGGGGTATTGTAAACATGTAAATCGTTGTTCAGTTTCTAACTCCCAAGTAAGATATATATCAGGAACATATCTACCCTCAAATGGTGGAATATTCAATTTCAGTTTAGGAATATGGACATCATCTCGTACCTGAGGTGGTAGTGCAGGCCTACCATTACGAATATATACCTGAGGTCGACCTGCTGGTGGTGGTGCAGGTGGCTGCACGTAGTGCTGATTTTGATCAACCTCATCCTCATAATCTCCCACATAATCATCCTCCTCCGCATCAGCAGCAGGAGCCACAGAAGTATCAACAGCAGCACCAACAGTTTGGCCAAACGCAAGAGGAACACGGCTCGCTCGGCGAAGGTCTGTTTCGCGACGTGGAGGTAGTCGTTGTTGTTGTTGTTGGAGAGGTGCGTTAGGTGCAGTGGGTGGTGGTGGTGGAAGACGCGCGAGCAATTCATTAAACTTGTTATCGAGCTTTGTTTCGAACGTCTTCTCCATGCCATCTATCTTCTCCATGGCCTCTTCAAATCTGTTTAGCACATCTTGCACCTGTCCACTCATCATTTGCTGAAATTTATCATGCAAATCCTTATTCGTCATGTTCTCCCAGTCAGTCTCGTCGGCTTGTGATCCTGGCATGGTTAGCAGCAATAGAAACACACAAGAATATGATCCTACAGACTACTAACAAGAGGTGGTGGTGGGTGTCACAAATCCGTCAAGCAAATCTCAAATTCTTACCAGTTCTTACCCAGCAGCAGGCGGTGATCGGCAACCGTTGTAGTCAAAAACTCTCAAAGCTTGGATAGAGCGATTACTAGGGAGAGTCAAACGCACGACGTAGATGTATGTGGAGCTGGGAAGGCTTATAATATGGTAGCAAAAAGGGTCAGCAATAATCAATTCAGAGATGCAAAGTTGAATAAACGCTCAACGACGGTACTGTGCTGGTCCTAGGCTAGACTGTGCTAGAGACGCGAGCCTAGAACACCAACAAAATCACGGCGCGGCACGTAAACAAGGGAAAAAGCACACTCTGGATTTTTTTTCGCTCCTTTTTTTTGCACTGTTTTTTTTTGCGCTGCTTTTTTTTCGAAAAATCACTATAATGGCGAGTGTCTCAAAACTCTTCCTATGTCAAACTGACAGGATGGGCACGAAATTTTTTCGACCAATTTTTTTTTGACTGCCCGGACCCAAAAACTGGAAACGGGTCAAAAAAACTTCCTACAATGGCACTTGTCTCAAAACACTCAGAAACGCCTAAAAATAGGATAGCCAGAAATTTTTTCGAAAAATGCGTTTTCGAAAAATTTTGGGCCTCAACGAAGGGTGGTTTCCGGACTCTTTTTTTTTTGCGAAACCTACTCCGGCAAGGAAACACGAATCGGAATCTAGATGGATCTCGAAAACAAACCTAATATGACAAGAACTCGGATTGGTGGTGGATATATGGTGGTAGATGGCAGCGGTGGTAGTATATGACAGCGGTGGTGGTATATGGATACGGATTCGAAGCGGTGGCGGATATGCGGTGGTGGTAGATGGCAGGGGCGATGATGATGGTGCGGCGGCGGCGTGACAACTTATGACCAGAACTCGAAACTCTAAAAGACTAGACTCTAAGACCAGCAACTAGACACGACGATTCAACCGCAAATTCAACAAAGCAAAACCCTAAAAAGATTATGCAAAGGCTCAGATTGGTTCGGATATGATGAACTAACCCTAATTTTTTTGTGGCTTTTTCGTGGACTGTAGGTATGAAGAACAGACTCGATCTAAACTACGAAAAACTGTAAAATCTCACCGAGCAACCTGGAAATCTGATACCACTTGATAGAGGCGGAGGTGTCCCGTCTTTCGATGAGATGATGGATTTTCGCTTTGGTGGAAGTCGACTTTGATGATCCGACTACGAACGTGCGAGGACGTCGCGCCTTAGCAATTGCTAAACCAACTCCGAGAGGTTATTGACCACGCCGGAGCACGATCAACCTGGCCACAAGGGTCTGATTCCTGCGAGCAAACGAAGAACAAGCAAGAATCTGAGATTGCAATCTGGATATTGTGAATATAAGATGAAAGCTTTATTGATCAAGGTGGGGTTCTGTGACGCCTTTGTCTGGTCGTTGAACACAAACGAAGTACGCGAAGTTGCAGCTATGGCGAACTTTAATCTAAACAAAACCCAAAGTCTAAACGGTGCCCTAAGGGATGTATATATGGAGGAAGAGAGGGGGAATTTCGTGGCCCTTGGTAGAGGGGTCCGAAATCAACCCTATCTCTTGTTTCTCCACACATACGGACTCTAGAAATAGCCTATACTTATGTATTTCGAAATTACATGGGCCTGGCCCAATAAAAAGGTGACGCAGCACCTATAATAGCCTCTGGACGAAATTTATGAAGTGACATCTTGTATATTTCGTCCAAGGCTTCATGCACTCGTTATGGTGGCTTCAAAGACCTGAAATCGTCACTTGTAACTCTGTTCTTGTTCCCCTTGCGCATGCCATCATCTCCATGCTTGTTCTTGCTCCAATGTTCATCCTTCTCCAAGCTAGGCCCTTCATTTGTAAGCAAAACAAATGTATCCAATTTAGGCAGCATCATATTCTCATGAACATTAGAATCATTACCAAGAAACGAAAGTACCTGGTAATTTAGTTGGCGTGCGCGAGCTCTAGTAATTGGTCCAGTATGTATAGCAGCAGGGGCTGTGGGTGTAACAATGGTATTGATGTCCTCATCATAATTGGAATGAGTATGATCTCGCTTATCTCAACAAATTAAGAAATAAACACATTGTTGAAGTGCAATGATTATCACACGCCTTGGCAAGATCGTGATGGAAGGGGAATTCTATTTTACTTTCACATGCTTGTCTATGAGGCTTACATGAATACTATATATCCTGAGGCTAGTATGTGCTATTTCATGGCTATGCCGGTGATTTACCTGCATAAAATAAGACATTCTTCAATCAAGATCAACAGGAGAATAAATACGCTAAAAATATTTAAATTTTGAATCTTAGACCATTCAAGAGGCCTCTCATCAATATCCTTACTAAAGCATGTCAGGCAGATGATGGCAGACTAATGGATCTTGTTTCTAAATTTGAGGAGGCTACCCTATTGCATCATACTTTCTCTCTTGAGCTAAAGCTCACTAAAAGCATTCATGTCCTTATTTGATAAAATAATTTGGTGTTTTTACCTCGCTGATCTCTCAAGGATTTTTTCTCAACAAAATACATGCAAAAAGGGAAGTGCATATAAGAAACAACATGTACGTACACAAACGGTTAGATAAAAATGGCTTGATAAGAATGCACTATAGCAAACAAAGAACGATAACTCCAATAGGGGAAAACCAAACCTGCGACTCTGTTATCTGATTTCAGTTAATGATAAACTATTACCTAGCAGCAAAGAGTTTATAAGTCTAAAGAGTTAATCCTATTGGCCATAAAGGTATAGGCAAAGGCTGGAACAACTAATTAAAACTCTTTCCTGCAGGCATAGCAGAACACACATTTGTTCATTACATCATAACTGAAAACAAAGTGATAGAGGCGAGGGTGTCCCGATCTTTCGATGAGATAATAACTATCGATTTGGTGGAGACGACTTTGACGATCCGACTACAAACGTGCACGACGTTGCGCCTTATCAATCGCTAAACCAATCTCCTGAGGTTACTGACGATGCCGGAAGCACGGTCAGCCTGACCATGAAGGTCTATTCCTGCAAGCAATCGAAGAACGAGCAAGAATATGATAAAGCAATCTGAATATTGCAAATATATATGAGGTGTTGATAATGGTGGGGATCCGGAAGCGGTCTTGGTCTGGTCGTTGGACACAAACGAAGTACACGAAGTTGCAATGGCTAACTTTTAACTAAACAAATCCCAAAGAAAAAGCTACTAGATGGATCTACTTATATAGGAGAAAGGGGTGGCGGCCAAGGAGGTGGGAGGACGTCCCAAGGCAGCCTAAAACTAACCCTAGGTCATACAAGGCTCATGGGCCCAAGTGGAGGTGATGCAACACCTTTGGGCTTGTAGTTTGACTCGGATTCTGCTGCAACGTCAGATTGTTTCATCTGTAACTCAACGCTCCGGACCAATTTGAAGTTGAATCCAATTGGGATGGAAAGAGCACGAAATCTAGTTTCCAACAAAAAAAGAATCACCCAATTCGGAGTTCGTATGAAAAAGTTGTTGGCGTTTTGAGTCAGGTATGTCTGTGCAGTCCGAATCTGAATCCAGAACGTGAGAGACTTGGACTCTATCTTCTCTTGGCCCAAAAGTGACGTGAGAGGACTTTTTGAACACAACCTAAACATCTCCTTTTTCCTTATCTTCATATGTGGATTGTACAAATGTCCCATACACCTGCAATTAGACAAAACACAAAAGTGTGTGAAGTATTTTTGTTCTGGATAACATAAATAGACTATTGAATAGTTTGCATTACAAATCACCTGACAAATATGCATGTATGCAATATTTTTGGTCGTATCCAAGGTAGTCATGTCCTCATCATCCTTCCCTTTTTGAAAACAAAGCCGTCCTCGGCATTGCTTAATCTGAAATGTGGCTAACAAAAGAGACAAGGTGTACATGTTGTATATGTATATGTCATCCATTTTAACTTCCCTTGATTTTTGCACATATGTCACATGTATACATGAGTAACTTTCATTGTTCATAAAATCTAAAGCCAAAAAATTATCACAAGAAGTAGAAGGCATGAAAATATTGCAACTCAGTTTGCACATATAAGTGAAGCTCTTATTCACTTCAAAAGATTGGCAATGTTCATCATTAAACCATCCTAACTTCGATGAATAAACCTTACTTGCATCAAATTTACATGCTACAACATGCTTAAATAAGCAAACAATGCAATAAGTCATTGGACACAGAATCATCATCAAGATTAGAGGTCATATCAAAATGATTAAACATTGGTTCTTTTGCATCAACAGTTAATTCAATGGGTGCACTCAAAATTGTTGATATTTCAGTTGTTTGATCACATGACGCGTTCATGACAGTAACAAGAGTCTCTAAAATAGGTGGTGTGCTCAAATCAACAGGTAACTCAACACATGATGCATTCAAGTTAACTAGGCATGCTTCATTCTCATGTGAAGTTATATCATCAAGACCTTTACTGTTACCTCGCAGAGATGTAGCTGATGTAGGTACGGACGTTGACAATGTACCATACTCTTGAGATGATATCGCGCTCACAATCCAAGGTGGGGCTGCTCTAGTAGGTGTAATAGTGGAGTAACCAACCGGCGGTGGTGAGCATGAACTGGAATAGTAGTTGTTGTAGTCACCCAATGCATCCTCCTGTATTTGTCTCTCAAAGGTATAAGCACGGACATACATACCAGTAATGCAACGAGGAATATACTGAAATCTTGCCTGAATATCATGGTTCAAACCATCAAAAAATCTATTCATTGTATCATCCTCAGATTCTTCTATGTCACAATGATGCATATAAGATTTGAACTCTTGGTAGTAAGCATGAACAGTGTTAGTGCCTTGTTTTAATTGCTCCAATTTGCGACGCAATTCACGACGATAGTAAGGAGGAAAAAATTGTTGTCTCATTACAGCTTTCAAAACTTTCCAAGTTGTGGGTTGGTTATCAATGTTTTTCTTACAATGTACACTCCACCAAACAGAAGCAAAAGCAGTAAATGCTCTAATGGTAGCTCGTACTCTCTCAAGTTCAGAAAAATCATGGTGACTAAAAACTTGTTCTACTTCAAGCTCCCAAGCTAGATAAATAGCAGGATTAAATCTACCCTCAAATGATGGTAAAGAGATAACCTGACCATATGCTTGTGTGTGTTGTCCCAACTCTCGTGATGGTGAAGATGTGTCCGTCATCCAAGAACTTCTATCTCTGGAACCTGTCATGATTAGTAGAAACAAGAACCAAAATTCGAGAATAATGTTCCTATGAACTACTAGGATGTGGTTGTAAAGTGCTCACAGTAAAGCAAATATCAATATCTTACAAGTTCTTACCATGCGGCAGGTGGTGACAGGCAACCAGCGGTGTCAAATAACTCCGAAGATTGTGTAAAACGATTGCCAGGGGAACGTACGTATACACGGTGTAGAAATATGTGGAGCTGGGTTGGCTATATATGGTAGCAAAAGATTAGCAATAATCAATTCAGAGATGCAATGTTGAATAAACGCTCAACGACGGTACTGTGCTGGTCCTAGGCTAGACCAAACTAGAGACGCGAGCCTAGAACACTAATGCGGTCACGTCGTAGCACAACTAGCATCAATAAAGGATATGAAGTAGCTCTGGACAGCAAGATATAAGTGAAGATCACAATAGCAGTAGACCTATTTAGAAGCTGATGTTGAGGTGCCAAATACTTGATAGAGGCGGGGTGTCCCGATCTTTCGATGAGATGATAACTATCTGATAGAGGCGGGGGTGTCCCGATCTTTCGATGAGATGATAACTATC
The DNA here is from genome assembly GCF_002162155.2 of Triticum dicoccoides. NCBI lineage: Eukaryota > Viridiplantae > Streptophyta > Magnoliopsida > Poales > Poaceae > Triticum > Triticum dicoccoides. The sequence goes on along the minus strand of NC_041386.1, from coordinate 314,899,891 downwards.
GATTTGGTGAAGATGACTTTGATGATCCGACTACAAACGTGCACGACGTTGCGCCTTAGCAATCGCTAAACCAACTCCGAAAGGTTATTGACCACGCTGGAGCACAATCAACCTGACCACGAAGGTCTATTCCTGCAAGCAATCGAAGAACAAGCAAGAATATGATAAAAGCAATCTGAATATTGCGAGTATATATGAAGTATTGATAAAGGTGGGGATCCGTAAGCGGTCTTGGTCTGGTCGTTGGACACAAACGAAGTACACGAAGTTGCAATGGCTAACTTTTAACTAAACAAATCCCAAGGAAAAGCTACTAGATGGATCTACTTATATAGGAGCAAGGAGTGGCGGCCAAGGAGGTGGGAGGACGTCCCAAGGCAGCCTAAAACTAAATCTAGGTCGTACAAGGCCAATGGGCCCAAGTGGAGGTGATGACCTTTGGACTTGTAGTTTGACTCGGATTCTGCTGCAGCATCAGATTGTTTCGTCCACAACTCAACGCTCCGGACGAATTTGAAGGTGATTCCAATTGGGTTGGAAAGTGCACGAAATGTAGTTTCCAACAAAAAAAGAATCACCCAATTCGGAGTCCGTATGAAAAACTTGTGTGCGTTTTGAGTCAGGTGTGTCTGTGCAGTCCGAATCTGAATCCAGAACGTGAGAGACTTGGACTCTATCTTCTCTTGGGCCAAAAGTGACGTGAGAGAACTTTTTGGACAGCAAATAAACATCTCTTTCTTCCTTATCTTCATATGTGGATTGTACAAATGTCCCATACACCTGCAATTAGACAAAACACAAAAGTGTGTGAAGTATTTTTGTTCTGGATAACATAAATAGATTATTGAATAGTTTGCACTAGAAATCACCTGACAAATATGCATATATGCAATATTTTTGGTCATATCCAAGGTAGTCATGTCCTCATCATCCTCCCCTTCTTGAAAATAAAGCCGTCCTCGGCGTTGCTTAATCTGAAATGTGGCTAACAAAAGAGACAAGGTGTACATGTTGTATATGTATATGTCATCCATTTTTACTTCCCTTGATTTTTGCATATATGACACTTGAATAGATGAGTAACTTGCATAGTTCATAAAATCTAAAGCCAAAACATTAGCACAAGAAGTAAAAGGCATGAAAATATTGCAACTCAGTTTGCACATATAAGTGAAGCTCTTATTCATTTCAAAAGATTGACAATGTTCATCATTAAACCATCCCAACATTGGTGAATAAACCTTACTTGCATCAAATTTACATGCTACAACATGCTTAAATAAGCAAACATGCAATAAGTCATTCAACACAGAATCATCACCAGGATTAGAGGTCATATCAAAATGATTAAACATTGGTTCTTTTGCATCAATAGTTAATTCAATGGATGCACTCAAAATTGTTGGTATTTCAGTTGTTTGATCACATGGCAAAGTCAAATTATCAACGCAGTCCTCTAAAATAGGTGGTGTGATCAAAGTAGTGGGTAGCTCATCAGATGGTGCATTCAAATTGACAAGGCATTCATCATTCTCATGTAGAGATGGAAGATCAGTACCTTTGTCATTACCTCTTATGATCAACTCAGATGATGTAGCCACTCTCGAGGGCGATGTGTCACATGGTGGAGGTGATGTAGTCCTGACAACAACGGATGTGGTTGTCATAGTATGCCTAGTAGTTGAAGGAACAATCATATCAACTCTTGGAATGTGCACCGTGCGCTTGTTCTCCTCGTGGCCAACACGTCGTTTTATTTCCTGTTCAGCTTTGCAAGCAAGATGAAACAAATGGTCCATAGGATAACACTCTTCATGAATTAGTATCTCCTGAATATCACGGTTTAATCCTCCCCAAAATCTATCCATAAAATCATCTTCACTTTCTTCTAAAGAGGAATGCAACAAGGTAGTTTGTAAATCATCATAATATTTTGTTACAGTTTCACTACCTTGTTTTAAGTGTTGCAACTTCTTAATCATGTCACGAGTATAATAAGCAGGGACGAAAGTATGTCGCATGGCAAGTTTCAAATCATCCCAAGTAGTAGGTATATAATCAGGGTGTAACCGACAATATTCACTCCACCAAACCAAAGCATAACCAGTGAAAGAACCAACCGCAACCTTAACCTTTTTATGTTCATTGAAATTATGGGAAGCAAATATATTTTTTATGTCGAACTCCCATTCAATATATAAAGCAGGTTTAAAACGGCCATTAAATGGTGGTATAGATACATTAACCTGATCATGTGCATTTGGATGTTTGTGCACCTCTCGTGACAGTTGTGGTATTTGCAAAGGTGGTGGCACGTCTCTCGCGATCGACAAAGCCCATGAATTGACTCTGGATCCTGTCATGATTAGTAGAACAAGAAACAAAACCCAAAAATAATGTTCCTATAACTACTAGGATGTGGTGGTAAAACGCTCACAGTAAAGCAAATATCAATGTCTTACAAGTTCTTACCATGCAGCAGGCGGTGATCGGCAACCAGCGGTGTCAAGTAACTCCGAATATTGAGTAAAGCGATTGCCAGGGGAGCATACGTATACACGGTGTAGAAATATGTGGAGCTAGGTTGGCTATATATGGTAGCAAAAGATTAGCAATAATCAATTCAAAGATGCAATGTTGAATAAACGCTCAACGACGGTACTGTGCTGGTCCTAGGCTAGACCGGACTAGAGACGCGAGCCTAGAACACTAATGAGGTCACGTCGTAGCACAACTAGCATCAATGAAGGATACTAAGTAGCTCTGGACAGCAAGATATAAGTGAAGATCACAACGGCAGTAAAGATAATGAGGTGAAACAACAGCCAAGCAGGATATATCAACAACTTTGTCTCCAACTTTCCTCTGAAAAAGTTTGTGCCGATTTTTTTGTTTTTTTTTCTTCTCTTTTTTTTCCTCACACTTTTTTTTTCTTTCTCTCCTTTTTTTCTCTCTGACTTTTTTTTCCTTTTTTTTCCCGTTTTTTTCTCTCTTTTTTTCTCCCTCTTTCCAAAACAAACTAGATAAGATGCAGATTGGATCAAGTGAAGATGTGAACGATCTCAACTATTATTATGACAATGAATGGTGGGTAGCACGTGGTGGAAATTGATGGATGGGTGGTGGACAGCGGAAGAGATAATGATGCAGCGGTGGCGTGACTAATGTGAACAGAACTCGAAACTCTAAACGAACTAGACACTAAGACCAGCAACTCGACACGACGATGCAACCGATAATTCAACTATGCAAGCAATGAAAAGAAAATTGCAAAGGCTCAGACTGGCTTGGACCAAGGATGAATAGATCTAACTCTTTTTTGTGGCTTTTTCTTGGACAATAGGTAAGAAAATAAATCTAATCTAGGAAAACTGGAAATTCTCACCGAGCAACCTGAAAACTGATACCACTTGATAGAGGCGGGGGTGTCCCGATCTTTCGATGAGATGATAACTATCGATTTGGTGAAGATGACTTTGACGATCCGACTACAAACGTGCACGACGTTGCGCCTTAGCAATCGCTAAACCAACTCCGAAAGGTTATTGACCACGTTGGAGCACAATCAACTTGACCACGAAGGTCTATTCCTGCAAGCAATCGAAGAACAAGCAAGAATATGATAAAAGCAATCTGAATATTGCGAGTATATATGAAGTATTGATAAAGGTGGGGATCCGTAAGCGGTCTTGGTCTGGTCGTTGGACACAAACGAAGTACACGAAGTTGCAATGGCTAACTTTTAACTAAACAAATCCCAAGGAAAAGCTACTAGATGGATCTACTTATATAGGAGCAAGGGGTGGCGGCCAAGGAGGTGGGAGGACGTCCCAAGGCAGCCTAAAACTAAATCTAGGTCGTACAAGGCCAATGGGCCCAAGTGGAGGTGATGTAACACCTTTCGACTTGTAGTTTGACTCGGATTCTGCTGCAGCATCAGATTGTTTCGTCCACAACTCAACGCTCCGGACGAATTTGAAGGTGATTCCAATTGGGTTGGAAAGTGCACGAAATCTAGTTTCCAACAAAAAAAGAATCACCCAATTCGGAGTCCGTATGAAAAACTTGTGTGCGTTTTGAGTCAGGTGTGTCTGTGCAGTCCGAATCTGAATCCAGAACGTGAGAGACTTGGACTCTATCTTCTCTTGGGCCAAAAGTGACGTGAGAGAACTTTTTGGACAGCAAATAAACATCTCTTTCTTCCTTATCTTCATATGTGGATTGTACAAATGTCCCATACACCTGCAATTAGACAAAACACAAAAGTGTGTGAAGTATTTTTGTTCTGGATAACATAAATAGATTATTGAATAGTTTGCACTAGAAATCACCTGACAAATATGCATATATGCAATATTTTTGGGTCATATCCAAGGTAGTCATGTCCTCATCACTATCGATTTGGTGGAGACGACTTTGACGATCCGACTACAAACGTGCACGACGTTGCGCCTTAGCAATCGCTAAACCAATCTCCTGAGGTTACTGACGATGCCGGAAGCACGGTCAGCCTGACCACGAAGGTCTATTCCTGCAAGCAATCGAAGAACGAGCAAGAATATGATAAAGCAATCTGAATATTGCAAATATATATGAGGTATTGATAATGGTGGGGATCCGTAAGCGGTCTTGGTCTGGTCGTTGGACACAAACGAAGTACACGAAGTTGCAATGGCTAACTTTTAACTAAACAAATCCCTAGGAAAAGCTACTAGATGGATCTACTTATATAGGAGCAAGGGGTGGCGGCCAAGGAGGTGGGAGGACGTCCCAAGGCAGCCTAAAACTAAATCTAGGTCGTACAAGGCCAATGGGCCCAAGTGGAGGTGATGTAACACCTTTGGACTTGTAGTTTGACTCGGATTCTGCTGCAGCATCAGATTGTTTCGTCCACAACTCAATGCTCCGGACGAATTTGAAGGTGATTCCAATTGGGTTGGAAAGTGCACGAAATCTAGTTTCCAACAAAAAAAAATCACCCAATTCGGAGTCCGTATGAAAAACTTGTGTGCGTTTTGAGTCAGGTGTGTCTGTGCAGTCCGAATCTGAATCCAGAACGTGAGAGACTTGGACTCTATCTTCTCTTGGGCCAAAAGTGACGTGAGAGAACTTTTTGGACAGCAAATAAACATCTCTTTCTTCCTTATCTTCATATGTGGATTGTACAAATGTCCCATACACCTGCAATTAGACAAAACACAAAAGTGTGTGAAGTATTTTTGTTCTGGATAACATAAATAGATTATTGAATAGTTTGCAGTAGAAATCACCTGACAAATATGCATATATGCAATATTTTTGGTCATATCCAAGGTAGTCATGTCCTCATCATCCTCCCCTTCTTGAAAATAAAGCCGTCCTCGGCGTTGCTTAATCTGAAATGTGGCTAACAAAAGAGACAAGGTGTACATGTTGTATATGTATATGTCATCCATTTTTACTTCCCTTGATTTTTGCATATATGACACATGAATAGATGAGTAACTTGCATAGTTCATAAAATCTAAAGCCAAAAATTAGCACAAGAAGTAGAAGGCATGAAAATATTGCAACTCAGTTTACACATATAAGTGAAGCTCTTATTCATTTCAAAAGATTGACAATGTTCATCATTAAACCATCCCAACATTGGTGAATAAACCTTACTTGCATCAAATTTACATGCTACAACATGCTTAAATAAGCAAACATGCAATAAGTCATTCAACACAGAATCATCACCAAGATTAGAGGTCATATCAAAATGATTAAACATTGGTTCTTTTGCATCAATAGTTAATTCAATGGGTGCACTCAAAATTGTTGGTATTTCAGTTGTTTGATCACATGGCAAAGTCAAATTATCAACGTAGTCCTCTAAAATAGGTGGTGTGATCAAAGTAGTGGGTAGCTCATCAGATGGTGCATTCAAATTGACAAGGCATTCATCATTCTCATGTAGAGATGGAAGATCAGTACCTTTTTCATTACCTCTTATGATCAACTCAGATGATGTAGCCACTCTCGGGGGCGATGTGTCACATGGTGGAGGTGATGTAGTCCTGACAACAACGGATGTGGTTGTCATAGTATGCCTAGTAGTTGAAGGAACAATCATATCAACTCTTGGAATGTGCACCGTGCGCTTGTTCTCCCCGTGGCCAACACGTCGTTTTATTTCCTGTTCAGCTTTGCAAGCAAGATGAAACAAATGGTCCATAGGATAACACTCTTCATGAATTAGTATCTCTTGAATATCACGGTTTAATCCTCCCCAAAATCTATCCATAAAATCATCTTCACCTTCTTCTAAAGAGGAATGCAACAAGGTAGTTTGTAAATCATCATAATATTTTATTACAGTTTCACTACCTTGTTTTAAGTGTTGCAACTTCTTAATCATGTCACGAGTATAATAAGCAGGGACGAAAGTATGTCGCATGGCAAGTTTCAAATCATCCCAAGTAGTAGGTATATAATCAGGGTGTAATCGACAATATTCACTCCACCAAACCAAAGCATAACCAGTGAAAGAACCAACCGCAACCTTAACCTTTTTATGTTCATTGAAATTATGGGAAGCAAATATATTTTTTATGTCGAACTCCCATTCAATATATAAAGCAGGTTTAAAACGACCATTAAATGGTGGTATAGATACATTAACCTGATCATGTGCATTTGGATGTTTGTGCACCTCTCGTGACGGTTGTGGTATTTGCAAAGGTGGTGGCACGTCTCCCGCGATCGACAAAGCCCATGAATTAACTCTGGATCCTGTCATGATTAGTAGAACAAGAAACAAAACCCAAAAATAATGTTCCTATAACTACTAGGATGTGGTGGTAAAATGCTCACAGTAAAGCAAATATCAATGTCTTACAAGTTCTTACCATGCAGCAGGCGGTGATCGGCAACCAGCGGTGTCAAGTAACTCCGAATATTGAGTAAAGCGATTGCCAGGGGAGCGTACGTATACACGGTGTAGAAATATGTGGAGCTGGGTTGGCTATATATGGTAGCAAAAGATTAGCAATAATCAATTCAAAGATGCAATGTTGAATAAACGCTCAACGACGGTACTGTGCTGGTCCTAGGCTAGTCCGGACTAGAGACGCGAGCCTAGAACACTAATGAGGTCACGGCGTAGCACAACTAGCATCAATGAAGGATACTAAGTAGCTCTTGACAGCAAGATATAAGTGAAGATCACAACGGCAGTGAAGATAATGATGAAAAACAACTGCCAAGCAGGATATACAACAACTCTCTCTCCAACTTTCCTCTTGAAAAGTTTGAGACAATTTTCTGATAAATTCTTTCAAAGAATGCTACTAACTCAAGCTTTCCAATGCAAAAAGAATCACTCAATTCCGAGTTGATATGAGGAGTCAAAGAATTCTAAAACTGGCCTGAAAAATTGGAACAAGTTGTGTTCACAAACTTCGGAGGGCAAAAAGACCTATTTAGAAGCCGATTTTGAGGTGTCAAATATTGAACTAGCTTCTGCAACTATTTAGATGCGTCTCGTCGCTATCTTCAATTTGAGTACTCACGGAGCCAAAACTGACTTCGTATGAGGAAGATACACCTGTTTTACTGAACAGTGCGCAAAACAGATTCCAATCCGAATTCAGGTACGAGATTGATTCTAGATAGATCCAATTTTTTTTTCTCTTCTCTTTTTTTTCTCACACTTTTTTTTCTTTTCCTTTCTTTTTTTTCTCTGACTTTTTTTTACTTTTTCTCTAACTTTTTTTTCTCTGACTTTTTTTCTCTCTCTTTTTTTCTCCCTCTTTCCAAGACAAACTAGATAAGATGCAGATTGGATCAGGCGAAGATGTGAATGACCTCAACTATGATTATGACAATGAACAGTGCGTAGCACGTGGTGGAAATTAATAGATGGGATGGTGGACGGCGGAAGGGATAATGATGCAGCGGCGGCGTGACTAATGTGAACAGAACTCGAAACTCTAAAGGAACTAGACACTAAGACCAGCAACTGACACGACGATGCAACCGATAATTCAACTATGCAAGCAATGAATAGAAATTTGCAAAGGCTCAGACTGGCTTGGATAAAGGATGAACAGATCTAACTTTTTTTGTGGCTTTTTCATGGACTATAGGTATGAATGACAGATGCGATCTAAACTATGAAAAACTGTAAAATCTCACCGAGCAACCTGAAAACTGATACCACTTGATAGAGGCGGGGTGTCCCGATCTTTCGATGAGATGATAACTATCGATTTGGTGGAGACGACTTTGACGATCCGACTACAAACGTGCACGACGTTGCGCCTTAGCAATCGCTAAACCAATCTCCTGAGGTTACTGACGATGCCGGAAGCACGGTCAGCCTGACCACGAAGGTCTATTCCTGCAAGCAATCGAAGAACGAGCAAGAATATGATAAAGCAATCTGAATATTGCAAATATATATGAGGTATTGATAATGGTGGGGATCCGTAAGCGGTCTTGGTCTGGTCGTTGGACACAAACGAAGTACACGAAGTTGCAATGGCTAACTTTTAACGAAACAAATCCCTAGGAAAAGCTACTAGATGGATCTACTTATATAGGAGCAAGGGGTGGCGGCCAAGGAGGTGGGAGGACGTCCCAAGGCAGCCTAAAACTAAATCTAGGTCGTACAAGGCCAATGGGCCCAAGTGGAGGTGATGTAACACCTTTGGACTTGTAGTTTGACTCGGATTCTGCTGCAGCATCAGATTGTTTCGTCCACAACTCAACGCTCCGGACGAATTTGAAGGTGATTCCAATTGGGTTGGAAAGTGTACGAAATCTAGTTTCCAACAAAAAAAGAATCACCCAATTCGGAGTCCGTATGAAAAACTTGTGTGTGTTTTGAGTCAGGTGTGTCTGTGCAGTCCGAATCTGAATCCAGAACGTGAGAGACTTGGACTCTATCTTCTCTTGGGCCAAAAGTGACGTGAGAGAACTTTTTGGACAGCAAATAAACATCTCTTTCTTCCTTATCTTCATATGTGGATTGTACAAATGTCCCATACACCTGCAATTAGACAAAACACAAAAGTGTGTGAAGTATTTTTGTTCTGGATAACATAAATAGATTATTGAATAGTTTGCACTAGAAATCACCTGACAAATATGCATATATGCAATATTTTTGGTCATATCCAAGGTAGTCATGTCCTCATCAATACTGAACTAGCTTCTGCAACTATTTAGATGCGGCTCGTCGCTAGCTTTCATTTGAGTACTCGCGGAGCCAAAACAGACTTCATATGAGGAAGTAATGCCCGTTTTACTGAACAGTGCACAAAACAGATTCCAATCCGAATTCAACTACGAGATTGAGTGTAGATAGATCCGAATTTTGTTTTTTTTCTCCTCTCTTTTTTTCTCACACATTTTTTTTCTTTTCCTTTCTTCTTTTTTCTCTGACTTTTTTTTTACTTTTTTTTCTCTCGTTTTTTTTCTCTATCTTTTTTTCTCTCTCCCTCTTTCCAAAACAAACTAGATAAGATGTAGATTGGATCAAGCGAAGATGGGAACGATCTCAACTATGATTATGACAATGAACGGTGGGTAGCACGTGGAGGAAATTGATGGATGGGTGGTGGACAGCGGAAGGGATAACGATGCAGCGGCGACGTGACTAATGTGAACAGAACTCGAAACTCTAAACGACCTAGACACTAAGACCAGCAACTCGACACGACGATGCAACCGATAATTCAACTATGCAAGCAATGAAAAGAAAATTGCAAAGGCGCAGACTAGCTTGGACAAAGGATGAATAGATCTAACTCTTTTTTGTGGATTTTTCTTGGACAATAGGTAAGAAAATAAATCTAATCTAGGAAAACTGGAAATTCTCACCGAGCAACCTGAAAACTGATACCACTTGATAGAGGCGAGGGTCCCGATCTTTCGATGAGATGATAACTATCGATTTGGTGGAGACGACTTTGACGATCCGACTACAAACGTGCACGACGTTGCGCCTTAGCAATCGCTAAACCAATCTCCTGAGGTTCCTGACGATGCTGGAAGCATGATCAGCCTGACCACGAAGGTCTATTCCTGCAAGCAATCGAAGAACGAGCAAGAATATGATAAAGCAATCTAAATATTGCGAATATATATGAAGTACTGATAATGGTGGGGATCCGTAAGCGGTCTTGGTCTGGTCGTTGGACACAAATGAAGTACACGAAGTTGCAATGGCTAACTTTTAACTAAACAAATCCCAAGGAAAAAGCTACTAGATGGATCTACTTATATAGGAGCAAGGGGTGGCGGCCAAGGAGGTGGGAGGACGTCCCAAGGCAGCCTAAAACTAACCCTAGGTCGTACAAGGCTCATGGGCCCAAGTGGAGGTGATGCAACACCTTTGGGCTTGTAGTTTGACTCGGATTCTGCTGCAATGTCAGATTGTTTCGTCTGTAACTCAACGCTCCGGACGAATTTGAAGGTGAATCCAATTGGAATGGAAAGAGCACGAAATCTAGTTTCCAACAAAAAAAGAATCACCCAATTCGGAGTCTTTATGAAAAAGTTGTTGGCGCTTTGAGTCAGGTATGTCTGTGTGCAGTCCGAATCTGAATCCAGAACGTGAGAGACTTGGACTCTATCTTCTCTTGGCCCAAAAGTGACGTGGGAGGACTTTTTGAACACAACCTAAACATCTCCTTTTTCCTTATCTTCATATGTGGATTGTACAAATGTCCCATACACCTGCAATTAGTCAAAACATAAAAGTGTGTGAAGTATTTTTGTTCTGGATAACATAAATAGACTATTGAATAGTTTGCATTAGAAATCACCTGACAAATATGCATGTATGCAATATTTTTGGTCGTATCCAAGGTAGTCATGTCCTCATCACAAAGAAGAAAATAAATTGGCATTTTTTAACTTATGACACTCCCTATCAGTTAATCCCCTGGTTTAGATGTTGTTTTTTATTTTTTCAAAATTGATGGAAAACTTGAACTATACCAAGAGAGAATTAGCATTGGTAGCAACCTTGCAATGCAATGCAAAAAATCAAATTAGTATAAAACCAATAATATCATCATTCGGGTCATGTTAAACCCCATGTAATTCACCTAGAGAAAAATGCCCCCAGGTAGGTAATCAGTTTATCAACAAGTTCATTCGGACAAAAGTGAGAGCGCATGGGAGTTTGACTATTGTTGCTCCATCCTGCAGTCATGATCTGGAAATTTGGACAAGCATCAATATAAAATTCTTACCTAATCCATGAAGGCTAAAGCCACCACCAATAGTAGCAGGACACCTAATCCATGAAAGGGTAAAGCCGACACCAATAGTAGCAGGACACTTCTCATTAAGTACACTTCACTTCTAAAGATGGCCTGAAAAACAGGGAAGAAATAAAAGAAGACACTCACATTGCACTTTTGCAATTGGTATGATAAATAATACACATGAATGCTTATGAGGCAACAGTTATATGAACTTTGCTTCAGGAATTCGCCGGGAGCTCACTCACTTTGTGTTTAACAGCATCTTCCCTGACGACCAGCATTGCTACAATGAACCATGAAGCAGTGAAATAAATATTGGACCCCAGAGTTCCACCTAGAAGTGTCTGGTTTGTGATCTCTTGAGGGGTTGACCTCCTCGTCGGTGCCTATCCGTCGGCTGCAAGTGCGTGGGGTAGCTGGACTCCGTCGGCCCAAAAGGTACTCGACAAAATGCCCCATCAAAGAAGATAATATCGTGTCGTTCACATGTGGGATCCACATCTACTCTGTCACCTCTACGACCATCAAGTCGAAGATCTACTTGCCAGAGCGTACCTTCCCTTTGTTGCGGCAGGCCATGAGGACCAAGAGGAGCATGACGTCGCCCAAGCTATAAGGCTGCGGTGCTCTGTCCCATTAAATACCTTCCGGAACTCATTCAGGTTGTCACACTAAGCATACATGTCGATGAGGGTGTCGGAGACGTACTCATTGGCCCTGAGCCCGAGCTTTAGAACCTGGCAGTGATACGCCTCAATCGCTGGGACCTCTACATTATACATGGCGAGGAGGTTGGGCAACCAGCAGCGACGTGCACGCTTATGCACACAATGTTATATTCTAGTTTTGGGTATCCTTGTTGCTTTGCTCCCCTCTACTAGGTGGATTCCTTAGAAAGATTAATCTATAAGATTTAATTTAGTAAAAGGGTAGCAATATTTTGCCTTGGTCACAGGCCCTAGGCTGGCTTACAAATATTTTGAACCCAGCCATAAGTTTTGTTTGACCTACACCATTTGGATTGGATAAACATCTTCAGCTGTAAGCTAACTTGCTGGGATGAAACAACAGAAGGTTGTCTTGAACACTAATTTGTAAAAGTAAAAAGCAAGATACAATGAAAAATAAGATACTCCCTCCGTCCCATAATATAAGAACGTTTTTGACACTAGTATAGTGTTAAAAACGTTCTTATATTTTGGGACAGAGGAAGTATCTAATTTAACTTCCCTACCAACAAGTTTCACCTAGATAGTAGTTATTCTTATTTCTGAACTAGTGTACTATCCTGGTATCTGAAGCTAATTTACTCTGAGATAAGAGTCCAATTGCCAGCGGCAACCAGCTTCCACACCTACATATTCTTTTATTGCCAATTTACCATCTTTCACAGATTTCTTCTTACTCTTCCTTTTTGTATGAGCATCACATCACAGATGAGAAAAGGGGAATCAGGAAACATGCATAAATATGAACAAGAGTAACATTGAGTAAACAAAATCCTGAAAAGGAGCGCTCACACGAGCATATTATTGCATAACTAGTGGGCTGGGTCGGGGTTGTAGGCTTGTAGCATGCCATAGTCGAGAGTAAGCGGAGTTGCTGAATTTCAACCATCTAATTAGAAGGCATGGAAGGACCGCACACCAATTTGTAATTTCCCCAACTAAGAGACATGTATGTGACTTCTAATTAGATATAGGATTGTACACCAACTCCAATGGCTCAAACGATTAGGAGCCAAAAACCAAATCTCAATATCCCTTGTACGAACAAAAGAATGAACTAAGTTAGCAACAAGAAGGAGAGACAACCTGAGAAAAATTTATAGGAACAACACACACTCCTAAAACCAGATGGAACAAGCCTTGCAATCGCGAACACCACCAATGGAGAACCCACCTGCAACATGACCATATGAATCAAGAATCAAAAGAAATCAAGAAGCAACAAAAGGGGGATGGAATAATGCTGGATAGAGAACATGAGACCTACAATGAATCCATGGTCCAGACAAGAAGAGGCAGAGAAAGGCAAGTAGTTGTGTTCTCCATGATGAACCAGAGCCGACATGTTCTTTTCCCCTGTCGTCGGTCTCCTTCCTCTCCCTGCAGCTCCACTCTACAGCAGCGGGTGCCCGGCCACTTCAGCTTCTTGTCCCCGGCTCTGGCTCTCCCCAGCACCGGTCTGGCTGCTCCTTCTTACCAGCGAGGAGAGAGGTGAAAGATCTTCCATTTTGCTCCGCGAGGCGATACGCCGGATGGAAGACGGCTACCGTGCAGGAGGAGCATGAGGCGGCAAAACAAGGAGCGAGGAGGAGGCATGGTCTAGGGAAGAAGAGGAGGCGGCGGTGGTATGGACGAGAGGAGGAATCGAGCGATGAGAGGAGGAGGATGGTATTTTTACGGTCAAGGTTCCACCCCACGTTCCAATCTTCCCACGCAGGCACATAACAGTAAATCTTCTAGTCACCCATAATCATAGAAACACCACCTGATTAACTGGGTGCATGGCTCACGAGCCCTACCTGCCATTGAGTATCAAAGAAGCTGGCAAGGTATAATAGGAATGAACGAACAGCCTGTTGCCATGGTGAAAATCCGTACCACGATGAAATTAGCAAGCGACATAGCTCGCTTTACGCTCGCCGGTGCCCTTGCTAGGCGGGTTGCCTAGCGAGGTTTATATGTTCGATGTTTAACTCAATATCCATGATTCAGCATGTTATAATTAAACATGTTTGCAATGACAATCAGTGATTATAGTTGCTCATGTCATGCTTAAATAGCTAGGAGTGGATAATGATTTATATTGGGTGTCAACATGCATTTAAATGATTGTAATGTAGTATGATGATAGGTATCCTCCTATGAATGTTTCAAGTGGCTTGACTTGGCACATGTTCACGCATATAGTTGAATCAAAACCAACAAAGCCTCCACGATATTTATGTTCATGGTGTGTATATCCTACTCATGCTAGTATTCAATGTTGATTGTTCATAATGCATGTTCATGACCATTTTAGCTCTCTAGCTGGTCGCTTCTCCACCTATTTGCTAGCCTTCGCCTGTACTAAGCGGGAATGCTGCTTGTGCATCAAAATTCTTAAACCAAAGTTATTCTAGATGGGTCCACTATATCTACCTATATGCGGTATTACCCTGCCATTGTAAGTTTGCATGTGCCACCTCTAAAAATTCAAATGAACATCTGTTTTGTGTGCCTGGACTGCTCATGGAGCGATAGAGGGTGGTTAGTATCTTCCATGCTAAGAGGTTTATTCTCATGATGAGTATTTATTCACTCATCCTTGCACGAGAGGTGCTGGTAATCAGGATGCTCAGTCTCAAAAATCAAAAAATGCAAATAATTAAACAAAACTCCCCAGGGACTGTTGTTGGTATGGAATTCACCCATGGATTCATCTAGCCATGGCTTGTGTTTAATGGTGGAGGGGGAGTAAACTTTACTTTTACCACTTAGGAACCGCCGCTAATCTGTTTAGCATGGAAGGTACTAAAAACTCCTAGTCATAATGTTGACGGGAAGAGTGTACCTCCCAAAATTATATTTATCTCTGATCTTTTGAGCTCTCGCACCTCTTCAAATCCCTGCTTCCCTCTATGAAGGGCCTATTGATTTATTTTTATGTTATTTTACTTTTATGTTGAGTCATCACCTTCTCACACAAGCACCAGACCTTAGAGCACTATTGTCATCCTCATGCATTGTGTATAGTTAATGTTGAATGCATCATGACTGGATCTCTTCTACCATGGATTACAACATTTAGCCGCTGCTTGAACTTTGGGGTGCTCTGCATTTATGTTTTGTGGTCTCAGAAAGGGCTAGCGAGATATCATTATTGTCATATTATATAATGATTGTTTCGACAAAGTATTGGCATTTGAGATATCTTATTATTGCTCGCTAGTTGATTATGCCATTGATATGAGCTAATATAATTTGTAAGAGTTATTGTTGGCATGGTTAGTCATGATCTTTGCTGGAAACCTGGGTGCTATTTAAGCATATATATGGAAACAAGAACAAAAGAGTTCATAAAAGTTTTTCTTTATCACTTTATGTTTGTCAACTGAATTGCTTGAGGACAATGGGTTAAGCTTGGGGGAGTTGATACATCTCTATCGTATCTACTTTCCCTAACGCTTTTGCTCTTGTTTTGGACTCTAATTTGCATGATTTGAATGAAACTAACCCGGATTGACGATGTTTTCAGCAGAACAACCATGGTGTTGTATTTGTGAAGAAATAAAAGTTCTCGAATTTGGACGAATTTTTTTGGAGAATTATTTTGGAATACATAAAAATACTGGAACCAAGACCCACTAGAGGGGGGGCAATTGCCCACAAGGCACCAGGGCATGCCACCCCCCTCTGGGGCGCCCTGGTGGGTAGTGGGGCCCACAAGGCTCTGCTGACCCTAATTCCAACTCTATAAATTCCTATTTTTTGGAGAAAAAATAAGAGAGGAAGTTTCATCACGTTTTACGATACGGAGCCACCGCCACCTCCTGTTCTTCATTGGGAGGCCAGATCTGGAGCCTGTTTAGGGCTCCGGAGAGGGGGACATTCGGTCTTCGTCATACCATCCTCCATCACCAATTTCATGATGCTCACTGTTGGGAGTTAGTAATTCCTTCATAGGCTTGCTGGACGATGGTGGGTTGGATGAGATTCATCATGTAATCGAGTTATTTTTGTTAGGGTTTGACACTTAGTATCCACTGTGTTCTGAGATTGATATTGCTATGACTTTGCTATGCTTAATGCTTGTCACTAGGGCCCGAGTGTCATGATTTCAGATCTGAACCGTTTATGTTTTCACCATTATATCTATGTTCTCGATCCGATCTTGCAAGTCATATGCACCTATTATGTGTTATGATCTGTAAACCCCAAGGTGACAAGAATTGGGATACTATCTGGTGATGACCGTAGTTGAGGAGTTCATGTATTCACTATGTGTTAATGCTTTGTTCCGGTCATCAACTGGAGGTAGTTTTGTATCGCCCTAGGTTATGACTCTTATATGATGAATATCATCCAATGAAATCACGGATCCAATGCCTACGAGCTTTTCACATATTGTTCTTGCTAGGTTACTATTGTTGCTACTGCTATTACAACTGTTACAAAATAACTTCTACCGTTACTATTGTTGTTACTATCGTTGCTATCACTATCAAACTATCATACTACTGTGCTATTGATCACTTTGTTGCAGATATTTAATATCTGGGTGTGGTTGAATTGACAACTCAACTGCTAATACTTACAAATATTCTTTGTCTCCACTTCTATCGAATCTATAAATTTGGGTTGAATACTCTATCCTCAAAAACTGTTCAATCCCCTATACATGTGGGTTATCAGCACCTGGGTCCGAGGTTGTCCCGCCACCCTAATATGTCTCCAACATATCTATAATTTTTTATTGTTCCATGCTATTATATTATCCATCTTGCATGTTTTATATGCATTTATATGCTATTTCATATGATTTTTGGGACTAACCTATTAACCTAGAGCCCAGTGCCAGTTTCTGTTTTTTCCTTGTTTTTGAGTTTTACAGAAAAGGAAGACCAAACGGAGTCCAATTGACGTGCCAATTTTTGATGATTTTTTATGGACCAAAAGAAGCCCCTGGAGTAAAATAGTTGGTCCAAAAGAGTCCCGGGCCATCAAAGAGGGAGGAGGGCGCGCCCTACCCCTGGGCGCGCCCCTTGCCTCGTGGATGACTCGGAGACCCCCCTACGTGAGACCGATGCCAAAAATTCCTATAAATATAGAAACCCTCGAAAAGAAACCTAGATCAGGAATTCCGCCGTCGCAAGCCTCTGTAGCCACCAAAAACCAATCGGGACCCCATTCTGGCACCCTGCCGGAGGGGGGAATCATCACCGGTGGCCATCTTCATCATCCCGGCGCTCTCCATGATGAGGAGGGAGTAGTTCACCCTCGGGGCTGAGGGTATGTACCAGTAGCTATATGTTTGATCTCTCTCTCTCGTGTTCTTGATATGGCACGATCTTGATGTACCACGAGCTTTGGTATTATAGTTGGATCTTATGATGTTTCTCCCCATCTATCTCCTTGTGATGATTGAGTGTTTAAGGATTTAAGAACACTTGATGTATGTCTTGCATGTGCTTATTTGTGGTGACAATGGGATATTCATGTGATCCAGTTGATGTAAGTTTTGGCGATCAACTTGCTAGTTCTGTGACCTTGTGAACTTATGCATAGGGGTTGGCACACGTTTTCATCTTGACTCTCCGGTAGAAACTTTGGGACCCTCTTTGAAGTTCTTTGTGTTGGTTTGAATGGATGAATCTGAGATTGTGTGATGCAAGTCGTATATTCAAACCCACGGATACTTGAGGTGACATTGGAGTATCTAGGTGACATTAGGGTTTTGGTTGATTTGTGTCTTAAGGTCTTATTTTACTATGAACTCTAGGGATGTTTGTGACACTTATAGGAATAGCCAATGGATTGATCGGAAAAAATAACTTTGAGGTGGTTTGGTACCCTACAATAATCTCTTCATTTGTTCTCCGCTATTAGTGACTTTGGAGTGACTCTTTGTTTCATGTTGAGGGATTGTTATATGATCTAATTATGTTATTATTGTTGAGAGAACTTGCACTAGTGAAAGTATGAACCCTAGGCCTTGTTTCGAAGCATTGCAATACCGTTTGTGCTCACTTTTATCATTAGTTACCTTGCTGTTTTTATATTTTCATATTACAAAAACCTATATCTACCATCCATATTGCACTTGTATCACCATCTCTTCGCCAAACTAGTGCACCTATAAAATTTACCATTGTATTGGGTGTGTTGGGGACACAAGAGACTCTTTGCTACTTGGTTGCAGGATTATTTGAGAGAGACCATCTTCATCCTATGTCTCCCATGGATTGATAAACCTTAGGTCATCCACTTGAGGGAAATTGGCTACTGTCCTACAAACCTCTGCACTTGAAGGTTGTGTATTAGACATCAAGCTCTTTTCTGGTGCCGTTGCAGGGGAGGTGAGTGCTTGAAGGTATATCTTTAGATCTTGCAATCAAATCTTTTAGTTTCTTGTTTTATCACTAGTTTAGTTTATAAAAGAAAACTACAAAAAATGGAATTGAGGGTGCCTCATATGCTTCATCTTTTTAATATCTTTCGTGAAAATGATGGAAAGGAAAATTGTGCTCAAGTGTTAGAAGAAGAATGCATTAAAATCTTTGACACTAAATATTTGAATGATGAGCATGATTGCAATGTTGTTAGTACAAATTCTTCGAATATCCATGATGCTAATGATATGCAAAGCCACAATCTTGGGGATGCTATGTTTGATGAAGATGATATTTTTAGTCCCCCAAGTTCTGATGAGCAAATTTACTATGATGAAAGAATGCCTCCTATCTATGATGATTATTGTGATGACACATATGCTATAGAGAATAATGATAACAATGAAACTTGTCATCTTGATTTCAATTTTCAATCCCATGATAGTTATTTTGTTGATTTGCTCCCACTATTCCGAATGAGAAGAATTTTTCTTATGTAGAGAGTAGTACATTTTCTATGCTTATGAATCATGAAAAGAATGCTTTGTGTGATGGTTATATTGTTGAATTCATTCATGATGCAACTGAAAATTATTATGAGGGAGGAATATATGCTTGTAGGAGTTGCAATAATATCAAGTTTCCTCTCTACATGTTGGAAATCTTGAAGTGTTGCTTACTTTACCATCCTATGCAAGTTGATTCTTGTTCCCATAAATTTTTTGCTCACAAAATCCCTATGAATATGAAGTGGGTTAGACTTAAATGTGCTTGTCATGTGCTTCATGATGCTCCCATTATGTTTCAATTCTTATCTTCTATGTGAGCATCATTGAAATCATCATGCCTAGCTTGAAGGCATTAAAGAGAAGCGCTTGTTGGGAGACAACCCAATATTTATACCTACCGTTTTTGTGTGTTCACATGATTATGCTACTGTATTAATCATGTTTTTATAGCTTTTGTTTGAATAAAGTGCCAAGTAAGACCTTTGGAGGGCTTACAGTGATAGTTGATTTGATCTTGCAGAAAAACAGGAACTTTTGCGCTCAGGTAAACAATTCTCATTTTTAACCGAAGCTTGATAAAATGCTGATTATTTTTGCATAATATTAATAAACATATTTCCTAGGACTTCCTAATTTCTCAGGATTTTGGAGTTACAGAAGTATTCAAGAGTTACAGATTACTACAGATTGTTCTGTTTTTGACAGATTCTATTTTCGATGCATAGTTTGCTTGTTTTCTAGTTTATGTGGATTATATTGCTTAATATAAATTGTAGAAATGATATGGTACAGTAGGGATCATGTGAAAAAATTATGAATCTTGTCTTGACAGTACCTAAATGGTGATTTGCTTTCTTATACTAATGGAGCTTACAAGTTTTCTGTTAAGTTTTGTGTTGTGAAGTTTTCAAATTTTGGGTAAAGATTCGATGGACTACGGAATAAGGAGTGGCAAGAGCCTAAGCTTGGGGATGCCAAAGTCACCCCAAGGTAATATTAAAGGACAACCAAGAGCCTAAGCTTGGGGATTCCCCGGATGGCACCCCCTCTTTCGTCTTCGTTCATCGGTAACCTTACTTGGAGCTAAATTTTTATTCACCACATGATATGTGTTTCGCTTGGAGCGTCATTTTCTTTTATTAGGATTTACTTGCTATTATTTAGAGTAATGTTTTGCATCTTTTACTTCAATAAAAAGGTCAAGTATAGCCTTTACCATGCTTATTTTGCAAGTCCATATGTTACTGTTTTAAAAACACAAAGTTTGCCGTTATGTTTTGAATATTTGTGAATAGTCAAAACATGATAAAATCTTGAAATTTTTATACAATGAGTAACAAAAAATTATCTACAGTCCCACCTTTCTTCATCAACAATTATCGGTTAGCCTTGGTTGAGCCTAAGTTTTGCTTCTTCAAATGACATGTGCTATCTTTGCAATGTCATTTTATTTTGTTTTTCTTGCTATTTGAATAAAGTACTTAAGATCTGAAATTTTCTTTATGTGGAGTCTTCACATAGTTACATAATTATTCGACTACTCATTGATCTTCACTTATATCTTTTGTAGTAGTTTGTCATTTTCTCTAGTGCTTCACTTATATCTTTTTAGAGCACGACGATAGTTTTATTTTGAAGAAATTTGTTGAACTCTCATGCTTCACTGATGAGGACATGACTACCTTGGATATGACCAAAAATATTGCATATATGCATATTTGTCAGGTGATTTCTAGTGCAAACTATTCAATAATCTATTTATGTTATCCAGAACAAAAATACTTCACACACTTTTGTGTTTTGTCTAATTGCAGGTGTATGGGACATTTGTACAATCCACATATGAAGATAAGGAAGAAAGAGATGTTTATTTGCTGTCCAAAAAGTTCTCTCACGTCACTTTTGCGCCAAGAGAAGATAGAGTCCAAGTCTCTCACGTTCTGGATTCAGATTCGGACTGCACAGACACACCTGACTCAAAACGCACACAAGTTTTTCATACGGACTCCGAATTGGGTGATTCTTTTTTTGTTGGAAACTAGATTTCGTGCACTTTCCAACCCAGTTGGAATCACCTTCAAATTCGTCCGGAGCGTTGAGTTGTGGACGAAACAATCTGATGCTGCAGCAGAATCCGAGTCAAACTACAAGTCCAAAGGTGTTACATCACCTCCACTTGGGCCCATTGGCCTTGTACGACCTAGATTTAGTTTTAGGCTGCCTTGGGACATCCTCCCACCTCCTTGGCCGCCACCCCTTGCTCCTATATAAGTAGATCCATCTAGTAGCTTTTCCTTGGGATTTGTTTAGTTAAAAGTTAGCCAGTGCAACTTCGTGTACTTCGTTTGTGTCCAACGACCAGACCAAGACCGCTTACGGATCCCCACCATTATCAATATTTCATATATATTCGCAATATTCAGATTGCTTTATCATATTCTTGCTCGTTCTTCGATTGCTTGCAGGAATAGACCTTCGTGGTCAGGTTGATCGTGCTCCAGCGTGGTCAATAACCTCTCGGAGTTGGTTTAGCGATTGCTAAGGCGCAACGTCGTGCACGTTTGTAGTCGGATCGTCAAAGTCGTCTCCACCAAATCGATAGTTATCATCTCATCGAAAGATCGGGGCACCCTCGCCTCTATCATTCACTTATATCATTTTGAGAGTCTTTAAACAGCATGATAATTTGCTTTGGTCATGAACTTAGTCCTAATATGATAGGCATCCAAGAGGGATATAATAAAAACTTTCATATACAGTGCATTGAATACTATGAGAAGTTTGATTCTTTATGATTGTTTCGAGATATGAAGATGGTGATATTAGATTCATGCTAGTGAGTAGTTGTGAATTTGAGAGATGCTTGTGTTAAAGTTTGTGATTCCCGTAGCATGCACGTATGGTGAACCGTTATGTGATAAAGTTAGAGCATGATTTCTTTATTGATTGTCTTCCTTACGAGTGGTGGTCGGGGACGAGCGATGGTATTTTCCTACCAATCTATCCCCCAAGGAGCATGTGCGTAATACTTTGTTTCGATAACTAATAGATTTTTCCAATAACTATGTGAGTTCTTTATGACTAACGTTGAGTCCATGGATTATACGCACTCTCACCCTTCCACCATTGCTAGCCTCCCTTGTGTCGCGCAACTTTCGCCGGTACCATACACCCACCATACCTTTGATAGAGACAAAGGTGTCCCGTCTTTCGATGAGATGATGGATATCGATTTGGTGGCAGTCGACTTTGACGATCCGACTACGAACGTGCGAGGACGTCGTGCCTTAGCAATCGCTAAACCAACTCCGAGAGGTTATTGACCACGCCGGAGCACGATCAACCTGACCACGAGGGTCTGTTTCCTGCGAGCAAACGAAGAACAAGCAAGAAACTAAGATTGCAATCTGGATATTGCGAATATAAGATGAAAGCTTTATTGATCAAGGTGGGGTTCTGTGACGCCTTTGTCTGGTCGTTGAACACAAACGAAGTACGCGAAGTTGCAGCTATGGTGAACTTTTTATCTAAACAAAACCCAAAGTCTAAACGATGCCCTAAGGGCTGTATATATGGAGGAAGAGGGGGGAATTTCGTGGCCCTTGGTGGAGGGGTACGAAATCAACCCTATCTCTTGTTTCCCCACACATACGGACTCTAAAAATAGCCTATACTTATGTATTTCGAAATTACATGGGCCTGGCCCAATAATAAGGTGACGCAGCACCTAAAATAGCCTCGGGACGAAATTTATGAAGTGGCATCTTGTATATTTCGTCCAAGGCTTCATGCACCCATTATGGTGGCTTCAAAGTCCTGAAATCATCACTCGTAACTCCGTTCTTGTTCCCCTTGCGCATGTCATCATCTCCATGCTTGTTCTTGCTCCAATGTTCATCCTTCTCCAAGCTAGGCCCTTCATTTGTAAGCAAAACAAATGTATCCAATTTAGGCAGCATCATATTCTCATGAACATTAGAATCATTACCAAGAAATGAAAGTACCTGGTAATTTAGTTGGCGTGCACGAGCTCTAGTAATTGGTCCAGTATGTATAGCAGCAGGGGCTGTGGGTGTAACAATTGTATTGATGTCCTCATCATCCTCCCCTTCTTGAAATGAAGTCGTCCTCGACGGAAGTTCATCTTCCTCACCCAAATAAGGCTTCAAATCTGCAATGTTAAAAGTGGGACTAACCCCAAAATCTGCAGGCAGCTCAAGTTTATATGCATTATCATTTATTTTCTCTAACACCTTAAAGGGACCATCAGCACGTGATAGAGGCAAAGGTGTCCCGTCTTTCGATGAGATGGTGGATTTCGCTTTGGTGGAAGTCGACTTTGACGATCCGACTACGAACGTGCGAGGACGTCGCGCCTTAGCAATCGCTAAACCAACTCCGAGAGGTTATTGACCATGCCGGAGCACGATCAACCTGACCACGAGGGTCTGTTTCCTGCGAGCAAACGAAGAACAAGCAAGAAACTAAGATTGCAATCTGGATATTGCGAATATAAGATGAAAGCTTTATTGATCAAGGTGGGGTTCTGTGACGCCTTTGTCTGGTCGTTGAACTCAAACGAAGTACGCGAAGTTGCAGCTATGGCGAACTTTTAATCTAAACAAAACCCAAAGCCTAAACGATGCCCTAAGGGCTGTATATATGGAGGAAGAGGGGGGGAATTTCGTGGCCCTTGGTGGAGGGGTCCGAAATCAACCCTATCTCTTGTTTCCCCACACATACGGACTCTAAAAATAGCCTATACTTATGTATTTCGAAATTACATGGGCCTGGCCCAATAATAAGGTGACGCAGCACCTAAAATAGCCTCGGGACGAAATTTATGAAGTGGCATCTTGTATATTTCGTCCAAGGCTTCATGCACCATTATGGTGGCTTCAAAGTCCTGAAATCATCACTTGTAACTCCGTTCTTGTTCCCCTTGCGCATGCCATCATCTCCATGCTTGTTCTTGCTCCAATGTTCATCCTTCTCCAAGCTAGGCCCTTCATTTGTAAGCAAAACAAATGTATCCAATTTAGGCAGCATCATATTCTCATGAACATTAGAATCATTACCAAGAAACGAAAGTACCTGGTAATTTAGTTGGCGTGCACGAGCTCTAGTAATTGGTCCAGTATGTATAGCAGCAGGGGCTGTGGGTGTAACAATTGTATTGATGTCCTCATCACCAACTTCCTGAGTTTAATAAGACTTTTGAGCTTGAATGTGATGCTAGTGGAATTGGATTAGGAGGTGTGTTATTACAAGATGGCAAACCTGTTGCATACTTTTCTGAAAAATTGAGTGGGCCTAGTCTGAATTATTCTACTTATGATAAAGAATTATATGCTCTTGTTCGGACTTTAGAAACATGGCAACATTATTTATGGCCCAAAGAATTTGTTATACATTCTGATCATGAATCTTTGAAACATATTAAAAGTCAAGCTAAACTGAATCGTAGACATGCTAAATGGGTTGAATTCATTGAGACTTTCCCTTATGTCATTAAACACAAGAAGGGAAAAGAAAATGTTATTGCTGATGCATTGTCTCGTCGCTATACTATGCTTTCACAACTTGACTTCAAAATATTTGGTTTGGAGACCATCAAAGATCGATATGTGCATGATGCTGATTTTAAAGATGTAATGCAGAATTGTAAAGAAGGAAGAATGTGGAACAAGTTTGTTGTTAACGATGGATTTGTGTTTCGTGCTAACAAGCTATGCATTCCAGCTAGCTCCGTTCGTCTTTTGTTGTTGCAGGAGGCGCATGGAGGAGGATTAATGGGACACTTTGGCGTGAAGAAGACGGAGGACGTACTTGCTACACATTTCTTTTGGCCAAAGATGAGACGGGATGTTGAGCATTTTATTGCTCGCTGCACTACATGTCAAAAAGCTAAGTCACGACTCAATCCTCATGGTTTATATATGCCTTTGCCTGTACCTAGTGTTCCTTGGGAGGATATATCTATGGACTTTGTTTTAGGTTTACCTCGAACAAAGAAGGGGAGGGATAGCATATTTGTTGTCGTGGATAGATTCTCGAAAATGGCACACTTTATACCATGTCATAAAAGTGATGATGCTGTTAATGTTGCTGATTTGTTCTTTCGTGAAATTATTCGCTTGCATGGTGTGCCAAATACTATTGTTTCAGATCGTGATACTAAATTTCTTAGCCACTTTTGGAGATGTTTATGGGCTAAGTTGGGGACTAAACTGCTTTTTAGTACTACTTGTCACCCCAAACTGATGGACAAACTGAAGTAGTCAATAGAACGTTGTCTACTATGCTTAGGGCTGTTTTGAAGAATAATAAGAAAATGTGGGAGGAATGCTTGCCTCATATTGAATTTGCTTATAATCGTTCATTGCATTCTACTACTAAGATGTGCCCTTTTGAAGTTGTGTATGGTTTCCTACCTCGTGCACCTATTGATTTGTTGCCTCTTCCATCTTCGGAGAAGGTTAATTTTGATGCTAAACAACGTGCTGAATTGATTTTAAAAATGCATGAGTTAATTAAGGAAAACATTGAGCGTATGAATGCTAAATATAAACTTGCTGGAGATAAGGGTAGAAAACATGTTGTGTTTGCACCTGGAGATCTTGTTTGGTTACATTTGCGTAAGGATAGATTTCCTGATTTGCGCAAATCAAAGTTAATGCCACGTGCTGATGGTCCCTTTAAGGTGTTAGAGAAAGTAAATGATAATGCATATAAACTTGAGCTGCCTGCAGATTTTGGGGTTAGTCCCACTTTTAACATTGCAGATTTGAAGCCTTATTTGGGTGAGGAAGATGAACTTCCGTCGAGGACGACTTCATTTCAAGAAGGGGAGGATGATGAGGACATCAATACAATTGTTACACCCACAGCCCCTGCTGCTATACATACTGGACCAATTACTAGAGCTCGTGCACGCCAACTAAATTACCAGGTACTTTCGTTTCTTGGTAATGATTCTAATGTTCATGAGAATATGATGCTGCCTAAATTGGATACATTTGTTTTGCTTACAAATGAAGGGCCTAGCTTGGAGAAGGATGAACATTGGAGCAAGAACAAGCATGGAGATGATGGCATGCGCAAGGGAAACAAGAACGGAGTTACAAGTGATAATTTCAGGACTTTGAAGCCACCATAATGGGTGCATGAAGCCTTGGACGAAATATACAAGACGCCACTTCATAAATTTCGTCCCGAGGCTATTTTAGGTGCTGCGTCACCTTATTATTGGGCCAGGCCCATGTAATTTCGAAATACATAAGTATAGGCTATTTTTAGAGTCCGTATGTGTGGGGAAACAAGAGATAGGGTTGATTTCGGACCCCTCCACCAAGGGCCACGAAATTCCCCCCCTCTTCCTCCATATATACAGCCCTTAGGGCATCGTTTAGACTTTGGGTTTTGTTTAGATTAAAAGTTCGCCATAGCTGCAACTTCGCGTACTTCGTTTGTGTTCAACGACCAGACAAAGGCGTCACAGAACCCCACCTTGATCAATAAAGCTTTCATCTTATATTCGCAATATCCAGATTGCAATCTTAGTTTCTTGCTTGTTCTTCGTTTGCTCGCAGGAAACAGACCCTCGTGGTCAGGTTGATCGTGCTCCGGCGTGGTCAATAACCTCTCGGAGTTGGTTTAGCGATTGCTAAGGCGCGACGTCCTCGCACGTTCGTAGTCGGATCATCAAAGTCGACTTCCACGAAAGCGAAATCCACCATCTCATCGAAAGACGGGACACCTTTGCCTCTATCATCAACCCATTTAGCATGTCTACGATTCAGTTTAGCTTGACTTTTAATATGTTTCAAAGATTCATGATCAGAATGTATAACAAATTCTTTGGGCCATAAATAATGTTGCCATGTTTCTAAAGTCCGAACAAGAGCATATAATTCTTTATCATAAGTAGAATAATTCAGACTAGGCCCACTCAATTTTTCAGAAAAGTATGCAACAGGTTTGCCATCTTGTAATAACACACCTCCTAATCCAATTCCACTAGCATCACATTCAAGCTCAAAAGTCTTATTAAAATCAGGAAGTTGGAGTAAAGGAGCATGTGTCAACTTATCTTTCAATACCGTGAAGGCTTCTTCCTGTGCGGTACCCCAAAGAAAAGGCACATCTTTCTTTGTAAGCTCATTGAGAGGTGCAGCAATGGTGCTGAAATCTCTCACAAAACGCCTATAGAATCCAGCGAGGCCAAGAAAACTCCTCACTTGTGTGACCGTTTTGGGCTGCGGCCAACTCTCAATGGCTTCAATCTTGGCTTTATCAACTTCAATTCCCTGTGGAGTAACAACATAGCCAAGAAAAGATACTCGGCCGGTGCAAAAGGTGCACTTCCCAAGGTTACCAAACAAACGTGCATCACGTAGAGCAATAAAAACATCACGTAAATGTTCCAAATGTTCTTCCAAAGATCTGCTATAAATCAATATGTCATCAAAGTAAACTACCACAAATCATCCAATGAAAACACGTAAAACTTCGTTCATTAATCTCATGAAAGTACTAGGTGCATTAGTTAACCCAAAAGGCATGACTAACCACTCATATAATCCAAACTTAGTTTTAAATGTTGTTTCCCATTCATCTCCCAATTTCATACGAATTTGATGGTAGCCACTACGCAAATCAACTTTGGAGAATATTGTAGAGCCACTCAATTCATCAAGCATATCATCTAGCCTAGGAATAGGATGACGATAACGAATAGTAATATTATTAATGCCTCTACAATCAACACACATACGTGATGTACCATCCTTTTTCGGCACTAGAATAATAGGAACAACACAAGGACTAAGGGATTCGCGTATATAACCTTTGTCGAGAAGCTCTTGTACTTGACGCATAATCTCCTTCGTCTCCTCTGGATTGGTACGGTATGGTGCACGGTTTGGCAGTGAAGCACCGGGAATTAAGTCAATCTGATGCTCAATCCCTCGAATAGGCAGTAATCCCGGTGGCACGTCTTGTGGGAAAACGTGAGCGAACCCCTGCAAAATGTTAGTGACAGCAGGAGGCAAAGAGGAAGGCACGTCCTCGAATGAAAATAATGCCTCTTTGCACAGAAAATCATAGCAAACAGATTTGCTGAAATCTAGCTCATCAATATCAGATTTGGTGGCAAATAAACATGCACTTTTCAATTTAATTTCAGAAGCAACACTAGATGGTTTATTATTAGGCTTCATTTGTTGCTCAAATTCTTTTGCCACAATCTGATTTTCACTCTTATTCTTCTCCTGTTGTGCTTTATTAGCTCTATTAATATCATCCTTCAAAATGGAATCAGGAGTCATAGGAAGCAAAGTAATATTTTTATCCTTATGAACAAGAGTATAGTGATTGTTTCTACCATGGTGTACAGAATTTTTATCAAATTGCCATGGTCTACCAAGTAATAAGGAACATGCTTGCATAGGTACCACATCACAATCAACATAATCAGCATATGTAGAGATACTAAAATGCACACGAACAGTACGTGTTACCTTAACCTTGCCGCTGTTGTTGAACCATTGGATGTAGTAAGGATGTGGATGTGGTCTTGTGGTGAGAGAAAGCTTCTCCACCATCTCCATGCTAGCCAAGTTGTTGCAGCTCCCTCCGTCTATTATGACGCGCACAGAACGTTCCTTCACAACTCCCTTGGTATGGAACAAATTGTGCCTCTGATTTTGCTCAGCTTGTGTGACCTGCACACTCAAAACACGTTGAGCAACTAAACATTCATACCTGTCAGCGTCTTCAGGAGCCATGTATTGCGTCTCATGAGCAGAATCATCTCCACCATGTTCTTCACGTGTAATAAGAGCCAATGTCTCCTCATCATAGTCACTAGCGGACTCATATCCACCACCCTCGGTAGCAATCATCACACGCGGAGATTTGCATTCTCTCGCATAATGACCTCCTCCCTTACAACGACGACAAATAATATCACTTGTGTGCCCTGTTGATGTCCTGGAAGAAGAAGAACTCTGTGCAGGCCCGGCAGGTGCGCTCTTGGCAGATAATGGTGGTTGTTCCTGTTTTCTTGTATCACGGCTGTAGGAGGCACCTGATTGAGGTGCTGGTGCAGTTGAAGTAGAAGATGCACGCGGTGTCCATGATGAAGGTCGGCCTGCAGAAAAGTTAGTTTGCGCCAATGCTTGTCGATCCTGCACTTCACGTTCAGCTTTACAAGCAAGATGGAATAAACGAGTGATATTAGTATACTCCTTATAGTCTAGAATGGTCTGAATCT
Organism: Triticum dicoccoides; assembly: GCF_002162155.2. Taxonomy (NCBI): domain Eukaryota; kingdom Viridiplantae; phylum Streptophyta; class Magnoliopsida; order Poales; family Poaceae; genus Triticum; species Triticum dicoccoides. The sequence continues at coordinate 314,870,767 of NC_041386.1, read as the reverse complement.
CTCTATTTAATCCACCCAGAAAACGTGCAAGCATAGCTTCATTCTCCTCAACAATACCACATCGAATCATGCCAGTTTGTAATTCCTGATAATATTCTTCTACAGAATTTTTTCCTTGTCTTAAACGCTACAATTTTTGAAGCAATTCACGTTGATAATATGGTGGAACCCAACGCGTACGCATAGCGGTTTTCAAAGCAGCCCAAGTAGTTGGAATAGGATATAATCTACAATGTTCAGACCACCAGACACATGCAAAACTAGTGAAAGCACAAACAGCAGCAGCAACCCGTCTCTCCTCGGGATATTGTAAACATGTAAAACGTTGTTCAGTTTCTAACTCCCAAGTAAGATATATATCAGGAACATATCTACCCTCAAATGGTGGAATATTCAATTTCAGTTTAGGAATATGGACATCATCTCGTACCTGAGGTGGTGGTTCAGGCCTACCATTACGAATATATACCTGAGGTCGACCTGCTGGTGGTGGTGCTGGTGGTTGCACGTAGTTCTGATTTTGAGCAACCTCATCCTCGTAATCTCCCACATAATCATCCTCCTCCGCATCAGCAGCAGGAGCCACAGAAGTATCAACAGCAGCACCAACAGTTTGGCCAAACGCAAGAGGAACACGGCTCGCTCGGCGGAGGTCTATTTCGCGACGTGGAGGTAGTTGTTGTTGTTGTTGTTGGAGAGGTGCGTTAGGTGCAGCGGGTGGTGGTGGTGGAAGACGCGCGAGCAATTCATTAAACTTGTTATCGAGCTTTGTTTCAAACGTCTTCTCCATGCCATCTATCTTCTCCATGGCCTCTTCAAATCTGTTTAGCACGTCTTGCACCTGTTCACTCATCATTTGCTGAAATTTATCATGCAAATCCTTATTCGTCATGTTCTCCCAGTCAATCTCGTCGGCTTGTGATCCTGGCATGGTTAGCAGCAATAGAAACACACAAGAATATGATTCTACAGACTACTAACAAGAGGTGGTGGTGGGTGTCACAAATCCGTCAAGCAAATCTCAAATTCTTACCAGTTCTTACCCAGCAGCAGGCGGTGATCGGCAACCGTTGTAGTCAAAAACTCTCAAAGCTTGGATAGAGCGCTTACTAGGGAGAGTCAAACGCACGACGTAGATGTATGTGGAGCTGGGAAGGCTTATAATATGGTAGCAAAAAGGGTCAGCAATAATCAATTCAGAGATGCAAAGTTGAATAAACGCTCAACCACGGTACTGTGCTGGTCCTAGGCTAGACTGTGCTAGAGACGCGACCCTAGAACACCAACAAAATCACGGCGCGGCACGTAAACAAGGGAAAAGCACACTCTGGAACTTTTTTTTTCGCTCTTTTTTTTTGCGCTCTTTTTTTTGCGCTGCTTTTTTTTTGCGAAAAATCACTATAATGGCGAGTGTCTCAAAACTCTTCCTAGCTCAAACTGACAGGATGGGCACGAAATTTTTTCGACCAATTTTTTTTTTGACTGCCCGGACCCAAAAACTGGAAACGGGTCAAAAAAAACTTCCTATAATGGCACCTTTCTGAAAACACTCAGAAACACCTAAAAATAGGATAGCCACAAATTTTTTCGAAAAATGCGTTTTCGAAAAATTTTGGGCCTAAAGGGAGCGTGGTTTCCGGACTCTTTTTTTTGCGAAACCTACTCCGGCAAGGAAACACGAATCGGAATCTAGATGGATCTCGAAAACAAACCTAATATGACAAGAACTCGGATTGGTGGTGGATATATGGTGGTAGATGGCAGCGGTGGTGGTATATGACAGCTGTGGTGGTATATGGATACGGATTCGAAGCGGTGGCGGATAAGCGGTGGTGGTAGATGGCAGGGGTGATGATGATGGTGCGGCGGCGGCGTGACAACTTATGACCAGAACTCGAAACTCTAAAAGACTAGACTCTAAGACCAGCAACTAGACACGACGATGCAACCGCAAATTCAACAAAGCAAAACCCTAAAAAGATTATACAAAGGCTCAGATTGGTTCGGATATGATGAACTAACCCTAATTTTTTTTGTGGCTTTTTCGTGGACTATAGGTATGAAGAACAAACTCGATCTAAACTACGAAAAACTGTAAAATCTCACCAAGCAACCTGGAAATCTGATACCACTTGATAGAGACAAAGGTGTCCCGTCTTTCGATGAGATGATGGATATCGCTTTGGTGGCAGTCGACTTTGACGATCCGACTACGAACGTGCGAGGACGTCGCGCCTTAGCAATCGCTAAACCAACTCCGAGAGGTTATAGACCACGCCGGAGCACGATCAACCTGGCCACAAGGGTCTGATTCCTGCGAGCAAACGAAGAACAAGCAAGAAACTAAGATTGCAATCTGGATATTGCGAATATAAGATGAAAGCTTTATTGATCAAGGTGGGGTTCTGTGACGCCTTTGTCTGGTCGTTGAACACAAACGAAGTACGCGAAGTTGCAGCTATGGCAAACTTTTAATCTAAACAAAACCCGAAGTCTAAACGATGCCCTAAGGGCTGTATATATGGAGGAAGAGGGGGGAATTTCGTGGCCCTTGGTGGAGGGGTCAGAAATCAACCCTATCTCTTGTTTCCCCACACGTACGGACTCTAAAAATAGCCTATACTTATGTATTTCGAAATTACATGGGCCTGGCCCAATAATAAGGTGACGCAGCACCTAAAATAGCCTCGGGATGAAATTTATGAAGTGGCATCTTGTATATTTCGTCCAAGGCTTCATGCACCCATTATGGTGGCTTCAAAGTCCTGAAATCATCACTTGTAACTCCGTTCTTGTTCCCCTTGCGCATGCCATCATCTTCATGCTTGTTCTTGCTCCAATGTTCATCCTTCTCCAAGCTAGGCCCTGATGAGGACATCAATACAATTGTTACACCCACAGCCCCTGCTGCTATACATACTGGACCAATTACTAGAGCTCGTGCACGCCAACTAAATTACCAGGTACTTTCGTTTCTTGGTAATGATTCTAATGTTCATGAGAATATGATGCTGCCTAAATTGGATACATTTGTTTTGCTTACAAATGAAGGGCCTAGCTTGGAGAAGGATGAACATTGGAGCAAGAACAAGCATGGAGATGATGGCATGCGCAAGGGGAACAAGAACGGAGTTACAAGTGATGATTTCAGGACTTTGAAGCCACCATAATGGGTGCATGAAGCCTTGGACGAAATATACAAGATGCCACTTCATAAATTTCGTCCCGAGGCTATTTTAGGTGCTGCGTCACCTTATTATTGGGCCAGGCCCATGTAATTTCGAAATACATAAGTATAGGCTATTTTTAGAGTCCGTATGTGTGGCGAAACAAGAGATAGGGTTGATGTCGGACCCCTCCACCAAGGGCCACGAAATTCCCCCCTCTTCCTCCATGTATACAGCCCTTAGGGCATCCTTTAGACTTTCGGTTTTGTTTAGATTAAAAGTTTGCCATAGCTGCAACTTCGCGCATTTCGTTTGTGTTCAACGACCAGATAAAGGCGTCACAGAACCCCACCTTGATCAATAAAGCTTTCATCTTATATTCGCAATATCCAGATTGCAATCTCAGTTTCTTGCTTGTTCTTTGTTTGCTCGCAGGAAACAGACCCTCGTGGTCAGGTTGATCATGCTCCGGCGTGGTCAATAACCTCTCGGAGTTGGTTTAGCGATTGCTAAGGCGCGACGTCCTCGCACGTTCGTAGTCGGATCGTCAAAGTCGACTGCCACCAAAGCGATATCCATCATCTCATCGAAAGACGGGACACCTTTGCCTCTATCAGGCCCTTCATTTGTAAGCAAAACAAATGTATCCAATTTAGGCAGCATCATATTCTCATGAACATTAGAATCATTACCAAGAAACGGAAGTACCTGGTAATTTAGTTGGCCTGCACGAGCTCTAGTAATTGGTCCAGTATGTATAGCAGCAGGGGCTGTGGGTGTAACAATTGTATTGACATCCTCATCAACCTTCCTCAAAACAGCCACCATACCTACCTATTATGGCATTTCCATAGTCATTCTGAGATATATTTCCATGCAACTTTCCACCGTTCCATTTATTATGACACGCTCCACCATTGTCATATTGCTTTGCATGATCAGGTAGTTGACATCGTATATGTGGCAAAGCCACCATTCATAATTCTTTCGTACATGTCACTCTTGATTCATTGCGCATCCCGGTACACCGCCGGAGGCATTCACATAGAGTCATATTTTGGTCTAAGTATCGAGTTGTAAGTAAATAAAAGTGTGATGATCATCAATATTAGAGCATCGTCCCGGTGAGGAAAGGATGATGGAGACTATGATTCCCCCACAAGTCGGGATGAGACTCTAGACGAAAAAAAGAAAAAAAAGAGGCCATAAAAAAGAGAAAAGGACCAAAAAAGAAAAATGAGAGAAAAAGAGAGAAGGGGCAATGCTACTATCCTTTTACCACACTTGTGCTTGAAAGTAGCACCATGATCTTCATGATAGGGAGTCTCCTATGTTGTCACTTTCGTATACTAGTGGGAATTTTCATTATCGAACTTGGCTTGTATATTCCAATGATTGGCTTCCTCAAAATGCCCTAGGTCTTCGTGAGCAAGCAAGTTGGATGCACACCCACTTGGTTTCTTTTTGTGCTTTCATACACTTATATCTCTAGTGCATCCGTTGCATGGCAATCCCCACTCAATCACATTGATATCTATTGATGGGCTTCTCCATAGCCCATTGATATGCCTAGTTGATGTGAGACTATCTTCTCTTTTTTGTCTTCTCCACAACCACCATTCTATTCCACCTATAGTGATGAGGACATGACTACCTTGGATATGACCAAAAATATTGCATATATGCATATTTGTCAGGTGATTTCTAGTGCAAACTATTCAATAATCTATTTATGTTATCCAGAACAAAAATACTTCACACACTTTTGTGTTTTGTCTAATTGCAGGTGTATGGGACATTTGTACAATCCACATATGAAGATAAGGAAGAAAGAAATGTTTATTTGCTGTCCAAAAAGTTCTCTCACGTCACTTTTGGCCCAAGAGAAGATAGAGTCCAAGTCTCTCACGTTCTGGATTCAGATTCGGACTGCACAGACACACCTGATTCAAAATGCACACAAGTTTTTCATACGGACTCCGAATTGGGTGATTCTTTTTTTGTTGGAAACTGGATTTTGTTCACTTTCCAACCCAATTGGAATCACCTTCAAATTCGTCCGGAGCGTTGAGTTGTGGACGAAACAATCTGATGCTGCAGCAGAATCCGAGTCAAACTACAAGTCCAAAGGTGTTACATCACCTCCACTTGGGCCCATTGGCCTTGTACGACCTAGATTTAGTTTTAGGCTGCCTTGGGACGTCCTCCCACCTCCTTGGCCGCCACCCCTTGCTCCTATATAAGTAGATACATCTAGTAGCTTTTCCTTGGGTTTTGTTTAGATTAAAAGTTCACCATAGCTGCAACTTCGCGTACTTCGTTTGTGTTCAACGACCAGACAAAGGCGTCACAGAACCCAACCTTGATCAATAAAGTTTTCATCTTATATTCGCAATATCCAGATTGCAATCTTAGTTTCTTGCTTGTTCTTCGTTTGCTCGCAGGAAACAGACCCTCGTGGTTAGGTTGATCGTGCTCCGGCGTGGTCAATAACCTCTCGGAGTTGGTTTAGCGATTGCTAAGGCGCGACGTCCTCGCACGTTCGTAGTCGGATCGTCAAAGTCGACTTCCACCAAAGCGATATCCATCATCTCATCGAAAGACGGGACACCTTAGCCTCTATCAAGTGGTATCAGTTTTCAGGTTGCTCGGTGAGAATTTCCAGTTTTCCTAGATTAGATTTATCTTCTTACCTATTGTCCAAGAAAAAGCCACAAAAAAGAGTTAGATTTATTCATCCTTGGTCCAAGCCAATCTGAGCCTTTGCAATTTTCTTTTCATTGCTTGCATAGTTGAATTATCGGTTGCATCGTCGTGTCGAGTTGCTGGTCTTAGTGTCTAGTTCGTTTAGAGTTTCGAGTTCTGTTCACATTAGTCACGCCACCGCTGCATCATTATCTCTTCCGCTGTCCACCACCCATCAATCAATTTTCACCACGTGCTACCAACCATTCATTGTCATAATAATAGTTGAGATATAGTTTGTTTTGGAAAGAGGGAGAAAAAAAGAGAGAAAAAAAACGAGAGAAAAAAAAAGTCAGAGAAAAAAAGGAGAAGAAAAGGAAAAAAAAGCGTGAGAAAAAGAGAGAGAAAAAAAAATTGGATCTATCTAGAATCAATCTCGTACCTGAATTCGGATTGGAATCTGTTTTCCGCACTGTTCAGTAAAACAGGTGTATCTTCCTCATACGAAGTCAGTTTTGGCTCCGTGAGTACTCAAATTGAAGCTAGCGACGAGACGCATCTAAATAGTTGCAGAAGCTAGTTCAATATTTGACACCTCAAAATCGGCTTCTAAATAGGTCTTTTTGCCCTCCGAAGTTCGTGAACACAGCTTGTTCCAATTTTTCAGGCCAGTTTTAGAATTCTTTGACTCCTCATATCAACTCGGAATTGAGTGATTCTTTTTGCATTGGAAAGCTTGAGTTAGTAGCATTCTTTGAAAGAATTTATTAGAAAATTGTCTCAAACTTTTCAAGAGGAAAGTTGGAGAGAGAGTTGTTGTATATCCTGCTTGGCAGTTGTTTTTCATTATTATCTTCACTGTCGTTGTGATCTTCACTTATATCTTGCTGTCAAGAGCTACTTAGTATCCTTCATTGATGCTAGTTGTGCTACGCCGTGACCTTATTAGTGTTCTAGGCTCGCGTCTCTAGTCCGGTCTAGCCTAGGACCAGCACAGTACCGTCGTTGAGCGTTTATTCAACATTGCATCTTTGAATTGATTATTGCTAATCTTTTGCTACCATATATAGCCAATCCAGCTCTACATATTTCTACACCGTGTATACGTACGCTCCCCTGGCAATCGCTTTACTCAATATTCGGAGTTACTTGACACCGCTGGTTGCCGATCACCGCCTGCTGCATGGTAAGAACTTGTAAGACATTGATATTTGCTTTACTGTGAGCGTTTTACCACCACATCCTAGTAGTTATAGGAACATTATTTTTGGGTTTTGTTTCTTGTTCTACTAATCATGACAGGATCCAGAGTCAATTCATGGGCTTTGTCGATCGCGGGAGACGTGCCACCACCTTTGCAAATACCACAACCATCACGAGAGGTGCACAAACATCCAAATGCACATGATCAGGTTAATGTATCTATACCACCATTTAATGGCCGTTTTAAACCTGCTTTATATATTGAATGGGAGTTCGACATAAAAAATATATTTGCTTCCCATAATTTCGATGAACATAAAAAGGTTAAGGTTGCTGTTGGTTCTTTCACTGGTTATGCTTTGGTTTGGTGGAGTGAATATTGTCGGTTACACCCTGATTATATACCTACTACTTGGGATGATTTGAAACTTGCCATGCGACATACTTTCGTCCCTGCTTATTATACTCGTGACATGATTAAGAAGTTGCAACACTTAAAACAAGGTAGTGAAACTGTAACAAAATATTATGATGATTTACAAACTACCTTGTTGCATTCCTCTTTACAAGAAAGTGAAGATGATTTTATGGATAGATTTTGGGGAGGATTAAATCGTGATATTCAAGAGATACTAATTCATGAAGAGTGTTATCCAATGGACCATTTGTTTCATCTTGCTTGCAAAGCTGAACAGGAAATAAAACGACGTGTTGGCCACGAGGAGAACAAGCGCACGGTGCACATTCCAAGAGTTGATATGATTGTTCCTTCAACTACTAGGCATACTATGACAACCACATCCGTTGTTGTCAGGACTACATCACCTCCACCATGTGACACATCGCCCCCGAGAGTGGCTAAATCATCTGAGTTGATCATAAGAGGTAATGACAAAGGTACTGATCTTCCATCTCTACATGAGAATGATGAATGCCTTGTCAATTTGAATGCACCATCTGATGAGCTACCCACTACTTTGATCACACCACCTATTTTAGAGGACTACGTTGATAATTTGACTTTGCCATGTGATCAAACAACTGAAATACCAACAATTTTGAGTGCACCCATTGAATTAACTATTGATGCAAAAGAACCAATGTTTAATCATTTTGATATGACCTCTAATCTTGGTGATGATTCTGTGTTGAATGACTTATTGCATGTTTGCTTATTTAAGCATGTTGTAGCATGTAAATTTGATGCAAGTACGGTTTATTCACCAATGTTGGGATGGTTTAATGATGAACATTGTCAATCTTTTGAAATGAATAAGAGCTTCACTTATATGTGCAAACTGAGTTGCAATATTTTCATGCCTTCTACCTCTTGTGCTAATTTTTTGGCTTTAGATTTTATGAACTATGCAAGTTACTTATCTATTCAAGTGTCATATATGCAAAAATCAAGGGAAGTAAAAATGGATGACATATACATATACAACATGTACACCTTGTCTCTTTTGTTAGCCACATTTCAGATTAAGCAACGCCGAGGACGGCTTTATTTTCAAGAAGGGGAGGATGATGAGGACATGACTACCTTGGATATGACCAAAAATATTGCATATATGCATATTTGTCAGGTGATTTCTAGTGCAAACTATTCAATAATCTATTTATGTTATCCAGAACAAAAATACTTCACACACTTTTGTGTTTTGTCTAATTGCAGGTGTATGGGACATTTGTACAATCCACATATGAAGATAAGGAAGAAAGAGATGTTTATTTGCTGTCCAAAAAGTTCTCTCACGTCACTTTTGGCCCAAGAGAAGATAGAGTCCAAGTCTCTCACGTTCTGGATTCAGATTCGGACTGCACAGACACACCAGACTCAAAACGCACACAAGTTTTTCATACGGACTCCGAATTGGGTGATTCTTTTTTTGTTGGAAACTAGATTTTGTGCACTTTCCAACCCAATTGGAATCACCTTCAAATTCGTCCGGAGCGTTGTGTTGTGGACGAAACAATCTGATGCTGCAGCAGAATCCGAGTCAAACTACAAGTCCAAAGGTGTTACATCACCTCCACTTGGGCCCATTGGCCTTGTACGACCTAGATTTAGTTTTAGGCTGCCTTGGGACGTCCTCCCACCTCCTTGGCCGCCACCCCTTGCTCCTATAGAAGTAGATCCATCTAGTAGCTTTTCCTTGGGTTTTGTTTAGATTAAAAGTTCGCCATAGCTGCAACTTCGCGTACTTCGTTTGTGTTCAACGACCAGACAAAGGTGTCACAGAACCCCACCTTGATCAATAAAGTTTTCATCTTATATTCGCAATATCCAGATTGCAATCTTAGTTTCTTGCTTGTTCTTCGTTTGCTCGCAGGAAACAGACCCTCGTGGTCAGGTTGATCGTGCTCCGGCGTGGTCAATAACCTCTCGGAGTTGGTTTAGGGATTGCTAAGGCGCGACGTCCTCGCACGTTCGTAGTCGGATCGTCAAAGTCGACTTCCACCAAAGCGATATCCATCATCTCATCGAAAGACGGGACACCTTAGCCTCTATCATATAGTGCTATGTCCATGGCTCACGCTCATGTATTGTGTGAAGATAGAAAAAGTTTGAGAACATCAAAAGTATGAAACAATTGCTTGGCTTGTCATCGGGGTTGTGCATGATTTAAATATTTTGTGTGATGAAGATAGAGAAAAGCGAGACTATATGATTTTGTAGGGATAGCTTTCTTTGGCCATGTTATTTTGAGAAGACTTGATTGCTTTGTTAGTATGCTTGAAGTATTATTGTTTTTCTGTCAATATTAAACTTTTTCTTTGAATCTTATGGATCTGAATATTCTTGCCACAATAGACAAGATTACATTGATAAATATGTTGGTTAGCATTCCTGTCGGTGCACAAAAGTGGGGGATCTCTTTTGTACCCCTTTACTTGTGCGCGGGCAGTTAGAGCCGCGCCTGCGGCCACACTTAGCAGGGCAGAGGAAGGAAGTAGAAGTGCAAAGACAACTAGAACAATGCCAAGCCAGAAACACGAAGAGCAGGAGGGCGAGGTGGACTCCCCCGGCAAGGCCCTTGAGCCTGTGAGTTCCAACACCATCGACCACTTTGGAACCGAGGCCCGGGAGGCACCTCCATGGTGGCATGCAAATCTTTGTGAAGATATAGAGCCTACAAGACTAGATGATGACCAGAAGACAAGACAGTCGGAAGACACCTTGCCGAGGATGCCCATGAGGCCCCGGCAAGGCTCCCTACCGAAGACACTGGCAAGTCCCCAGCAAGACTCTTGTCGGGGGTGCTCACAAGACCCCGGCAAGATCCTTGCCGGGAATATATGCGGGACCGTGGCAAGAACTTTCCGCCCCATCGCCGCCCTAGCTCAGCGGCCAACCCACCAATTGAAGCAAGTACCCACATGGCAGTACGTGGATACTAATCCAACTAGCCAAACACCAGCATGGCGGCATGCAGATCTTCGTGAAGAGCCTAACACTACGCCGACTTAGCAGCCTGCCAGCCTATGTGGCGCTGCATGCCTCATTGGCCTGGACGCGTGTCGGGGTAAGGCGGAGCGGCGACGGACGGGACAGGCCTCGTTACCGCCCCCGATAAAGCAAATAGACACATAAGTAGTGCATTTTATGCACTTTGTCCTGTGATGATAGGCGATAAGCTTGTACGTTGTATACCTTTCCACCTCATGTGTGCCACTGTGGCAGCCCCTTTTGCCTATAAAAGGAGGCCCACGGTGTACTGAGAGAGGATTCGTACCTTTTGGACAACGCACGCATTGTAGGTAGTTCATGAGCTCAAGAACACTCAATTATACACTAAAGCAGAACTAGGGTATTACGCATCTTTGCGGTCCGAACCTGGGTAAACAATCCTCGTGCTGGCTTCTTGACCCGCTCTTTGCACAACCCCGCGCCCGCCAACCATAGCAAAAAGGGATCCCACCGGTCCCATAGGTGTCGTTTCCCTCGACATCTCTGGCGCGCCAGGTAGGGGTGCGCACAGTTGTGAAAATCTTGTCTAGTTGGCATAGTGGCTTGATCGTGGTCGCCACTCCAAGGGGGAAGACGACCGAACAAGCGGCATCATCTGCGGATGCAGTAAATGCTCGCGCGGCGATAGAAAAGCTAAGTCATTGGAAACTTCGAGTAATTCTTTTATATATAAGCTTGTTTTCCTCGGAGATCCTGTTTTCGGTATGAGAAACCTGCACGCGATGGGGGCCTTCCGCTATTGGCAACGCCCTTGTTCTGTTTCGAGTCCGCTCAACAGTTCGAGCGGCTGCATTGAGAACAGCAAGGTGGCCTTCCCACTTTGGCAACGCCCTTGTTCTGTTTCGAATCCGCTCAACAGTTCAAGCGGCCGCGCTGAGAATGGCAAGGTGGTTTACTTGGCCGCAAGCACACCCGGCCGGTTGTTGAGGATCCATCCTTCAAACACCGCAGCCTGGCTTCGCGCACCAACAAGCCTATCCAGTTGAGCGTAGGGTGTACATACAAAGAAAGATCGAACAGGGAAATAACATGCATCGTTTCAAAGTACCGCAGAGTTAAATTACACCAATTGTCGCTGTGGTTCTAACTAAAGATAAAAATTGTCTTGGTCATGAACCTACAACGCCGATGAGAAACGGGTGCCTAGTCCCGACGCTGGCCCTCTATCCTTTGAACTCCGTCGATGCAGCTGATGATGGGCTGGATGCGCTCCTCGAGCGCCCCGAGGTCCACGTCCTCTGGCAAGCTCTCCAGCGCAACGTCGAAGTCGAGGTTGGGTTCCAGTACGCCACCTTGGTGAGGACCTTGGTCAGGTCACCCCGGCAAAGCTTCCGGGCCTCATTGGCCAGGGAGGTTGCTCTGTTGGAGCGGAATTGCTCCAGGGCTCCGAGAACGCCCTCAAAGAACAGGGTCAGTTTGGCGTTGGGACTCACGTGTTGGGACCCCGATTCTAAGTCACACCGATCTAGCCTGTAACACCTCATATCACTTTGCGGCCGCACGCACGGTATTCCCACGGGTGTCGCCTTCCCATGGCCCGGGACCGTTTGTGCCTTTTGGCTCACGTATATGATAGTGTCGCTAGCATCCATATGACAGAGAACCCGGTCCGACATGGCTAGTCGTGAACCCAAAGCGGCACTAACCTATGGGGACAGGCATACATGATTCACATCGAGCATGTCGGTCAGCAGCGTGTGAATCCGGGCTGTCGCACTAGGCTAACAGGACTCCGGGGAACCCGGGCTGTAGCAGGCTAGGCAGGACTCCAGATGTCACCGCGTGACTTTTCCCCGAAGGGACAGACACAGGAACGAAGTGAAACACATGCCGGCCAGTCAAGTGTCCTGAGCAGTAGTGCTGGGCTAGCAGGACTCCGGTGAACTGGGTTGTAGCGGACTACTATGGCTCAAAGAAGCACTAGACTACATTTCCCCATAAGAGAGGCTTCCAAGGATAAACAACTAGATTGTTGGATCCCACACATAGCAATACACGTCACACGTACGCATAACATGCAAGTATGTGCTGTACAACATGGCATCACAACATAACGCAAACTCATAAAGGCCGAGAAGAGCCACATAGCATTAAATACAAACAGGGGTCACATGACCCATCATTCGGAGCATACAAGCAACGGAAGCATTACATGTCTGAGTACAGACAACTACAAAAGAAAAAGGCTAAGAGGCCTGACTATCTACAAGTCCCTCCCAAGGGCACAAGATTGTAGCTGAGGTGCAAGCTACTCGTCGAAGTCCAAGTAAACTAGTAAGACTGAAGTATCCGCTGCAAAAACATAAATAAAGCAACGTGAGTACAAAGGTACTCAACAAGACTTACATCAGATCCTATCATACATGCATTTGTATCAAGAAGGTAATGTGGGGTTTAGTTGCAGCAAGCCAGCTTTGACTCAGTGGCTATCCTGTTCTACGACAACGAGAAACTTCTTTGAGGTGAGGCAGCGCACACGAGTCCACTAATCACCACATCAATACACTACTATGGATTCATCCTCGTCTCCTGATGAGAAGGCCATCCATAGCACTCACAATTGTCTTGAACATTTTAGAGTATCCACTTTAAGTTGTCTATGTACCACGTAAGCATCCAAAAAGTCCATAACTAAGGACACGACTATTCGAATAGATCATGATAACCCTGCAGGGCTGTACTTCTTCACACACGCTCTCACCACTTATCACCATGTACACGTCATGTACCTCGGCAACCTTCAAGCGGAAGCCTGGCGAGGGTGTCGGCCATGACCTGACTAACCACATAGGTCTCTCATCCAGGTTTCTCGCCTATTCGGGTTCCATCCGCAAGGAGATCCGGCCGGGTTGTCACTCACGGCCCCAAACGATGTGAGCAGGGTTCCCAAGCCCACCATCCGGGTGCCACTTGGTACACCGTGCCACTGTGCCTAGTCTGTCCCAAGCCCACCTGGCCGGATGCCACTTGGTAGACTACTAACACTACCTACAAACACCAGAAACTAGTTGCAACTCCTGGACAGAGATCAAGTTGGCTAATAAGTTGAGAGGGGCACTTAAGCATTCCAATGTGTGGTAGTAGCTAGTCATTGGACAACATACATGGAACTCAGTGCTTAAGGACGGTTCCAATGAGACAACCCACCATGTACTCCTACATGGCCTCTCACCGCTACCTTTACCAAATCGTGTTCACACGCTTAACTCTCAGCACCAGAACATATCATACCACTCCAATTCATTCCCGATGAATCAGACCTGACACAACTCTAAGCAATAGCAGGCATGGCATGGCAAGAACACAACATGGCTCAATCAACTCCTACACATGCTAGTGGGTTTTAACTATTTATTGTGGCAATGACAGGTCATGCAGAGGAATGGGTTCAACTACTGCAGCTTAAAGTAGCAGTTGAATCGTTGTTGTCCTAATGCAATAAATGAGAGCAGGAGCAAGAGAGTAGGATTGTATCGAAATGAACAAGGGGGTTTGCTTGCCTGGTAGATCAACAGGGGGGCACTGCTCCTCTGACAGGTACTCTGGATCGGTCTTTGGAGCAGGACCTATCGAGAAAGAACGGTGTCGATAATCAATACACAACCATATGCAACAATATGATGCATGATCATGGCATAAATATGTGATGCTGATTGAGCTAATGCAACTAGCTTTTATTTGGATGAAATCCATTTGAACCAAAGATTCAAATGCATCTCCAAAATAAGCTCTTTATATAAGACATTTTAGTGTTTCACTTATACAGTAGGTATAAGTTGGTTTGACATGCATGAAAATGGTACAGATGGATAGATTGAATTTTTCTGATAATTTTTCATATATAAATTATTTCAATCTGAGCTACGGTTGAATTTATATGAATTTTTGAAGTTTATATCATTTTCTGGAATTTCCTATTTTAATTTAAAACCAGAAAAGATATATTGCGTCAGCATGACAGCAACATTGCGTCAGCAGGTCAAAGGCGACTGACCAGGTCAAACCTGACGTGTGGGGTCCACACGTCAGTGTCTGTGGCAAATCCTAAATTAAATTAAACCTAGACTGATTTAGTTAATGGGTTTGGGCCCACGCGTCAGTTACCCAATTAGTTAATCAGGGTTTAATTAGTTGTTAAACTAATCCTAACTAAAAATTAACAGGGCCCGGCCCCACATGTCAAAGACCCATACGGGTTAAACTGGTCAACTGGGGGTCAGACACGGTCAACCCGCCGGCGTTTAGCCGCCGGCGAGGCAGAACACGGCGGAGGGCCTCGGATTTGGTCCTCCGGTGACCATTTGGGCGGCGGAGGCCACCTACGCGATGCCCAGGCTCGCGCGCATCCAGTGGGACATGCGGGAGGCCGTGGGGTGGCCGGAGACGACCGCGGCGAGGTCGTCCGCGGCGGCCGGAGCTACGGGAACGGTGGGTTCGGTGCTACGGAGCTCGAGAGGGGCTGCGGAGTGCCTCGACGGCCTCCTGGCGTTGCACTGAGCATTGTGGTGTGCTTGGTCATGGCCCTAGGTGACAGTGGCCACGGTGGCAACATGAATGGCGGAGCCGAGCTCTCGGCCACGACGACGATGGTGTTAGAGGAAGAATTCGAGCTAGGGGAGAGGGGGATCGACGCAGTGGCTCACAGATGATGCAGTAGGCTTCGAAGCGGGCTCGGAGCAGGCCGGACGGCGACGTGCGGGCGGTGGGGATCCACAGCGGCCGGCAGTGAAGAGGACGACGATGGCGGCTCCTCGGGGCGCTCTGGCTTGCGTGGCTGAGGAAGACGATGCAGGGCAACAGCGCGGAGCTCGTGGGCACGACGAGAGGGCGAGGGGGAGGCGGTGAGCGTGACAACGACGAGCGGCGGCGACGACAGCATTCGGGCAGCAGCGGGGAAGGGAGCAGAGGAGGGGGGAAAGGACGGGAGAGAGTGAGAGGTGTTAAGGGGGGTGCGGGTCGTCGTCGGGTGCCTCCAGCGGCGAGCAGGGAAGCAGGAGGAGGCTGGCGTGTGCTCGCGCGTGGCGACCACGCGCCCTTCGTCCTCCTGGCAAGAGGAGGAAGACGACAGGGGAGGTGGGGATGGGCCGGGCTGGCCAGCCAGCTGGGCCGGCTTCTCTCCTGGGCCAGGTAAGCCAGGTGAGGTTTTTCTCTTTCTGTTATTCTTTTCTATTTCTGTAATTTGTTTTGATTTGATTTTTATACCAAATCATTTCATAAACTTCTGAAAATTATTATGTGGCCTGTTTAAAAGTATTCAAGGCCACTTGCAACTTTCAGAGTTATTGGATCATATTTGAAATATATCAAATATAAATTCCAATGCAAATAATTATTGAATTAATTCCAAAAGTCCAAAATAAATACTTATGAGCTCCTGAAAATGTTGGTTTGAATTTTATCTCTGTCCAAGATTTTCAGGGAGCAACATGAGCATTTTCTTGGACCCTTTTAGAGCAATTTTTTATTTGGGTCATTTCCAGAATGATTCTGAGGGTTTCACAAATCCCCATTTCAATTTTAGATGGAATTTAAACATGATGCACAAATGACTAGCTGGTCTAGGTCATACCAGAACTAGGGATGTGACATCACGTTCGGCTCCGGGATGTACCTCACGTTTGGCACCCCCATGGCCACCAGCTTCGTGGTGATCCTGCCAACAATGTCAGTGAGGCGGCTGACCCAGAGGCTTTCGCCCTTCACGTAATCCTCATGGTTGGCGGCGTCATTCCTCCGCAGCTGCTTCTCGTTCTCCAGGTCCTTGGTCAGGGTCTCTTCCCGGGCCCTGACCTCCGAAAGCGTCCCCTCAAGACCCTCCAGCTTCAGCTTCAGGTCGTTGATGGAGTCATTGGCCTTGGAGAGCAACTCGGCTTTGCCGAGGACCGCGGCCTGCGCCTCCACCAAGGCGCCGTTGAGCGTGTCTTTCTCCTTCCCCAGCTCCAGGACCTGTTTCTTCAGGTCATCCCGCTCCACCTCCAGCTCCGTCACTCTGCCGACATGGACCAGGGCTTGGGCATCGAGCGCCTCCATGTGCTTCTGCTCCAGTTCCAGGGTTGAATAATCTACCCTTGAAAACTGTTTGATCCCCTATACATGTGGGTTATCAGCACCTGGGTCCGAGATTGTCCCGCCACCCTGATACGTCTCCAACGTATCTATAATTTTTTATTGTTCCATGCTATTATATTATCCATCTTGGATGTTTTAGATGCATTCATATGCTATTTTATATGAATTTTTGGGACTAACCTATTAACCTAGAGCCCAGTGCCAGTTTCTGTTTTTCCTTGTTTTTGAGTTTTACAGAAAAGGAATACCAAACGGAGTCCAATTGACGTGCCAATTTTTGATGATTTTTTATGGACCAAAAGAAGCCCCCAGAGTAAAATAGTTGAGCCAGAAGAGTCCCGAGCCATCCACGAGGGTGGAGGGCGCACCCTACCCCCTGGGCGCGCCCCTTGCCTCGTGGATGACTCGGAGACCTCCCCTGACGTGAGACTGGCACCAAAAATTGCTATAAATATAGAAACCCTCAAAAAGAAACCTAGATCGGGAGTTCCTCCGCCACAAGCCTCTATAGCCATCGAAAACAAATCGGGACCCCGTTCCGGCACCCTACCGGAGGGGGGAATCATCACCGGTGGTTGTCTTCATCATCCCGGCGCTCTCCATGACGAGGAGGGAGTAGTTCACCCTCGGGGCTGAGGGTATGTACCAGTAGCTATGTGTTTGATCTCTCTCTCTCTCTCTTGTGTTCTTGATATGGCACGATCTTGATGTACCGTGAGCTTTGCTATTATAGTTGGATCTTATGATGTTTCTCCCCCTCTATCTCCTTGTGATGATTGAGTCTTTAAGGATTTGAGAACACTTGATGTATCTCTTGCATGTGCTTTTCTGTGGTCACAGTGGGATATTCACGTGATCCACTTGATGTCTGTTTTGGTGATCAACTTGCAAGTTCTGTGACCTTGTGAACTTATGCATAGGGGTTGGCACACGTTTTCGTCTTGACTCTCCAGTAGAAACTTTGGGACACTCTTTGTAGTTCTTTGTGTTGGTTTGAATGGATGAATCTGAGATTGTGTGATGCAAGTCGTATAATCAAACCCACGGATACTTGAGGTGACATTGGAGTATCTAGGTGACATTAGGGTTTTGGTTGATTTGTGTCTTAAGGTGTTATTTTACTACGAACTCTAGGGCTGTTTGTGACACTAATAGGAATAGCCCAATGGATTGATCGGAAAGAATAACTTTGAGGTGGTTTCATACCCTATAATAATGTCTTCATTTGTTCTCCACTATTAGTGATTTTGGAGTGACTCTTTGTTTCATGTTGATGGATCGTTATATGATCTAATTATGTTATTATTATTGAGAGAACTTGCACTAGTGAAAGTATGAACCCTAGGCCTTGTTTCGAAGCATTGCAATACTGTTTGTGCTCACTTTTATCATTAGTTACCTTGCTGTTTTTATATTTTCATAATACAAAAACCTATATCTACCATCCATATTGCACTTGTATCACCATCTCTTCGCCGAACTAGTGCACCTATACAATTTACCATTGTATTGGGTGTGTTGGGGACACAAGAGACTCTTTGCTATTTGGTTGCAGGGTTGTTTGAAAGAGACCATCTTCATCCTACGTCTCCCACGGATTAATAAACCTTAGATCATCCACTTGAGGAAAATTTCCCACCATCCTACAAACCTCTGCACTTGCAGGCCCAACAGCGTCTACAAGAAGAAGGTTGTGTATTAGACATCAAGCTCTTTTCTGTCGCCGTTGCCTGGGAGGTGAGTGCTTGAAGGTATATCTTTAGATCTTGCAATCGAATCTTTTAGTTTCTTGTTTTATCACTAGTTTAGTTTATAAAAGAAAACTACAAAAAATGGAATTCAGGGTGCCTTATATGCTTCATCTTTTTAATATCTTTCGTGAAAATGATGGAAAGGAAAATTGTGCTCAAGTGTTAGAAGAAGAATGCATTGAAATGTTTGGCACTAAATATTTGAATGATGAGCATGATTGCAATGTTGTTAGTAAGAATTCTTTGAATATCCATGATGCTAATGAAATGAAAAGCCACAATCTTGGGGATGCTATGTTTGATGAAGATGATATTTTTAGTCTCCCATGTTTTGATGAGCAAATTTACTATGATGAAAGAATGCCCCCTATCTATGACGATTATTGTGATGACACGTATGCTATAGAGAATAATGATAACAATGAAACTTGGCATCTTGATTACAATTTTCAATCCCATGATATTTATTGTTGAATTTTCTCCCACTATTCCGAATGAGAAGAATTTTGCTTATGTGGAGAGTAGTAAATTTTCTATGCTTATGAATCATGAAAAGAATGCTTTGTGTGACGGTTATATTGTTGAATTCATTCATGATGCTACTGAAAATTATTATGAGGGAGGAATATATGCTTGTAGGAGTTGCAATAATATCAAGTTTCCTCTCTACATGTTGAAAATGTTGAAGTGTTGCTTGCTTTACCTTCCTATACAAGTTGATTCTTGTACCCATAATTTTTTTGCTCACAAAATCACTATGAATAGGAAGTGGGTTAGACTTAAATGTGCTTGTCATATCCTTTATGATGCTCCCATTATGTTTCAATTCTTATCTTCTATGTGAGCATCATTGAAATCATCATGCCTAGCTTGAAGGCATTAAAGATAAGCGCCTGTTGGGAGACAACCCAATATTTATACCTACTGTTTTTGCGTGTTCACATGATTATGCTACTGTATTAATCATGTTTTATAGCTTTTGTTTGAATAAGTGCCAAGTAAGACCTTTGGGAGGGCGTACGATGATAGTTGATTTGATCTTGCTGAAAAATAGAAACTTTTGCGCTCAGGTAAAAAATTCTCATTTTTAACAGAAGCATGATGAAATACTGATTATTTTTTTAGAAGATTAATAAATAAATTGCCTAGGACTTCCTAATTTCTCAGGATTTTTGGAGTTACAGAAGTATTCGAGAGTTACAGATTACTACAGACTGTTCTGTTTTTGATAGATTCTGTTTTCGATGCATAGTTTGCTTGTTTTCTAGTTTCTATGGCCTATATTGCTTAATATAAATTGTAGAAATGATATGGTACAGTAGGCATCATGTGAGAAAAATTATGAATCTTGTCTTGACAGTACCTAAGTGGTGATTTGCTTTCTTATAGTAACAGAGCTTACGAGTTTTCTGTTAAGTTTTGTGTTGTGAAGTTTTCAAATTTTGGGTAAAGATTCGATGGACTACGGAATAAGGAGTGGCAAGAGCCTAATCTTGGGGATACCAAAGGCACCCCAAGGTAATATTCAAGGACAACCAAGAGCCTAAGCTTGGGGATGCCCCGGATGGCACCCCCTCTTTTGTCGTCGTTCATCAGTAACCTTACTTGGAGCTATATTTTTATCCATCACATGATATGTATTTTGCTTGGAGCGTCATTTTCTTTTATTAGGATTTGTTTGCTATTATTTAGAGTAATTTTTTGCGTCTTTTACTTCAATAAAAAGGTCAAGTATAGCCTTTACCATGCTTATTTTGCAAGTCCCTATGTTGCCGTTTTAAAAACAGAAAGTTTGCTGTTATGTTTTGAATATTTGTGAATGGTTAGAACATGATAAAATCTTGAAATTTTTACACAATGAGTAACAACAAATTATCTATAGTCCCACATTTCTTCATCAACAATTATCAGTTAGCCTTGGTTGAGCCTAAGTTTTTGCTTCTTCACATGATATGTGCTATCTTTGCAATGTCATTTTATTTTGTTTTACTTGCTGTTTGAATAAAGTACTTAAGATCTGAAATTTTATTTATGAAAAGGAGTCTTCACACAGTTACATAATTATTCGACTACTCATTGATCTTCACTTATATCTTTTGGAGTAGTTTGTCATTTGCTCTAGTGCTTCACTTATATCTGTTTAGAGCACGGTGATAGTTTTATTTTGAAGAAATTGTTGAACTCTCATGCTTCACTTATATCATTTTGAGAGTCTTTAAACAGCATGATAATTTGCTTTGGTTATGAATTTATTCCTAATATGATAGGCATCCAAGAGGGATATAATAAAAACTTTCATATAAAGTGCATTGAATACTATGAGAAGTTTGATTCTTTATGATTGTTTTGAGATATGAAGATGGTGATATTAGATTCATGCTAGTGAGTAGTTGTGAATTTGAGAGATGCTTGTGTTAAAGTTGGTGATTCCCGTAGCATACATGTATGGTGAACCGTTATGTGATGAAGTTGGAGCATGATTTATTTATTGATTGTCTTCCTTATGAGTGGTGGTCGGGGATGAGCGATGGTCTTTTCCTACCAATCTATCCCCCTAGGAGCATGCGTGTAATACTTCTTTTCGATAACTAATAGATTTTTCCAATAACTATGTGAGTTCTTTATGACTAATGTTGAGTCCATGGATTATACGCACTCTCACCCTTCCACCATTGCTAGCCACTCTTGTGCCGTGCAACTTTCGCCGGTACCATACACCCACCATACCTTCCTCAAAACAGCCACCATACCTACCTATTATGGCATTTCCGTAGACATTCCGAGATATATTGCCATGCAACTTTCCACCGTTCCGTTTACTATGACACGCTCCACCATTGTCATATTGCTTTGCATGATCATGTAGTTGACATCGTATATGTGGCAAAGCCACCGTTCATAATTCTTTCATACATGTCACTCTTGATTCATTGCACATCCCGGTACACCGCCGGAGGCATTCACATAGAGTCATATTTTGTTCTAAGTATCGAGTTGTAATTCTTGAGTTGTAAGTAAATAAAAGTGTGATGATCATCATTATTAGAGCATTGTCCTAGTGAGGAAAGGATGATGGAGACTATGATTGCCCCACAAGTCAGGATGAGACTCTAGACAAAAAAAGAAAAAAAATAGGCCATAAAAAAGAGAAAAGGCCCAAATAAGAAAAAGAAAAATGAGAGAAAAGGAGAGAAGGGGCAATGCTACTATCCTTTTACCACACTTGTGCTTCAAAGTAGCACCATGATCTTCATGATATGGAGTCTCCTATGTTGTCACTTTCGTATACTAGTGGGAATTTTCATTATAGAACTTGGCTTGTATATTCCAATGATGGGCTTCCTCAAAATGCCCTAGGTCTTCGTGAGCAAGCAAGTTGGATGCACACCCACTTAGTTTCCTTTTGAGCTTTCATACACTTATAGCTCTAGTGCATCCGTTGCATGGCAATCCCTACTCACTCACATTGATATCTATTGATGGGCATCTCCATAGCCCATTGATATGCCTAGTTGATGTGAGACTATCTTCTCCTTTTTGTCTTCTCCACAACCACCATTCTATTCCACCTATAGTGCTATGTCCATGGCTCACGCTCATGTATTGCGTGAAGATTGAAAAAGTTTAAGAACATCAAAAGTATCAAACAATTGCTTGACTTGTCATCGGGGTTGTGCATGATTTAAATATTTTGTGTGATGAAGATAGAGCATAGCGAGACTATATGATTTTGTAGGGATAGCTTTCTTTGGCCATGTTATTTTGAGAAGACTTGATTGCTTTGTTAGTATGCTTGAAGTATTATTGTTTTTATGTCAATACTAAACTTTTGTTTTGAATCTTACATATATGAATATTCTTGCCACAATAGAGAAGATTACATTGATAAATATGTTAGGTAGCATTCCTGTCGATGCACAAAAGTGGGGGCTCTCTTTTGTACCCCTTTACTTGTGCGCGGGCAGTTAGCGCCGCTCCTGCGGCCACACTTAGCAGGGCAGAGGAAGGAAGCAAAAGTGCAAAGACAACCCAAACAATGCCAAGCCAGAAACACGAAGAGCAGGAGGGCGAGGTGGACTCCCCCAGCAAGGCCCTTGCCGGGTCGGCCTCCGCAGCCCCGGCAAGAGCCTTGCCAGGGCAACTTGCCCAACACCAACATCGAGGCCGCCCTTGAGCCTGTGAGTTACAACACCATTGACCACTTTGTAGCCGAGGCCCGAGAGGCACCTCCATGGTGGCATGCAAATCTTTGTGAAGACAGAGAGCCTACAAGACTAGATGATGACCAGAAGACTAGACAATAGCAACACTCCTTGCCGAGGATGCGCACGAGGCCCCGGCAAGGCTCCATGCCGAAGACGCTCACAAGGCCCCGGCAAGACTCTTGTCGGGGGGCGCTCACAAGACCACGGCAAGACCCTTGCCAGGAATATACGCGGGACCGCGGCAAGACCTTGCCGCCCCATCGCTGCCCTAGCTCAGCGGCCAACCCACCAATTGAAGCAAGTACCCACATGGCAGTACGTGGATACTAATCCAACTAGCCAAACACCAGCGTGGCGTCATGCAGATCTTCGTGAAGACCCTACCACTACGCCGACTCAGCAGCCTGCCATCCTACGTGGCGTTGCATGCCTCGTTGGCCTGGACGCGTGTCAGAGTAAGGCGGAGCGGCGACGGACGGGATGGGCCTTGTTACCGCCCCCGATAAAGCAAATGGACACATAAGTAATGCATTTAATGCACTTTGTCCTGTGATGACAGGCGATAAGCTTGTACACTGTATACCTTTCCACCTCCTGTGTGCCACTGTGGCAGCCCCTTTTGACTATAAAAGGAGGCCCACGGCGTACTTAGAGAGGATTCGGACCTTTTGGATGACACACGCATCGTAGCTAGTTCTAGAGCTCAAGAACACTCAAATATACACCAAAGCAGGACTAGGGTATTACGCATCTTTCCGGCCCGAACCTGGGTAAACGATCCTCGTGCTGGCTTCTAGACTCGCTCTTTGCACAACCCCGCGCCCGCGAAACATAGAAAAAAAGGGATCCCAGCGGTCCCATAGGTGTCATTTCCCCCGACATCTCTAAAGCGCCAGGTAGGGGTGCGCGCAGTTGTGAAAATCTAGTCTAGTTGGCATAGCGGCTTGATCATGGTCGTCACTCCAAGGAAGAAGACGACCGAACAAGCGGCATCATCTGCGGATGCAGTAAACGCTCGCGCGACGACAGAAAAGCTAAGTCATTGGAAACTTCGAGTAATTCCTTTATATATAAGGTTGTTTTCCTTGGAGATTCTGTTTTTGGTATGAGAAACCTGCACACGATGGGGGCCTTCCGCTATTGGCAACGCCCTTGTTCTGTTTCGAGTCCGCTCAATAGTTCGAGTGGCCGCGTCGACAACGGCAAGGTGGCCTTCCTGCTATTGGCAACGCCCTTGTTCTATTTCGAGTCCGCTCAACAGTGCGAGCGGCCACACTGAGAATGGCAAGGTGGTTTACTTGGCCGCAAGCACACCCGGCCGGTTGTTGAGGATCCGTCCTTGAAACACCGCAGCCTGGGTTCGCGCACCGATAAGCCTATCCAGTTGAGCGTAGGGTGTACATACAAAGAAAGATCGAACAGGAAATAACATGCATCGTTTCAAAGTACTACAGAGTTAAATTACATCAATTGTCTTTACGGTTCTAACTAAAGATAAAAATTGTCTTGGTCATGAACCTGCAGCACCGATGAGAAACGGGGTGCCTAGTCCCGGTGATAGAGGCGGAGGTGTCCCGTCTTTCGATGAGATGATGGATATCGCTTTGGTGGAAGTCGACTTTGACGATCCGACTACGAACGTGCGAGGACGTCGCGCCTTAGCAATCGCTAAACCAACTCCGAGAGGTTATTGACCACGCCGGAGCACGATCAACCTGACCACGAGGGTCTGTTTCCTGCGAGCAAACGAAGAACAAGCAAGAAACTAAGATTGCAATCTGGATATTGCGAATATAAGATGAAAGCTTTATTGATCAAGGTGGGGTTCTGTGACGCCTTTGTCTGGTCGTTGAACACAAACGAAGTACGCGAAGTTGCAGCTATGGCGAACTTTTAATCTAAACAAAACCCAAAGTCTAAACGATGCCCTAAGGGCTGTATATATGGAGGAAGAGGGGGGAATTTCGTGCCCCTTGGTGGAGGGGTCCGAAATCAACTCTATCTCTTGTTTCCCCACACATACGGACTCTAAAAATAGCCTATACTTATGTATTTCGAAATTACATGGGCCTGGCCCAATAATAAGGTGACGCAGCACCTAAAATAGCCTCGGGACGAAATTTATGAAGTGGCATCTTGTATATTTCGTCCAAGGCTTCATGCACCCATTATGGTGGCTTCAAAGTCCTGAAATTATCACTTGTAACTCCGTTCTTGTTCCCCTTGCGCATGCCATCATCTCCATGCTTGTTCTTGCTCCAATGTTCATCCTTCTCCAAGCTAGGCCCTTCATTTGTAAGCAAAACAAATGTATCCAATTTAGGCAGCATCATATTCTCATGAACATTAGAATCATTACCAAGAAACGAAAGTACCTGGTAATTTAGTTGGCGTGCACGAGCTCTAGTAATTGGTCCAGTATGTATAGCAGCAGGGGCTGTGGGTGTAACAATTGTATTGATGTCCTCATCACCCGGCGCTGGCCCTTTATCCTCCGAACTCCGTCGAAGCGGCTGATGATGGGCTGGATACGCTCCTCGGGCGCCCCGAGTTCCACGTCCTCCGGCAAGCTCTCCAGCGCGGCGTCAAAGTCGATGTTGGGATTCCAGTACGCCACCTTGGTGAGGACCTTGGTCAGGGCTCCTCGGCAAAGCTGCCGGGCCTCATTGGCCAGGGTGGTTGCTCTGTTGGAGTGGAATTGCTCCAGGGCTCCGAGAACGCCCTCGAAGAACAGGGTCAATTTGGCGTTGGGACTCACGTTCGGCTCCGGGATGTTCCTCATGTTTGGCACCCCCATGCCACCAGCTTCGTGGTGATCTTGCCGGCGATGTCGGCGAGGCGGCTGACCCAGAGGTTTTCGCCCTTCACGTAATCCTCATGGTTGGTGGCGTCGTTCCTCCGCAGCTGCTTCTCATTCTCCATGTCCTTGGTCAGGGTCTCTTCCCGGGCCCTGACCTCCGAAAGCGTCCCCTCAAGACCCTCCAGCTTCAGCTTCAGGTCGTTGATGGAGTCATTGGCCTTGGAGAGCAACTCGGCTTTGCCGACGACCGCGACCTACGCCTACACCTAGGCGTCGTTGAGCGTTTCTTTCTCCTTCCCCAGCTCCAGGACCTGTTTCTTTAGGTCATCTCGCTCCACCTCCAACTCCTTCACTCTGTCGGCATGGACCAGGGCTTGGGCATCGAGCGCCTCCATGTGCTTCTGCTCCAGTTCCAGGGTCCGCAGCACGATGAGCTTCTCAACTTCCTCCTCCTTGCCACGGAGCATGGCGGTGAGTGCCTCCTCGCGAGAGGCAAGGTCCACCTCCTGGGAGTTCAGCTTGCACTTGTGCTGATGTCGAGCGACCTCGTCCTTGGCGGCATGTCCCCTCGCCACCTCTTCGGCTCTCTCGACGTCGGCCTGCTTTAGAATGAGCTCCCGTTTGCGCTCAACCAGCAGGTCCTAAGCGACCTTCAGTTCCTCGTGGGCTTGGCGGAACCAGGCCCGCGTCTCGATCACGCGTTCCTCGAGATCCGCCTCCGCCTTGTCCACCGCCGCCATCTTGGATTTTGCCTTATACAGGCGAGCACGCTAAAGTGCCTGGAGCTTCTGGAAGTTGGCACTCATGGTCCGAAGCAGCTGCTCCTCTTGGGAACCACCGCCGCCGGTGCTCTGTTCGTCAATGACCTGGAGCCCAGCGGAGGCGAGCGCTTCATCGTCGAATGCCTCCCCTTCAGGTGGCGCCCTGGTGCTTGCCGTTCCTAGAAGATGGACGAACAGGTCGTCGCCCACCTTCAAGTACTTGCTCGAGCCGGAGGCAGTAGAGGAGGAAGGTTGGTCGTCAACCACCCCCTCTGATGAGGACATCAATACAATTGTTACACCCACAGCCCCTGCTGCTATACATCCTGGACCAATTACTAGAGCTCGTGCACGCCAACTAAATTACCAGGTACTTTCGTTTCTTGGTAATGATTCTAATGTTCATGAGAATATGATGCTGCCTAAATTGGATACATTTGTTTTGCTTACAAATGAAGGGCCTAGCTTGGAGAAGGATGAACATTGGAGCAAGAACAAGCATGGAGATGATGGCATGCGCAAGGGGAACAAGAACGGAGTTACAAGTGATGATTTCAGGACTTTGAAGCCACCATAATGGGTGCATGAAGCCTTGGACGAAATATACAAGATGCCACTTCATAAATTTTGTCCCGAGGCTATTTTAGGTGCTGCGTCACCTTATTATTGGGCCAGGTCCATGTAATTTCGAAATACATAAGTATAGGCTATTTTTAGAGTACGTATGTGTGGGGAAACAAGAGATAGGGTTGATTTCGGACCCCTCCACCAAGGGCCACGAAATTCCCCCCCTCTTCCTCCATATATACAGCCCTTATGGCATCGTTTAGACTTCGGGTTTTGTTTAGATTAAAAGTTCGCCATAGCTGCAACTTCGCGTACTTCGTTTGTGTTCAACGACCAGACAAAGGCGTCACAGAACCCCACCTTGATCAATAAAGCTTTCATCTTATATTCGCAATATCCAGATTGCAATCTCAGTTTCTTGCTTGTTCTTCGTTTGCTCGCAGGAAACAAACCCTCGTGGTCAGGTTGATCGTGCTCCGACGTGGTCAATAACCTCTCGGAGTTGGTTTAGCGATTGCTAAGGCGCGACGTCCTCGCACGTTCGTAGTCGGATCGTCAAAGTCGACTGCCACCAAAGCGATATCCATCATCTCATCGAAAGACGGGACACCTTTGCCTCTATCACCCTCCTTGGCACTGGCCTTGCCAGCCTCTTCGGAAGGCCCCTTGCCGGCCTCCTCGGTAGTGGCCTTGCCGGCCTCCCCGGCAGGTTCCTTGGCGGGCTCTTCAGCGGCGGTCTTGCCAGCCTCCTCGGCAGCGACCTTGTTGGCCTCGGCCTCCGCATCCCTGATGACCTCCCCGATGACGGTGTTAATGTCCTCCCGGTCCGCCAAGGGAGGATCTGGATACCAAGAAGAGAGGATGAGCCGGGGCCAAGGTCAAGGTTCAATAAGAAAAATAAAGACCAAGGACGGAAAGCAAACGACTTACCTGCTTCAAGCTGGGAAGAAGTAGCACCCTCCCCTCCAGCATTTGTTGCCGGGGCAAAGCCCCCGGCACCCAAGTTCGTGTCCTCCTTCATATGAGTTGGCTTGGTGGTGGATGCCCTCGCCAAGGACGCCCCTCGGGGCGGCGTAGTTGAGGGGGACGGCGTGTTGAGGGTGGCCCTCAGCTGCTCCTCCTGCCGCCGTTCTTCTCCTGTGAACTCGACAAGGTCAGCATCAAGGATTCACACCCCAATGTTCATCAGTGGAGGAGTGAGCGATGACCTTACGCTGGGGGCTGGAGTGGGGGCTGCACCGAGGACTGCTGCCCGGGTTGCTCTCCACCAACAATGGCATACGCGAAGTACCCGCCAGGGGCTTGTTGCCCGTCGAGGCCTTGGCCTTCTTCGCCGCCCTTTGGGCCAGCGTCTCTATATCCACGCGAGAATAAAAACATGTCAAGAAAACTGGCGCGGTCTGAAGGAACGGGGATGATGAAGGGCGAGATGCTTACTCATCCTCTGCCTCCTCTTCCGCTGCCTTCCTCTTCCTCCTTGGGCTGAGAGACCCAAGATCGAAGACGACCTCTGTGTCGACATCTGCGGGAGGAGGGGAAGGGGATGGAGTCCGGCGACGCTTGGACGAAGAAGAGGCGGTCGTTTTCTTCTTCGCCACCGCGGGCATCACCACCTTCTTCGTTGTCCTGGCCCTCGTCAGGTGCACGGACTCCCCCTGGAGCTCTTTCCGCTGCATTGTCCTGCCGGGCCGGATCGGCTCGCTAGAGCTAACCCGCCGCAGGACACACCTTCTCCCCATGACCAGAGGGTCGTCAGCCCCGGCCTCTTCCTCGGTCGACTCCTCGACCACATCTTCGATGGGAGGGGCCCCAGTGCCGGTGCTGCTGGCCTCCCCAGCAAACTCTACCCATCCGGCAAGCTCCTCCTCCTCCGCAGCTGCCTCAGCCTTGTTCTCCACATGGACAACGCTGCCAGCTTCCTTGGCGAGCGCCGCCTCCGCTGCCCTGGCGGCGATGTAGTCTAGCTCCTCCTTGGTGGTGTCCTTGATAAGCAGTGGCTCATCGCGGACATACCACTCCGACAGATTGTCAAAGAACTCCTGCACCTGCTCCGCCTCCGGCTCGGCCCAATTTGGGTCAAGGCCGTGCGCGTTGAAGTCCGGCATCATGGTGATGTTGTCAGTTTGGCGAGAGTTGTTGTTCAGCGGGATGACTCCCGCCGGCAACCCGAACAGAGGCCCCTTGACGGCCTTGCCGGCCTTCGTGGCCTTGCCGGCTCTCTCATCCCTGCCGTCATCACCTACATCGAGCTGGAAAAGCCTCTGACAAAAATGAGCGTGCCCCATCGCCATGACCTTGTGCTTCAAGCCAGGGCGAAGCCTCATGACATCGGCCGCATTCCTGAAGAGCCAGGCCGGCCTCCCCTTGTTATGCAGTGGGCGATTCAGCGACGGACGAAATCGGCCCCGATCATCTCAAGGGTGAGCCCGGCCATGGTGAGGCGATGGATTCTGGTAGTAGCGATCGCGAGCTTCTTGTCGTCCGCATTGAGGTCGCCCCAGTCCTTGCAACGGACTGGCGGCCTCTAACGAACCTGGCTGAACTCCCGCGGGTCCTCTTCCTCGATCCATAGCCACCGGCCCCGTCACTCCTCCCACCTCTCCTTCTGGGCACCCTCCGGATGCGTGCCCTTCTCCTGGGGCCGTGGGATCTAGGTGACACAGCTGGAGATGGCACCCCCTGCCTGGATACGAGGAAAGAAGTAGTGGCAGAAGAGCGCCGTGCTAGGAAGTATTCCGGCAAAGCCCTCGCAGAAGTGGGCAAAGAGGGCAATGCACGCCATGATAGAGGCTAAGGTGTCCCGATGTTTCGATGAAATGGTGGCTATCGTTTTCTGTGGGAGTCGACCTTGACGATCCAACTACGAACGTGCGAGACGTCGCGACTTAGCAATCGCTAAACCACTTCCGAGGGTTATTGACCATGCCGGAGCACGATCAACCTGACCACGAGGGTCTGTTTCCTGCGAGCAAACGAAGAACAAGCAAGAAACTGAGATTGCAATCGGGATATTGCGAATATAAGATGAAAGCTTTATTGATTAAGGTGGGGTTCTGTGACGTCTTGGTCTGGTCGTTGGACACAAACGAAGTACGCGAAGTTGCAGCTATGGCGAACTTTTAATCTAAACAAAACCCAAAGTCTAAACGACGCCCTAAGGGCTGTATATATGGAGGAAGATGGGGGAATTTCGTGGCCCTTGAGGGTGGGGTCCGAAACCAACCCTAACTCTTGTTTCCCCACACATACGGACTCTAAAAATAGCCTATACTTAAGTATTTCGAAATTACATGGGCCTGGCCCATTAATAAGGTGACGCAGCACCTAGAATAGCCTATGGACAAATATTATGAAGTGGCATCTTGTATATTTCGTCCAAGGCTTCATGCACTCCTTATGGCGGCTTCAAAGTCCTGAAATCATCACTTGTAACTCCGTTCTTGATCCCCTTGCGCATGCCATCAACTCCATGCGTGTTCTTGCTCCAATGTTCATCCTTCTCCAAGCTAGGCCCTTCATTTGTAAGCAAAACAAATGTATCCAATTTAGGCAGCATCATAATCTCATGAACATTAGAATCATTACCAAGAAATGAAAGTACCTGGTAATTTAATTGGCGTGCGCGAGCTCTAGTAATTGGTCTAGTATATGTAACAGTAGGGGCTGTGGGTGTAACAATGGTATTGATGTCCTCATCATCCTCCCCTTCTTGAAATGAAGTCGTCCTCGATGGAAGCGCATCTTCCTCACCCAAATAAGGCTTCAAATCTACAATGTTAAAAGTGGGACTAACCCCAAAATCTACAGGTAGCTCAAGTTTATATGCATTATCATTTATTTTCTCTAACACCTTAAAAGGACCATCAGCACGTGGCATTAGCTTTGATTTGCGCAGATTAGGAAATCTATCTTTACGCAAATGTAACCAAACAAGATCTCCAGGCGCAAACACAACATGTTTTCTACCCTTATCTCCAGCAAGTTTTATTTAGCATTCATACGCTCAATGTTTTCCTTAGTTAACTCATGCATTTTTACAATCAATTCAGAACGTTCTTTAGCATCAAAATTAACCTTCTCTGAAGATGGAAGAGGCAACAAATCAATAGGTGCACGAGGTAGGAAACCATACACAATTTCAAAAGGGCACATCTTAGTAGTAGAATGCAATGAACGATTATAAGCAAATTCAATATGAGGCAAGCATTCTTCCCACATTTTCTTATTATTCTTCAAAACAGCCCTAAGCATAGCAGACAATGTTCTATTGACTACTTCAGTTTGTCCATCAGTTTGGGGGTGACAAGTAGTACTAAAAAGCAGCTTAGTCCCCAACTTAGCCCATAAACATCTCCAAAAGTGGCTAAGAAATTTAGTATCACGATATGAAACAATAGTATTTGGCACACCATGTAAGCGAATAATTTCACGAAAGAACAAATCAGCAACATTAACAGCATCATCGCTTTTATGACATGGTATAAAGTGTGCCATTTTCGAGAACATATCCACGACAACAAATATGCTATCCCTCCCCTTCTTTGTTCGAGGTAAACCTGAAACAAAGTCCATAGATATATCCTCCCAAGGAACACTAGGTACAGGCAAAGGCATATATAAACCATGAGGATTGAGTCGTGACTTAGCTCTTTGACATGTAGTGCAGCGAGCAACAAAACGCTCAACATCCCGTCTCATCTTTGGCCAAAAGAAATGTGTAGCAAGTATATCCTCCATCTTCTTGACGCCAAAGTGTCCCATTAATCGTCCTCCATGCGCCTCCTGCAACAACAAAAGACGAACGGAGCTAGCTGGAATGCATAGCTTGTTAGCACAAAACACAAATCCATCGTTAAGAATGAACTTGTTCCAAGTTCTCCCTTCCTTACAATTCTGCAATACATCTTTAAATTCAGCATCATGAACATATTGATCTTTGATGGTCTCCAAACCAAATATTTTAAAGTCAAGTTGTGAAAGCATAGTATAACGACGAGACAAGGCATCAGCAATAACATTTTCTTTACCCTTCTTGTGTTTAATGACATAAGGGAAAGTCTCAATGAATTCAACCCATTTAGCATGTCTACGGTTCAGTTTTGCTTGACTTATAATGTGTTTCAAAGATTCATGATCAGAATGTTTAACAAATTCCTTGGGCCATAAATAATGTTGCCATGTTTCTAAGGTCCGAACAAGAGCATATAATTCTTTATCATAAGTAGAATAGTTCAGACTAGGCCCACTCAATTTTTCAGAAAAGTATGCAACAGGTTTTCCATCTTGTAATAACACACCTCCTAATCCAATTCCACTAGCATCACATTCAAGCTCAAAAGTCTTATTGAAATTAGGAAGTTGGAGTAAAGGAGCATGTGTCAACTTATCTTTCAATACCGTGAAAGCTTCTTCCTGTGCGGTACCCCAAACAAAAGGCACATCCTTCTTTGTAAGCTCGTTGAGAGGTGCAGCAATGGTGCTGAAATCTCTCACAAAACGCCTATAGAAACCAGCGAGGCCAAGGAAACTCCTCACTTGTGTGACCGTTTTGGGCTGCGGCCAACTCTCAATAGCTTCAATCTTGGCTTTATCAACTTCAATTCCCTGTGGAGTAACAACATAGCCAAGAAAAGATACTCGGTCGGTGCAAAAGGTGCACTTTCCAAGGTTTCCAAACAAACGTGCATCACGTAGAGCAATAAAAACAACACGTAAATGTTCCAAATGTTCCTCCAAAGATTTGCTATAAATCAATATGTCATCAAAGTAAACTACCACAAATCATCCAATGAAAGCACGTAAAACTTCGTTCATTAACCTCATGAAAGTACTAGGTGCATTAGTTAACCCAAAAGGCATGACTAACCACTCATATAATCCAAACTTAGTTTTAAATGCTGTTTTCCATTCATCACCCAATTTCATACGAATTTGATGGTATCCACTACGCAAATCAACTTTGGAGAATATTGTAGAGCCACTCAATTCATCAAGCATACCATCTAGCCTAGGAATAGGATGACGATAACGAATAGTAATATTATTAATGCCTCTACAATCAACGCACATACGCGACGTACCATCCTTTTTCGGCACCAAAATGATAGGAACAGCACAAGGACTAAGGGATTCGCATATAAAACCTTTGTCGAGCAGTTCTTGTACTTGACGCATAATCTCCTTCGTCTCCTCTGGATTGGTACGGTATGGTGCACGGTTGGGTAGAGAAGCACCGGGAATTAAGTCAATTTGATGCTCAATCCCTCGAATAGGTGGTAATCCCGATGGCACGTCTTGTGGAAAGACGTCAGCGAACTCCTGCAAAATGTTAGTGACAACAAGGGGAAAAGAGGAAGGCACGTCCTCGAATGAAAATAATGCCTCTTTGCACACAAAAGCATAGCAAACAGATTTGCTAAAATCTAGCTCATCAATATCAGATTTGGTGGCAAGTAAACATGCACTTTTCAATTTAATTTCAGAAACAACAGTAGATGGTTTATTATTAGGCTTCATTTGGTGCTCAAATTCTTTTGCCACAATCTGATTTTCACTCTTATTTGTCTCCTGTTTTGCTTTATTAGCTCTATTAATATCATCTTTCAAAATGGAATCAGGAGTCATAGGAAGCAAAGTAATATTTTTATCGTTATGAACAAGAGTATACTGATTGTTTCTACCATGGTGTACAGAATTTTTATCAAATTGCCATGGTCTACCAAGTAATAAGGAACATGCTTGCATAGGTACCACATCACAATCAACATAATCATTATATGTAGAGATACTAAAATGCACACGAACAGTACGTGTTACCTTAACCTTGCCGCTGTTGTTGAACCATTGGATGTTGTAAGGATGTGGATGTGGTCTTGTGGTGAGAGATAGCTTCTCCACCATCTCCATGCTAGCCAAGTTATTGCAGCTCCCTCCATCTATGATCATGCGAACAGAACGTTCCTTCACAACTCCCTTTGTATGGAACAAATTATGCCTCTGATTTTGCTCAGCTTGTGTAACCTGCACACTCAAAACACGTTGAGCAACTAAACATTCATACCTGTCAGCATCTTCAGGAGCCATGTATTGCATCTCATGATCAGAATCGTCTCCACCGTGTTCTTCACGTGTAATAAGAGCCAAAGTCTCCTCATCATAGTCACTAGCGGACTCATACCCACCATCCTCAGTAACAATCATCACACGCTTAGATGGGCATTCTCTCGCATAATGACCTCCACCCTTGCAACGTCGACAAATAATATCATGTGTTTGCCCTGTTGATGCCATGGATGAAGAAGAGCTCTTTGCAGGCCCAGAAGGTGTGCTCTTGGCAGATAGTGGTGATTGTGCCTGCTTTATTGTATCACGGTTGGAGGTGGCAGCCGACGGAGGCGCAGGTGTAGCAGAACGTGTGGAAGTAGATGATGCACGTGGTGTCCATGATAAAGGTCGACCTGCAGAAAAGTTAGTCCGCGCCAATGCCCGTCGATCCTGCACTTCACGTTCAGCTTTACAAGCAAGATGGAATAAACGAGTGAAATTAGTATACTCCTTATACTCTAGAATCATCTGAATCTCTCTATTTAATCCACCCATAAAACGTGCAAGCATAGCTTCATTCTCCTCAACAATACCACATCTAATCATGCCAGTTTGTAATTCGTGATAATATTCTTCTACAGAATTTTTTCCCTGTCTTAAGCGCTGCAATTTTTGAAGTAATTCATCTTGATAATATGGTGGAACCCAACGAATACGCATAGCAGTTTTAAAAGCAGCCCAAGTAGCCGGAATAGGATATAATCTACAATGCTTAGACCACCAAACACATGCAAAACTAGTGAATGCACAAACAGCAGCAGGAACACGTCTCTCCTCGGGATATTGTAAACATGTAAATCGTTGTTCAGTTTCTAACTCCCAAGTAAGATATATATCAGGAACATATCTACCCTCCAATGGTGGAATATTCAATTTTAGTTTAGGGAGATGGTCATGATCTCGTACCTGAGGGTGAGCCCTACCATTGCCATTATTTGCATGTGGACGACCTGGTGGTTGCTGTGCTGGTGGTGGCACGTAGTTCTGATTTTGATCAACCTCATCCTCATAATCTCCCACATAATCCTCCTCCTCCACATCAGCAGTAGGAGCCACAGAAGTATCAACAGCAGCACCAGCAGTTTGGCCCGACTGAAGAGGGACACGGCTCGCTCGGCGGAGGGCTGTTTCCCGACGTGGAGGTAGTCGATGTTGTTGCTGTTGTTGCAGAGGTGCGGCAGGAGCAGCTGGTGGTGGTGGTGGAAAACGCGAAAGCAATTCAACAAACTTGTTATCGAGCTTTGTTTCAAACGTCTTCTCCATGCCATCTATCTTCTCCATGGCCTCTTCAAATCTGTTTATCACATCTTACACCTGTCCACTCATCATTTGCTGAAACGTATCATGAAGCTCCTTGTTCGTCAAGTTCTCCCAGTCAGTCTCATCGACTGTGATCCTGGCATGGTTAGCAGCAATAGAAACACATAAGAATATGATCCTACAGACTACTAACAAGTGGTGGTGGTGGCGGGTGTCACAAATCCGTCAAGCAAATCTCAAATTCTTACCAGTTCTTACCCAGTAGCAGGCGGTGATCGGCAACCGTTGTAGTCAAAACTCTCAAAAGCTTGGATAGAGCGATTGCCAGGGAGAGTCAAATGCACGAGGTAGATGTATGTGGAGCTGGGAAGGCTTATAGTATGGTACCAAAAAGGGTCAGCAATAATCAATTCAGAGATGCAAAGTTGAATAAACGCTCAACGACGGTACTGTGCTGGTCCTAGGCTAGACCGTGCTAGAGATGCGAGCCTAGAACACTAACAAAATCACGGCGCTGCACGTAAATAAGGGAAAAGCACACTCTGGAACTCTTTTTTTTCTCTCTTTTTTTTGCGCTCCTTTTTTTTGCGCTCCTCTTTCTTTTTTGCGAAAAATCACAATAATGGCGAGTGTCTCAAAACTCTTCCCTCGTCAAACTGATAGGATGGGCACGAAAAAAAATTCACTTTTTTCGGAAATCAGGGCAGCGACAACGAAAAAGTGCGACAAAAAATCACTATGATGGCACGTGGCTCAAAAGACTCAGAAAAGCCTAAAAATGGGATAGGGAAAAAAATTTGCCCGTGAAAATTTTGGCCTAAAAACTGCCCGTGAAAATTGGTGGTGGTATATGAATACGGATTGGTGGTGGTATATGGACATGGATTCAGAGCGATGGAGGATAAGCAAAAGTGGTAGATGGGCGATGATGATGGTGCGGCGGCGGCGTGACAACTTATGACCAGAACTCGAAACTCTAAAAGACTAGACTCTAAGACCAGCAACTTGACACGACGATGCAACCGCAAATTCAACAAAGCAAAAACCCTAAAAAGATTATGCAAAGGCTCAGATTGGTTCGGATATGATGAACTAACCCTATTTTTTTTCTGGCTTTTTCGTGGACTGTAGGTATGAAGAACAGACTCGATCTGATCTATGAAAAACTGTAAAATCTCACCGAGCAACCTGGAAATATGA
Source organism: Triticum dicoccoides (assembly GCF_002162155.2). Lineage (NCBI taxonomy): Eukaryota > Viridiplantae > Streptophyta > Magnoliopsida > Poales > Poaceae > Triticum > Triticum dicoccoides. The sequence goes on along the minus strand of NC_041386.1, from coordinate 314,834,523 downwards.
TACCACTTGATAGAGGCTAAGGTGTCCCGATGTTTCGATGAGATGGTGGCTATCGTTTTCTGTGGGAGTCGACCTTGACAATCCGACTACGAACGTGCGAGACGTCGCGCCTTAGCAATCGCTAAACCAACTTCCGAGGGTTATTGACCACGCCGGAGCATGATCAACCTGACCACGAGGGTCTGTTTCCTACGAGCAAATGAAGAACAAGCAAGAAACTGAGATTGCAATCGGGATATTGCGAATATAAGATGAAAGCTTTATTGATCAAGGTGGGGTTCTGTGACGTCTTGGTCTGGTCGTTGGACACAAACGAAGTACGCGAAGTTGCAGCTATGGCGAACTTTTAATCTAAACAAAACCCAAAGTCTAAACGACGCCCTAAGGGCTGTATATATGGAGGAAGAGGGGGGAATTTCGTGGCCCTTGAGGGTGGGGTCCGAAACCAACCCTAACTCTTGTTTCCCCACACATACGGACTCTAAAAATAGCCTATACTTAAGTATTTCGAAATTACATGGGCCTGGCCCATTAATAAGGTGACGCAGCACCTAGAATAGCCTATGGACGAATATTATGAAGTGGCATCTTGTATATTTCGTCCAAGGCTTCATGCACTCCTTATGGCGGCTTCAAAGTCCTGCAATCATCACTTGTAACTCCGTTCTTGATCCCCTTGCGCATGCCATCAACTCCATGCGTGTTCTTGCTCCAATGTTCATCCTTCTCCAAGCTAGGCCCTTCATTTGCAAGCAAAACAAATGTATCCAATTTAGGCAGCATCATAATCTCATGAACATTAGAATCATTACCAAGAAACGAAAGTACCTGGTAATTTAATTGGCGTGCGCGAGCTCTAGTAATTGGTCCAGTATATGTAATAGTAGGGGCTGTGGGTGTAACAATGGTATTGATGTCCTCATCATGCCATGGCATTCAGCGTAAAATCAAGAAGATGGAAGCCGTATGTGTGAATGATATCATTGAAAAAGTAGGAGAAAGGGGAGCAGAGCCCGCGGGAGAAGTAGTCAACGAAGAAAGGATACCGATTCGGGCCTGCCTCAGCAAAATCGGCGGGGATGATGCGCGTGGCTGGATGCCCCGTCGTCTTCACCCCCATAGAGGATTGAAGTAGTCCCTAACGTGGACCGCATCAACCGTCAAGGGGAATAAGGCAAGCTGCATTCGAAGCGCCACCGACTCGCTCTCCGACATCTCCTTCTCCTCGGCGTCCTTGGCCACTCCCTTGCCCTTACTGGTTTTGGGTGCCATGGCGGCCGGGAAAGAGGTGAAGAATCTGGAGCAGTGGGAGATTGAGGGCAATGGGGGCGCGGCGGCGGCGGATGGAGGCGGGAGTTTCGACTTTTTTGCTTGAGGAAGAAGGGGGAGAGACGGTGGTTCCGAAATTGGAGAGACGCGGTGGGTAAATGAGCAGCGTGCCTGCGGTTTCCCCTTATCTTATTTGGAAGGCGCGAGCCGCCTCTTTACCATTCACTGTGATGTGACACGTGAGGGCAGCAACCGCCCCACGCATGACCCCCACATCACGCATGACCCCCGTGTCACACATTCAACGTGGGTCATGGGGAAGTGCGAGAGGCGAGGGAGCTACAGCAGTAAAACTCGGTCTGCATGCCCGCGCACCGTTTTGGGCCTAGCACAACAACGCTTCGTGCTTATGTATGGCCCAGGCCCGGGGGCTCCTATCGGTGTACAAAAGTGGGGCTCTCTTTTGTACCCCTTTACTTGTGCGCGGGCGTTAGAGCCGCGCCTGCGGCCACACTTAGCAGGGCAGAGGAAGGAAGAAAAAGTGCAAAGACAACCAGAACAATGCCAAGCCCGAAACACGAAGAGCAGGAGGGCGAGGTGGACTCCCCCGGCAAGGCCCTTGCCGGGGCGTCCTCCGCAGCCCCGACAAGAGCCTTGCCAGGGCAACTTGCCCAACACCAACATCGCGGCCACCCTTGAGCCTGTGAGTTCCAACACCATTGACCACTTTGGAACCGAGGCCCGGGAGGCACCTCCATGCTGGCATGCAAATTTTTGTGAAGACAGAGAGCCTACAAGACTAGATCATGACCAGAAGACAAGACAATCGCAAGACTCCTTGCCGAGGATGCCCACAAGGCCCCGACAAGGTTCCCTGACGAAGACGCTTGCAAGGCCCTGGGAAGACTCTTGCCGAGGGCGCTCATAAGACCCCGGCAAGACCCTTGCCGGGAATATACGCGAGACCGCGGCAAGACCTTACCGCCCCATCGCCGCCCCAGCTCAACGGCCAACCCACCAATTGAAGCAAGTACCCACATGGAAGTACATGGATACTAATACAACTACCCAAACACCAGCGTGGCGGCATGCAGATCTTCATGCAGACCCTACCACCACGCCGACTCAGTAGCCTGCCAGCCTACATGGCGCTGCATGCCTCGTTGGCCTGGATGCGTGTCGAAGTAAGGCGGAGCGGCAACGGACGGGATGGGCCTTGTTACCGCCCCCGATAAAGCAAATGGACACCTAAGTAGTGCATTTAATGCACTTTGTCTTGTGATGACAGGCGATAAGCTTGTACACTGTATACCTTTCCACCTCCTGTGTGCCACTGTGGCAGCCCCTTTTGACAATAAAAGGAGGCTCGCGGCATACTGAGAGAGGATTCAGACCTTTTGGACGTGGAGCGACCCGACACACACAATACTTGAAGGATTTATAACAGAGTAGCAATCACACACTTATTACATCGAATGTCTCAAAAGAGAACTTATTACAATAAATATGGCTTAAGGCCATCTAAGTAAGATAACAGTGGAAGGCTTGGAAGATAAAGTGAGTCCATCAACTCTAACGGCATAGCTGAGTGCATGACAAACGACCTAGCGCACCTTACTCTTCGTCTGAAAAGTCTGCAACATGATATGTTGCAGCCCGAAACGGGTCGGCACATCGAATATGCTGGCAAGATAAGATAGTAGAGCAATGAACAAGTAAATGCTATCACTACAAGTATATATGGCTCATGGAGGCTCTATGGTTATAATGTTTTTGCGAAAAGCCAATTTTTCCCTACAACGAAGGAATATAATTTATTTAAATACAAAGTTGGTTGAAAAACATTGAGAATGGTAACCCCACCTCAATCCCAATTAAAAGAAATTAACATCCCAGCAAATTAATTTAGAGTGATGAAATCCACATGATAATCCAAGAACCAGATACTCATGATGTCCATAACCGGGGACACGGCTAACCATGATTAGTTTGTACACTCTGCAGAGGTTTGTGCACTTTTCCCCACAAGACCCGATCTCCTCCGTTGTATTTCTCGCACTGCATGGTGTTTGCGAAACGGATGACCGAGGCACAGTCTTTCCGAAGAGGTCCCCTTAACTGATAGATAGGCCGGTACACCTACAATCCCCTACATCTGCTAGCCCATAATGGAAAGGTTTCCCACGACTTACTCAACTATGCTAGAGCCCATAATAGCTTGTGGCTGCACACGGAAGTTTCCAGCATGAATAATCTTATGATCCCTTTGAGCCTGGGTGGCGAACCAAAAAGGACAACACTGGTATATCCCCAGGTGCCCGCAACCAATCCACCCAGATGTGTATTTAAGTAGCCATCTTAAGTAAACCATTAATTATTAATCTCGCATCTATCATGGATACTCTCAAACTCAATCCATGTCTACGAGCATAGCATGGCAATAAGTAGCATAACGCAGAAGTAACTCCCAGGGTTTGATAATAAAAAGGGTAATAGGTTCTACCTCATTATCTACTTCCCAAACCCACAAGTTAAGAGATCCTACTCATGCAATGTTTGAGGGGTTGAAACTAATGCATAAAAACTGGGTAAAAGGGATATGATCAAAGTGTTACTTGCCTTGCTAATGATCTGCAAAACCTAGTGACTCGTAGTAGCACGCTGCGCACTCCGGGAATTCTATCACAAACAAACAATAGCATACATAAGCACTGAAGCAAACATGCATGTGTAAACATTGAATAAGAAAATCGAATCGAAAAACTCAACTGAAGAGATTCAATCTGGAAAAAGCATCAATCAAATCGGAGCTACGGAACTGAAACTATGGTCAAAAGATCTTTGAAAACAAATCTGATTCAAACCAAATTTTAAATTGTCAAAACCTTGTTCAAGTCGATTAATAGAAAGAGGGTTTCGAGACGAAGATTTTGGCGTTGGTTTCACTGGATTTGGATAAACGGTTAGGAAAGGGCGAGCGTTTTAAGATCAGGGGCTAATCTGCGATAAAAATAATCTCAGATAGGTCCCTGGCCGAAAATAAAATAAAAAGAAAAGACTGAAGAACGAACTTTCGCTGTCTGAACCTAACCGACAAACAACGTTTGTTAAAAGGAATGTACGAATGAACGTCCGCTAAATAAATAAATCGACGAAAAACCGATCTAATAAAAATAAACAGATCTAAATCTAGATATAGGGTTTACCTAAAAAACCGAAAAAACCACGACAACTCCGACGATGGCGGCGGCGGTCGGCGGCAAGGAGGCGCGGGCGGGCGGCTAGGGTTAGGGTTCGGGCGGGGCGGCGGCTGGTGGGATGAGGCCTCGGGGTGGCCAGCTTATAAAGCCTGACCCTGGCGGGAGTCCGGGTCGGTTACGGCCCGTTAGGCCGGTTTGACTTTTTTTAAACAGATTTCACCAGAAAAATCATAGGAAATAAAATAAAAATCTAAAAATACCAAAAGAATTTTTCGCCGTCTAAATAGAATATTTAGAACAAAGTGAACATTTTCTTGGCCTAAAAATGAAGTTTTGAAAAAATGCATTTTTTCTAATTCAAATAAAATAGCGATAAAATCCAAATAAAATAATTTATTTCATTTTAATAATTTTCCTCCAATATTTCATTTATTTTGGAGAAGTCCTATTGTCTCCTCTCATATATTTTAATATGAAATATTTACGGAGAGAAAAATAATTAAAACCAAAATGATCCCCGTTTCAATATTTGAGAAAATTCAAATATGAAAATCGTGAAATCCCCAACTGTCTCCGTGGGTCCTTGAGTTGCTTAGGATTTTTACGATCGCAAAACAAAATTCAATAAAATGTGATATGCAATTATGATATCCTATGTATAACATTCCAAATTGAAAATTTGGGATGTTACAAACCTACCCCCTTAAGATGAATCTCGCCCTCGAGATTCGGGTTTTAGTCCCACCTTGCCAAGGGTGGACAAAATCCCCTCTCTTTTCCCTATATATATAGCCCTTAAGGCTTCGTTTAGACTGGGGGATTTGTTTAGTTAAAAGTTAGCCATTGCAACTTCGTGTGCTTCGTTTGTGTCCAACGACCAGACCAAGACCACTTTTCGGATCCCCACCATTATCAATACTTCATACATATTCGCGATATTCAGATTGCTTTTATCATATTCTTGCTTGTTCTTCGATTGCTTGCAGGAATAGACCTTCGTGGTCAGGTTGATCGTGCTCCGGCGTGGTCAATAACCTCTCGGAGTTGGTTTAGCGATTGCTAAGGCACAACGTCGTTGCACGTTTGTAGTCAGATCGTCAAAGTCGTCTCCACCAAATCGATAGTTATCATCTCATCGAAAGATCGGGACACCCTCGCCTCTATCATGACATGATTAAGAAGTTGCAACACTTAAAACAAGGTAGTGAAACTGTAACAAAATATTATGATGATTTACAAACTACCTTGTTGCATTCCTCTTTAGAAGAAAGTGAAGATGATTTTATGGATAGATTTTGGGGAGGATTAAACCGTGATATTCAAGAGATACTAATTCATGAAGAGTGTTATCCTATGGACCATTTGTTTCATCTTGCTTGCAAAGCTGAACAGGAAATAAAACGACGTGTTGGCCACGAGGAGAACAAGCGCACGGTGCACATTCCAAGAGTTGATATGATTGTTCCTTCAACTACTAGGCATACTATGACAACCACATCCGTTGTTGTCAGGACTACATCACCTCCATCATGTGACACATCACCCCCGAGAGTGGCTACATCATCTGAGTTGATCATAAGAGGTAATGACAAAGGTACTGATCTTCCATCTCTACATGAGAATCATGAATGCCTTGTCAATTTGAATGCACCATCTGATGAGCTACCCACTACTTTGATCACACCACCTATTTTAGAGGACTACGTTGATAATTTGACTTTGCCATGTGATCAAACAACTGAAATACCAACAATTTTGAGTGCACCCATTGAATTAACTATTGATGCAAAAGAACCAATGTTTAATCATTTTGATATGACCTCTAATCTTGGTGATGATTCTGTGTTGAATGACTTATTGCATGTTTGCTTATTTAAGCATGTTGTAGCATGTAAATTTGATGCAAGTAAGGTTTATTCACCAATGTTGGGATGGTTTAATGATGAACATTGTCAATCGTTTGAAATGAATAAGAGCTTCACTTATATGTGCAAACTGAGTTGCAATATTTTCATGCCTTCTACTCCTTGTGCTAATTTTTTGGCTTTAGATTTTATGAACTATGCAAGTTACTCATCTATTCATGTGTCATATATGCAAAAATCAAGGGAAGTAAAAATGGATGACATATACATATACAACATGTACACCTTGTCTCTTTTGTTAGCCACATTTCAGATTAAGCAACGCCGAGGACGGCTTTATTTTCAAGAAGGGGAGGATGATGAGGACATGACTACCTTGGATATGACCAAAAATATTGCATATATGCATATTTGTCAGGTGATTTCTAGTGCAAACTATTCAATAATCTATTTATGTTATCCAGAACAAAAATACTTCACACACTTTTGTGTTTTGTCTAATTGCAGGTGTATGGGACATTTGTACAATCCACATATGATGATAAGGAAGAAAGAGATGTTTATTTGCTGTCCAAAAAGTTCTCTCACGTCACTTTTGGCCTAAGAGAAGATAGAGTCCAAGTCTCTCACGTTCTGGATTCAGATTCGGACTGCACAGACATACCTGACTCAAAACGCACACAAGTTTTTCATACGGACTCCGAATTGAGTGATTCTTTTTGCATTGGAAAGCTTGAGTTAGTAGCATTCTTTGAAAGAATTTATCAGAAAATTGTCTCAAACTTTTCAAGAGGAAAGTTGGAGAGAGAGTTGTTGTATATCCTGCTTGGCAGTTGTTTTTCATCATTATCTTCACTTATATCTTGCTGTCAAGAGCTACTTAGTATCCTTCATTGATGCTAGTTGTGCTACGCCGTGACCTCATTAGTGTTCTAGGCTCGCGTCTCTAGTCCGGTCTAGCCTAGGACCAGCACAGTACCGTCGTTGAGCGTTTATTCAACATTGCATCTTTGAATTGATTATTGCTAATCTTTTGCTACCATATATAGCCAACCCAGCTCCACATATTTCTACATCGTGTATACGTACGCTCCCCTGGCAATCGCTTTACTCAATATTCGGAGTTACTTAACACCGCTGGTTGCCGATCACCGCCTGCTGCATGGTAAGAACTTGTAAGACATTGATATTTGCTTTACTGTGAGCGTTTTACCACCACATCCTAGTAGTTATAGGAACATTATTTTTGGGTTTTGTTTCTTGTTCTACTAATCATGACAGGATCCAGAGTCAATTCATGGGCTTTGTCGATCGCGGGAGACGTGCCACCACCTTTGCAAATACCACAACCGTCACGAGAGGTGCACAAACATCCAAATGCACATGATCAGGTTAATGTATCTATACCACCATTTAATGGCCGTTTTAAACCTGCTTTATATATTGAATGGGAGTTCGAAATAAAAAATATATTTGCTTCCCATAATTTCAATGAACATAAAAAGGTTAAGGTTGCGGTTGGTTCTTTCACTGGTTATGCTTTGGTTTGGTGGAGTGAATATTGTCGGTTACACCCTGATTATATACCTACTACTTGGGATGATTTGAAACTTGCCATGCGACATACTTTCGTCCCTGCTTATTATACTCGTGACATGATTAAGAAGTTGCAACACTTAAAACAAGGTAGTGAAACTGTAACAAAATGTTATGATGATTTACAAACTACCTTGTTGCATTCCTCTTTAGAAGAAAGTGAAGATGATTTTATGGATAGATTTTGGGGAGGATTAAACCGTGATATTCAAGAGATACTAATTCATGAAGAGTGTTATCCTATGGACCATTTGTTTCATCTTGCTTGCAAAGCTGAACAGGAAATAAAACGACGTGTTGGCCATGAGGAGAACAAGCGCACGGTGCACATTCCAAGAGTTGATATGATTGTTCCTTCAACTACTAGGCATACTATGACAACCACATCCGTTGTTGTCAGGACTACATCACCTCCACCATGTGACACATCGCCCCCGAGAGTGGCTACATCATCTGAGTTGATCATAAGAGGTAATGACAAAGGTACTGATCTTCCATCTCTACATGAGAATGATGAATGCCTTGTCAATTTGAATGCACCATCTGATGAGCTACCCATGATGAGGACATCAATACAATTGTTACACCCACAACCCCTGCTGCTATACATACTGGACCAATTACTAGAGCTCGTGCACGCCAACTAAATTACCAGGTACTTTCGTTTCTTGGTAATGATTCTAATGTTCATGAGAATATGATGCTGCCTAAATTGGATACATTTGTTTTGCTTACAAATGAAGGGCCTAGCTTGGAGAAGGATGAACATTGGAGCAAGAACAATCATGGAGTTGATGGCATGCGCAAGGGGAACAAGAACGGAGTTACAAGTGATGATTTCAGGACTTTGAAGCCACCATAATGGGTGCATGAAGCCTTGGACGAAATATACAAGATGCCACTTCATAAATTTCGTCCCGAGGCTATTTTAGGTGCTGCGTCACCTTATTATTGGGCCAGGCCCATGTAATTTCGAAATACATAAGTATAGGCTATTTTTAGAGTCCGTATGTGTGGGAAAACAAGAGATAGGGTTGATTTCGGACCCCTCCACCAAGGGCCACGAAATTCCCCCCCTCTTCCTCCATATATACAGCCCTTAGGGCATCGTTTAGACTTTGGGATTTGTTTAGTTAAAAGTTAGCCATTGCAACTTCGTGTACTTCGTTTGTGTCCAACGACCAGACCAAGACCGCTTACGGATCCCCACCATTATCAATACCTCATATATATTTGCAATATTCAGATTGCTTTATCATATTCTTGCTCGTTCTTCGATTGCTTGCAGGAATAGACCTTCGTGGTCAGGCTGACCGTGCTTTCGGCATCGTCAGTAACCTCAGGAGATTGGTTTAGCGATTGCTAAGGCGCAACGTCGTGCACGTTTGTAGTCGGATCGTCAAAGTCGTCTCCACCAAATCGATAGTTATCATCTCATCGAAAGATCGGGACACCCCCGCCTCTATCAAGTGGTATCAGTTTTCAGGTTGCTCGGTGAGAATTTCCAGTTTTTCCTAGATTAGATTTTTTTTCTTACCTATTGTCCAAGAAAAAGCCACAAAAAAAAGTTAGATCTGTTCATCCTTTATCCAAGCCAGTCTGAGCCTTTGCAATTTTCTATTCATTGCTTGCATAGTTGAATTATCGGTTGCATCGTCGTGTCAGTTGCTGGTCTTAGTGTCTAGTTCCTTTAGAGTTTCGAGTTCTGTTCACATTAGTCACGCCGCCGCTGCATCATTATCCCTTCCGCCGTCCACCATCCCATCTATTAATTTCCACCATGTGCTACGCACTGTTCATTGTCATAATCATAGTTGAGGTCATTCACATCTTCGCCTAATCCAATCTCCATCTTATCTAGTTTGTCTTGGAAAGAGGGAGAAAAAAAAAGAGAGAGAAAAAAAAGAGAAAAAAGGAAAGAAAAAAAAAGAAAAAGAGAGAGAGAAAAAAAAGCGTGAGAAAAAAAAAGGAGAGAAAAAAAATCAAATCTATCTAGAATCAATCTCGCACCTGAATTCGGATTGGAATCTGTTTTGCGCACTGTTCAGTAAAACAGGTGTATCTTCCTCATACGAAGTCCGTTTTGGCTCCGTGAGTACTCAAATTGAAGCTAGCGACGAGCCGCATCTAAATAGTTGCAGAAGCTTGTTCAATATTTGACACCTCAAAATCGGCTTCTAAATAGGTTTTTTTGCCCTCTGAAGTTCGTGAACATTGCTTGTTCCAATTTTTCAGGCCAGTTTTAGAATTCTTTGACTCCTCATATCAACTCGGAATTGAGTGATTCTTTTTGCATTGGAAAGCTTGAGTTAGTAGCATTCTTTGAAAGAATTTATCAGAAAATTGTCTCAAACTTTTCAAGAGGAAAGTTGGAGAGAGAGTTGTTGTATATCCTGCTTGGCAGTTGTTTTTCATCATTATCTTCACTGCCGTTGTGATCTTCACTTATATCTTGCTGTCAAGAGCTACTTAGTATCCTTCATTGATGCTAGTTTTGCTACGCCGTGACCTCATTAGTGTTCTAGGCTCGCGTCTCTAGTCCGGTCTAGCCTAGGACCAGCACAGTACCGTCGTTGAGCGTTTATTCAACATTGCATCTTTGAATTGATTATTGGTAATCTTTTGCTACCATATATAGCCAACCCAGCTCCACATATTTCTGCATCGTGTATACGTACGCTCCCCTGGCAATCGCTTTACTCAATATTCGGAGTTACTTGACACCGCTGGTTGCCGATCACCGCCTGCTGCATGGTAAGAACTTGTAAGACATTGATATTTGCTTTACTGTGAGCGTTTTACCACCACATCCTAGTAGTTATAGGAACATTATTTTTGGGTTTTGTTTCTTGTTCTACTAATCATGACAGGATCCAGAGTCAATTCATGGGCTTTGTCGATCGCGGGAGACGTGCCACCACCTTTGCAAATACCACAACCGTCACGAGAGGTGCACAAACATCCAAATGCACATGATCAGGTTAATGTATCTATACCACCATTTAATGGCCGTTTTAAACCTGCTTTATATATTGAATGGGAGTTCGACATAAAAAATATATTTGCTTCCCATAATTTCAACGAACATAAAAAGGTTAAGGTTGCGGTTGGTTCTTTCACTGGTTATGCTTTGGTTTGGTGGAGTGAATATTGTCGGTTACACCCTGATTATATACCTACTACTTGGGATGATTTGAAACTTGCCATGCGACATACTTTCGTCCCTGCTTATTATACTCGTGACATGATGAGGACATGGCTACCATAGTTACACCCATATCCCCTGTTGTTTTACCTCTTGGAACAGTTGCTAGAGCTCAGATACGCCAATTAAATTATCAGGTACTTTCGTTTCTTGGTAATGTTTCTAGTGTTCATGAGAATATGATGCTGCCTAACTTAGATACATTTGTGTTGCTTGCAATTGAAGGGCCTAGCACGGACAAGAAGGATGAACATTGGAGCATGGTCAAGCACGAAGATGAAGGTGCGTGCAAAGAGAACAAGAACGGAGGTTCAAGTGGAGATTTCCGGACTTTGAAGCCACCATGATGACATACAAGAAGATGGACGAAATATACAAGATGGCCTTTCATAAATTTCCTCCGTAGCTTATTATTGGTGTTGCGCCACCTTATTTTGGGCCAGGCCCATGTAATCTATTTTTAGCGTCCATATTATAGGGGAAAGGACTTAGGAGGTGTTTTAGTCCCACCTTGCCAAGGGTGGACAAAATCCCCTCTCTTTTCCCTATATATATAGCCCTTAAGGCTTCGTTTAGACTGGGGGATTTGTTTAGTTAAAAGTTAGCCATTGCAACTTCGTGTGCTTCGTTTGTGTCCAACGACCAGACCAAGACCACTTTTCGGATCCCCACCGTTATCAATACTTCATACATATTCGCGATATTCAGATTGCTTTTATCATATTCTTGCTTGTTCTTCGATTGCTTGCAGGAATAGACCTTCGTGGTCAGGTTGATCGTGCTCCGGCGTGGTCAATAACCTCTCGGAGTTGGTTTAGCGATTGCTAAGGCACAACGTCGTTGCACGTTTGTAGTCGGATCGTCAAAGTCGTCTCCACCAAATCGATAGTTATCATCTCATCGAAAGATCGGGACACCCTCGCCTCTATCAAGTGGTATCAGTTTTCAGGTTGCTCGGTGAGATTTCCAGTTTTTCATAGTCTAGATTGCATATGTTCTTCGTACCTAGAGTCCAAGAAAAAGCCACCAAAAAAGAGTTAGATTAGTTCATCCGTGTCCCAAACAGTCTGAGCCTTTCGCTATTATCACTTAGTTTTTGCATTGTTGAATTTTCAGTTGCATCGTGTGTCGAGTTGCTGGTTTTTAGTGTCTAGTCTTTTAGAGTTTCGAGTTCTGGTCACGTTTTGTTCACGCCGCATCCGCATACACCATCATCCACTTCATTATCATTCTCCGCTGCCCGATCTTTTCTTCACCGCCGCTGCCGCCATCATCATCATCCATCTGTTGTTGCCGTTTGTCGCCATCTTGACTTGTCTTTGAAAAAAAAAATCAGCATCGTGATCCTTGTTGGAGCGAAAGTTTGGACCCTTATTTTGTGGATCACGTGATACAACAGTTTGCAAGGTTGGGATCAGCCAATAGAAGAAAAAAAAAGAGGTGCAAACAGGAGTTGCCCTGGGCTGGACTGAATATAACAAAAAGGAGGAGATTTAAAGGGTTCAGAACGCTTGTGGTGATTGTTTTCCTTAGAAACCATGAGTACTACTAGTACTTTTGAAGCAAGATAAGGCAAGGGGCCAGTGCAAATCGTGATCAGTTGACCAGGCAAAAAAAAGGGCTAGTATTTTGGAAAGGCATCTATTTTCGTGGAAGGTTTTGACCGCAAGAAGAAAAAAAGACTTGTTTCCCACGGAATAGGAGAGAATCACGTGGTATTTTTGTTGTGAGGAAGTTGAGATTGATTAGAAAGAAAGAGATCACATTCGCTAGGTACAAGTGGAGGCCGAAGAGAAAAAAAAATTGCAGATATTTGGAATGATAGATTCGTGGGTATCCTATCATATATTGTCCACGTTTTGAGTTCGGAAATAGAATAAAAGGAAGGAACGAACACATGAAGGGATACTAGTGCTTTATTTGGCAGATTTGGATCGGCCATATTGAAAAAAAAACTGTTGTTTGGCTTCTCCACGCAAAGAGAACGCATTGATTGCAGATTTGTTTCCTTGCCTTCACGTGAAGAAAAAAACAGATTTGTTTCCATCGACTTGGAGTACTAGTTGGCTGGTTCGGTTGGGTTTCCTACCAAAAAAAAACAGAGATTGACAAAAAAAACGTGGAAAAGAGTTTGTTGGAAACTTTGGATATTCCTTTAGTTGGGATAACGTTTTGGGAAAAGATCTGACCGAATCCTCCAAGTTTGGTAACTTTGGATCGGCTTAAAAGAAGAAACAAGTGCAGATCTGATTTTCCGTTGGAGGTTTCCAAGTCTGGACGTTTTTTTTTTGGAGAGAAAAAAAAGGGAAAAACAAATTTCGGTTGGAGGTTTCCAAATTCTGGACGTTTGGGATATTCGGAGGAAAAACAAGGAAAGAAGAAAACGTATACAAGGAAAGTGTGAGCGCTTGATCTTATTTTGAGGTGAGAGAAGAAGGAAAGAGATTGGTTTGGCCAGGAAATAAAAAGTGCAAGTAAAGGAAGGAAAGTAAAGGAGAGAGAATGAAAGAGAAAAGCAAAACGTGAGGGAGAGATAGACTTGTGAACAAATATTTAAAAGGAAAGAGAAGGTGCAGATTTGCTCTCTTGGAAATTCGGAAATAAAAGGGTGAGTTTTTTTTTTTGCTCAGTTTAAAAGAAGAAACAAGAAAAGGAAGTTACATCCGGATTGGGATTTTTTTTCGGAGAGAGAAGGCATTTCCTAAGAGAAAAAGAGAGAGTTCAAAAAAAATACGGAGAACAAAAAGGGAAGAGATAAGTTGGCTGGGTGCAGCACGTGAGGAAAAAAAGTTTGAGGTTAAAAAACAGTTGAGAGAGCAGCTACACCGAATATTTGGAGATATCATACGTGCTAGTAGTTCTAGTTTGACGAGTTAATTTGGTACGGTTGGCTGAAGAAAAAAAAGGAGGGATTATCTGGTGGTAGAAGAGATATACAAGTGCTTGTACTTTCTGATTGCTGCGTCGGTCAAAATTTTTGCTGCATCTTGCGTTTGCACGTGAATTTCACTTGTGTCTTAGGCTCGCGTCTCTAGCACAGTCTAGCCTAGGACCAGCACTCGACCACTTTGAACGAATTTTCAGCTTGCACTAATTAACGTGGTTGTAGCATTTTTTTTCCCACATATATAAAGCCAACCCAGCTCCACATATTTCTACACCGTCTATCCATACGTTCACCTGGCAATCGCTTTACCCAACTTTTGGAGTTACTTGACACCGCTGGTTGCCGATCACCGCCTGCTGCATGGTAAGACATTGTACGACATTGATATTTGCTTTACTGTGAGCGTTTTACTACCACATCCTAGTAGTTATAGGAACATTATTTTTGGATTTTGTTTCTTGTTTCTACTAATCATGACAGGATCTAGAGTCAATCCATGGGCTTTGTCGATCACGGGAGACGTGCCACCACTTATGCAAATTCCACAACGATCACGAGAGGTGCATAAACATCCAAATGCACATGATCAGGTTAATGTTTCTATACCATCATTTAATGGCCGTTTTAGACCTGCTTTATATATTGAATGGGAGTTCGACATAAATATTATATTTGCTTCCCATAATTTTGATGAATGTAAAAAAGTTAAGGTTGCGGTTGGTTCTTTCACTGGTTATGCTTTAGTTTGGTGGAGTGAATATTGTCGGTTACACCCTGATTATATACCTATTACTTGGGATGTTTTGAAACTTGCCATGCGACATACATTCGTCCCCGCTTATTATACTCGTGACATGATTAAAAAGTTGCAACATTTAAAACAAGGTAGTGACACTGTAACGAAATATTATGATACTTTACAAACTACCTTGTTGCATTCCTCTTTAGAAGAAAGTGAAGAAGATTTTATGGATAGATTTTGGGGAGGATTAAACCGTGACATTCAGGAGATACTAATTCATGAAACATGTTATCCTATGGACCGTTTGTTTCGTCTTGCTTGCAAAGCTGAGCAGGAGATAACAAGACGTGTTGCCCACAAGATAAACAAGCGGAAGGTGCAAATCCCACGAGTTGCGACGGTTGTTCCTTCCACCACTGCATCTCCTATGGCAACAACATCCATTGTTGAGAGCACTACATCACCTCCACCATGTGACGCGTCGCCACCTAGAGTGCCTACATCATCTTTGTTGATCATCAGAGGTAATGACAAAGGTACCGATCTTCCACCTCCACATGAGTATGATGAATTCCTTGTCAATTTAAATGAACCATGCGATGAGCTACCCACTACTTTGATCACACCAGCTATTTTAGAGGACTATGTTCATGATTTGACTTTGCCATGTGATCAAACAATTTTGAGTGAACCCATTGAATTAACTATTGATGCAAAAGAACCATGTGAATCAGTGAAAAGATCAGATTTGGATCAAATACGTTTGAAAATAGTTGTGCCAATGTTTAATCATTTCGATATGACCTCTAATCTTGGTGATGGTTCATCACGGTTGGGATGGTTTAATGATGAGCATTGCCAATCTTTTATTATGAATAAGAGCTTCACTTATATGTGCAAACTGAGTTGCAATATTTTCATGCCTTTGACTTCTTGTGATAATATATTGGCTTTATTTTTCACGACTTTTGAAGGGTGCTCTTGTATAACTGTGTCACATGTGCCACAACTGAGATCAGTTAAAATGGATGACATATACATATACAACGTGTACACCTTGTCTCTATTGTTAGCCATATTTCAGATTAAGCAACGCCGAGGACGGCTTTGTTTTCAAGAAGGGGAGGATGATGAGGACATGGCTACCATAGTTACACCCATATCCCCTGTTGTTTTACCTCTTGGAACAGTTGCTAGAGCTCAGATACGCCAATTAAATTATCAGGTACTTTCGTTTCTTGGTAATGTTTCTAGTGTTCATGAGAATATGATGCTGCCTAACTTAGATACATTTGTGTTGCTTGCAATTGAAGGGCCTAGCACGGACAAGAAGGATGAACATTGGAGCATGGTCAAGCACGAAGATGAAGGTGCGTGCAAAGAGAACAAGAACGGAGGTTCAAGTGGAGATTTCCGGACTTTGAAGCCACCATGATGACATACAAGAAGATGGACGAAATATACAAGATGGCCTTTCATAAATTTCCTCCGTAGCTTATTATTGGTGTTGCGCCACCTTATTTTGGGCCAGGCCCATGTAATCTATTTTTAGAGTCCATATTATAGGGGAAAGGACTTAGGAGGTGTTTTAGTCCCACCTTGCCAAGGGTGGACAAAATCCCCTCTCTTTTCCCTATATATATAGCCCTTAAGGCTTCGTTTAGACTGGGGGATTTGTTTAGTTAAAAGTTAGCCATTGGAACTTCGTGTGCTTCATTTGTGTCCAACGACCAGACCAAGACCACTTTTCGGATCCCCACCATTATCAATACTTCATACATATTCGCGATATTCAGATTGCTTTTATCATATTCTTGCTTGTTCTTCGATTGCTTGCAGGAATAGACCTTCGTGGTCAGGTTGATCGTGCTCCGGCGTGGTCAATAACCTCTCGGAGTTGGTTTAGCGATTGCTAAGGCACAACGTCGTTGCACGTTTGTAGTCGGATCGTCAAAGTCGTCTCCACCAAATCGATAGTTATCATCTCATCGAAAGATCGGGACACCCTCGCCTCTATCATGACATGATTAAGAAGTTGCAACACTTAAAACAAGGTAGTGAAACTGTAACAAAATATTATGATGATTTACAAACTACCTTGTTGCATTCCTCTTTAGAAGAAAGTGAAGATGATTTTATGGATAGATTTTGGGGAGGATTAAACCGTGATATTCAAGAGATACTAATTCATGAAGAGTGTTATCCTATGGACCATTTGTTTCATCTTGCTTGCAAAGCTGAACAGGAAATAAAACGACGTGTTGGCCACGAGGAGAACAAGCGCACGGTGCACATTCCAAGAGTTGATATGATTGTTCCTTCAACTACTAGGCATACTATGACAACCACATCCGTTGTTGTCAGGACTACATCATCTCCACCATGTGACACATCACCCCCGAGAGTGGCTACATCATCTGAGTTGATCATAAGAGGTAATGACAAAGGTACTGATCTTCCATCTCTACATGAGAATGATGAATGCCTTGTCAATTTGAATGCACCATCTGATGAGCTACCCACTACTTTGATCACACCACCTATTTTAGAGGACTACGTTGATAATTTGACTTTGCCATGTGATCAAACAACTGAAATACCAACAATTTTGAGTGCACCCATTGAATTAACTATTGATGCAAAAGAACCAATGTTTAATCATTTTGATATGACCTCTAATCTTGGTGATGATTCTGTGTTGAATGACTTATTGCATGTTTGCTTATTTAAGCATGCTGTAGCATGTAAATTTGATGCAAGTAAGGTTTATTCACCAATGTTGGGATGGTTTAATGATGAACATTGTCAATCTTTTGAAATGAATAAGAGCTTCACTTATATGTGCAAACTGAGTTGCAATATTTTCATGCCTTCTACTCCTTGTGCTAATTTTTTGGCTTTAGATTTTATGAACTATGCAAGTTACTCATCTATTCATGTGTCATATATGCAAAAATCAAGGGAAGTAAAAATGGATGACATATACATATACAACATGTACACCTTGTCTCTTTTGTTAGCCACATTTCAGATTAAGCAACGCCGAGGACGGCTTTATTTTCAAGAAGGGGAGGATGATGAGGACATGACTACCTTGGATATGACCAAAAATATTGCATATATGCATATTTGTCAGGTGATTTCTAGTGCAAACTATTCAATAATCTATTTATGTTATCCAGAACAAAAATACTTCACACATTTTTGTGTTTTGTCTAATTGCAGGTGTATGGAACATTTGTACAATCCACATATGAAGATAAGGAAGAAAGAGATGTTTATTTGCTGTCCAAAAAGTTCTCTCACGTCACTTTTGGCCCAAGAGAAGATAGAGTCCAAGTCTCTCACGTTCTGGATTCAGATTCGGACTGCACAGACACACCTGACTCAAAACGCACACAAGTTTTTCATACGGACTCCGAATTGGGTGATTCTTTTTTTGTTGGAAACTAGATTTCGTGCACTTTCCAACCCAATTGGAATCACCTTCAAATTCGTCCGGAGCGTTGAGTTGTGGACGAAACAATCTGATGCTGCAGCAGAATCCGAGTCAAACTACAAGTCCAGAGGTGTTACATCACCTCCACTTGGGCCCATTGGCCTTGTACGACCTAGATTTAGTTTTAGGCTGCCTTGGGACATCCTCCCACCTCCTTGGCCGCCACCCCTTGCTCCTATATAAGTAGATCCATCTAGTAGCTTTTCCTGGGATTTGTTTAGTTAAAAGTTAGCCATTGCAACTTCGTGTACTTCGTTTGTGTCCAACGACCAGACCAAGACCGCTTCCAGATCCCCACCATTATCAATACTTCATATATATTTGCAATATTCAGATTGCTTTATCACATTCTTGCTCGTTATTCGATTGCTTGCAGGAATAGACCTTCGTGGTCAGGCTGACCGTGCTTCCAG
Organism: Triticum dicoccoides; assembly: GCF_002162155.2. Classification (NCBI taxonomy): domain Eukaryota; kingdom Viridiplantae; phylum Streptophyta; class Magnoliopsida; order Poales; family Poaceae; genus Triticum; species Triticum dicoccoides. The sequence goes on along the minus strand of NC_041386.1, from coordinate 314,815,847 downwards.
CATCATCAGTAACCTCAGGAGATTGGTTTAGCGATTGCTAAGGCGCAACGTTGTGCACGTTTGTAGTCGGATCGTCAAAGTCGTCTCCACCAAATCGATAGTTATCATCTCATCGAAAGATCGGGACCCCCGCCTCTATCATCTAATCTTGGTGATGATTCTGTGTTGAATGACTTATTGCATGTTTGCTTATTTAAGCATGTTGTAGCATGTAAATTTGATGCAAGTAAGGTTTATTCACCAATGTTGGGATGGTTTAATGATGAACATTGTCAATCTTTTGAAATGAGTAAGAGCTTCACTTATATGTGCAAACTGAGTTGCAATATTTTCATGCCTTCTACTTTTTGTGCTAATTTTTTGGCTTTAGATTTTATGAACTATGCAAGTTACTCATCTATTCATGTGTCATATATGCAAAAATCAAGGGAAGTAAAAATGGATGACATATACATATACAACATGTACACCTTGTCTCTTTTGTTAGCCACATTTCAGATTAAGCAACGCCGAGGACGGCTTTATTTTCAAGAAGGGGAGGATGATGAGGACATGACTACCTTGGATATGACCAAAAATATTGCATATATGCATATTTGTCAGGTGATTTCTATTGCAAACTATTCAATAATCTATTTATGTTATCCAGAACAAAAATACTTCACACACTTTTGTGTTTTGTCTAATTGCAGGTGTATGGGACATTTGTACAATCCACATATGAAGATAAGGAAGAAAGAGATGTTTATTTGCTGTCCAAAAAGTTCTCTCACGTCACTTTTGGCCCAAGAGAAGATAGAGTCCAAGTCTCTCACGTTCTGGATTCAGATTCGGACTGCACAGACATACCTGACTCAAAACGGACACAAGTTTTTCATACGGACTCCGAATTGGGTGATTCTTTTTTTGTTGGAAACTAGATTTCGTGCACTTTCCAACCCAATTGGAATCACCTTCAAATTCGTCCGGAGCGTTGAGTTGTGGACGAAACAATCTGATGCTGCAGCAGAATCCGAGTCAAACTACAAGTCCAAAGGTGTTACCTCACCTCCACTTGGGCCCATGAGCCTTGTACGACCTAGGGTTAGTTTTAGGCTGCCTTGGGACGTCCTCCCACCTCCTTGGCCGCCACCCCTTGCTCCTATATAAGTAGATCCATCTAGTAGCTTTTTCCTGGGGATTTGTTTAGTTAAAAGTTAGCCATTGCAACTTCGTGTACTTCGTTTGTGTCCAACGACCAGACCAAGACCGCTTCCGGATCCCCACCATTATCAATACTTCATATATATTTGCAATATTCAGATTGCTTTATCATATTCTTGCTCGTTCTTCGATTGCTTGCAGGAATAGACCTTCGTGGTCAGGCTGACCGTGCTTCCAGCATCGTCAGTAACCTCAGGAGATTGGTTTAGCGATTGCTAAGGCGCAACGTCATGCACGTTTGTAGTCGGATTGTCAAAGTCGTCTCCACCAAATCGATAGTTATCATCTCATCGAAAGATCGGGACACCCCCGCCTCTATCAGGTTTCTCCTCATAGGTCAGATCACTATCCAACTGAATTGCTTCCAGGGGCACTGTATCTCTCAGAGGAATATCGGCCATCTCTGCATGACACTTCTTCAACTGGGAAACGTGAAAAACATCATGAACTCCTAACAGTCCTTCGGGTAACTCCAACTTGTAGGCAACTTCTCCCATACGTTCCAAAACTTGGTATGGTCCTACGAATCTTGGGGCTAGCTTTCCCTTAACTGCAAAACGTTTAACTCCTTGCAGGGGTGACACACGAAGATATGCTCTGTCTCCGATTTCGTAAACTACCTCCTTTTGTTTTGAGTCTGCGTAACTTTTCTGCCTGGACTGAGCTACCTTCAGTCTGTCTCGGATCAACTTAACCTTCTCTTCTGAATCCCTGACCAAATCTGGTCCAAACAACTGACGGTCTCCAACTTCATCCCACATCAACGGCATCCTGCACCTTCTTCCATACAAAGCTTCAAAGGGTGCCATCTTTAGTTAGGCTAGCTTGATAACTGTTGTTGTAAGAGAACTCTGCGTAGGGAAAATTATCATCTCAACTAGAACCATAATCAAGCACACAAGCTCTCAACATATCTTCCAGAATTTGATTGACTCTCTCGGTCTGCCCATCTGTCTGCGGATGAAAAGCTGTACTGAACTCTAGCCTAGTGCCTAGAGTCTGGTGCAGCTGGTGCCAAAACATTGAAGTAAACTGGGTTCCTCTATCTGATACAATAGTCCTCGGAACTCCATGCAGACATACAATCCTGGTCATGTATATCTTGGCCAATTTCACACTGGTATAGGTGGTTTTCATTGGGATAAAGTGAGCCACTTTGGTTAAGTGATCCACTACTACCCACATAGAATCGTATCCCGATCGGGTCCTGATGAGGACATGACTACCTTGGATATGACCAAAAATATTGCATATATGCATATTTGTCAGGTGATTTCTAGTGCAAACTATTCAATAATCTATTTATGTTATCCAGAACAAAAATACTTCACACACTTTTGTGTTTTGTCTAATTGCAGGTGTATGGGACATTTGTACAATCCACATATGAAGATAAGGAAGAAAGAGATGTTTATTTGCTATCCAAAAAGTTCTCTCACGTCACTTTTGGCCCAAGAGAAAATAGAGTCCAAGTCTCTCACGTTCTGGATTCAGATTCGGACTGCACAGACACACCTGACTCAAAACGCACACAAGTTTTTCATACGGACTCCGAATTGGGTGATTCTTTTTTTGTTGGAAACTAGATTTCGTGCACTTTCCAACCCAATTGGAATCACCTTCAAATTCGTCCGGAGCGTTGAGTTGTGGACGAAACAATCTGATGCTGCAGCAGAATCCGAGTCAAACTACAAGTCCAAAGGTGTTACATCACCTCCACTTGGGCCCATTGGCCTTGTACGACCTAGATTTAGTTTTAGGCTGCCTTGGGACGTCCTCCCACCTCCTTGGCCGCCACCCCTTGCTCCTATATAAGTAGATCCATCTAGTAGCTTTTCCTGGGGATTTGTTTAGTTAAAAGTTAGCCATTGCAACTTCGTGTACTTCGTTTGTGTCCAACGACCAGACCAAGACCGCTTACGGATCCCCACCTTTATCAATACTTCATATATACTCGCAATATTAAGATTGCTTTTATCATATTCTTGCTTGTTCTTCGATTGCTTGCAGGAATAGACCTTCGTGGTCAGGTTGATTGTGCTCCAGCGTGGTCAATAACCTTTCGGAGTTGGTTTAGCGATTGCTAAGGCGCAACGTCGTGCACGTTTGTAGTCGGATCGTCAAAGTCATCTTCACCAAATCGATAGTTATCATCTCATCGAAAGATCGGGACACCCCCGCCTCTATCAAGTGGTATCAGATTTCCAGGTTGCTCGGTGAGATTTTACAGTTTTTCGTAGTTTAGATCGAGTCTGTTCTTCATACCTACAGTCCACGAAAAAGCCACAAAAAAAATTAGGGTTAGTTCATCATATCCGAACCAATCTGAGCCTTTGCATAATCTTTTTAGGGTTTGTGTTCAACGAAGAAAAAAAAACAAAAAAATCGGCACAAACTTTTTCAGAGGAAAGTTGGAGACAAAGTTGTTGATATATCCTGCTTGGCTGTTGTTTCACCTCATTATCTTTACTGCCGTTGTGATCTTCACTTATATCTTGCTGTCCAGAGCTACTTAGTATCCTTCATTGATGCTAGTTGTGCTACGACGTGACCTCATTAGTGTTCTAGGCTCGCGTCTCTAGTCCGGTCTAGCCTAGGACCAGCACAGTACCGTCGTTGAGCGTTTATTCAACATTGCATCTTTGAATTGATTATTGCTAATCTTTTGCTACCATATATAGCCAACCTAGCTCCACATATTTCTACACCGTGTATACGTACGCTCCCCTGGCAATCGCTTTACTCAATATTCGGAGTTACTTGACACCGCTGGTTGCCGATCACCGCCTGCTGCATGGTAAGAACTTGTAAGACATTGATATTTGCTTTACTGTGAGCGTTTTACCACCACATCCTAGTAGTTATAGGAACATTATTTTTGGGTTTTGTTTCTTGTTCTACTAAACATGACAGGATCCAGAGTCAATTCATGGGCTTTGTCGATCGCGGGAGACGTGCCACCACCTTTGCAAATACCACAACCGTCACGAGAGGTGCACAAACATCCAAATGCACATGATCAGGTTAATGTATCTATACCACCATTTAATGGCCGTTTTAAACCTGCTTTATATATTGAATGGGAGTTCGACATAAAAAATATATTTGCTTCCCATAATTTCAATGAACATAAAAAGGTTAAGGTTGCGGTTGGTTCTTTCACTGGTTATGCTTTGGTTTGGTGGAGTGAATATTGTCGGTTACACCCTGATTATATACCTACTACTTGGGATGATTTGAAACTTGCCATGCGACATACTTTCGTCCCTGCTTATTATACTCGTGACATGATTAAGAAGTTGCAACATTTAAAACAAGGTAGTGAAACTGTAACAAAATATTATGATGATTTACAAACTACCTTGTTGCATTCCTCTTTAGAAGAAAGTGAAGATGATTTTATGGATAGATTTTGGGGAGGATTAAACCGTGATATTCAAGAGATACTAATTCATGAAGAGTGTTATCCTATGGACCATTTGTTTCATCTTGCTTGCAAAGCTGAACAGGAAATAAAACGACGTGTTGGCCACGAGGAGAACAAGCGCACGGTGCACATTCCAAGAGTTGATATGATTGTTTCTTCAACTACTAGGCATACTATGACAACCACATCCGTTGTTGTCAGGACTACATCACCTCCACCATGTGACACATCGCCGTCGAGAGTGGCTACATCATCTGAGTTGATCATAAGAGGTAATGACAAAGGTACTGATCTTCCATCTCTACATGAGAATGATGAATGCCTTGTCAATTTGAATGCACCATCTGATGAGCTACCCACTACTTTGATCACACCACCTATTTTAGAGGACTGCGTTGATAATTTGACTTTGCCATGTGATCAAACAACTGAAATACCAACAATTTTGAGTGCACCCATTGAATTAACTATTGATGCAAAAGAACCAATGTTTAATCATTTTGATATGACCTCTAATCCTGGTGATGATTCTGTGTTGAATGACTTATTGCATGTTTGCTTATTTAAGCATGTTGTAGCATGTAAATTTGATGCAAGTAAGGTTTATTCACCAATGTTGGGATGGTTTAATGATGAACATTGTCAATCTTTTGAAATGAATAAGAGCTTCACTTATATGTGCAAACTGAGTTGCAATATTTTCATGCCTTTTACTTCTTGTGCTAATTTTTTGGCTTTAGACTTTATGAACTATGCAAGTTACTCATCTATTCAAGTGTCATATATGCAAAAATCAAAGGAAGTAAAAATGGATGACATATACATATACAACATGTACACCTTGTCTCTTTTGTTAGCCACATTTCAGATTAAGCAACGCCGAGGACGGCTTTATTTTCAAGAAGGGGAGGATGATGAGGACATGACTACCTTGGATATGACCAAAAATATTGCATATATGCATATTTGTCAGGTGATTTCTAGTGCAAACTATTCAATAATCTATTTATGTTATCCAGAACAAAAATACTTCACACACTTTTGTGTTTTGTCTAATTGCAGGTGTATGGGACATTTGTACAATCCACATATGAAGATAAGGAAGAAAGAGATGTTTATTTGCTGTCCAAAAAGTTCTCTCACGTCACTTTTGGCCCAAGAGAAGATAGAGTCCAAGTCTCTCACGTTCTGGATTCAGATTCGGACTGCACAGACACACCTGACTCAAAACGCACACAAGTTTTTCATACGGACTCTGAATTGGGTGATTCTTTTTTTGTTGGAAACTAGATTTCGTGCACTTTCCAACCCAATTGGAATCACCTTCAAATTCGTCCGGAGCGTTGAGTTGTGGACGAAACAATCTGATGCTGCAGCAGAATCCGAGTGAAACTACAAGTCCAAAGGTGTTACATCACCTCCACTTGGGCCCATTGGCCTTGTACGACCTAGATTTAGTTTTAGGCTGCCTTGGGACGTCCTCCCACCTCCTTGGCCGCCACCCCTTGCTCCTATATAAGTAGATCCATCTAGTAGCTTTTCCTGGGGATTTGTTTAGTTAAAAGTTAGCCATTGCAACTTCGTGTACTTCGTTTGTGTCCAACGACCAGACCAAGACCGCTTACGGATCCCCACCTTTATCAATACTTCATATATACTCGCAATATTCAGATTGCTTTTATCATATTCTTGCTTGTTCTTCGATTGCTTGCAGGAATAGACCTTCGTGGTCAGGTTGATTGTGCTCCAGCGTGGTCAATAACCTTTCGGAGTTGGTTTAGCGATTGCTAAGGCGCAACGTCGTGCATGTTTGTAGTCGGATCGTCAAAGTCATCTTCACCAAATCGATAGTTATCATCTCATCGAAAGATCGGGACACCCCCGCCTCTATCAGGTCCTGGGTAATCCGGTGATGAAATCCATGCCAAGCTTATCCCACTCCATTCGGGTATCGGCATAGGCTGCGGTGATCCTGCTGGCTTCTGATGTTCTGCCTTCACTCTCTGACATACATCACACATGGCTACATACTCAGCAATGTCCTTGTTCATACCCGTCCACCAGAAACTCTCCTTCAAATCCAAATACATCTTGGTGTTTCCGGGGTGTATTGAGTATGGTGAGTCATGAGCTTCCTGAAGTATCAACTTCCTGATTTCTGCATTATTGGGCACGTAAACACGGTCCTCAACCACAAGGTGTCGTGCTCATCCTCATGAAAACCTTTGGCCTTTCCTTTGCTCATCTTCTCCTTTATCTCAGCAATTTCCATATCATCCTTTTGAGCTTCTCAAATTTTTTCCAATAATGTCAACTGAACTTCCATTGCTACAATAAAATCTGTAGGGACTATCTCCAAACGAAGCTCCCTGAGATCTTCAGCTAACTCCTTTGGCAATCCTCCACTCACGAGGGTATTGGCGTAACTCTTACGGCTCAGAGCGTCTGCTACGACATTGGCCTTGCTTGGATGATAGTGCAACTTCATATCATAATCCTTTATGATCTCCAACCATCTCCTTTACCTGAGATTCAACTCCTTCTATGTGAAAATGTACTTCAAACTCTTATGATCCGTGTACACATCACAATGGTTTCCAATAAGAAAATGTCTCCAGGTTTTGGGTGCATGCACTACGGATGCTAACTCCAAATCATGTGTGGCATAATTCAATTCATGCAGTCCAAGCTGTCGTGAGGCATACAAAACAACTCTTCCATCTTGCATGAGTACACTTCCAAGTCCTAAGCGAGACGCGTCACAATACACTTGGAAATCCTTGCGTATATCTGGTAGAATCAGCACTGGGGCTGTAGTCAAATGTTTCTTCAACTCCTAAAAACTTGCCTCACATTCATTTGTCCATTTAAACTTGGTGTCCTTCTTCAACAGCTCTGTCATGGGCTTTGCAATCTTAGAGAAATTCTCAATGAATCTCCGATAATATCCTGCGAGTCCTAGAAAACTATGGATCTCTCCAACTGAGGTGGGCCCAACCACTAAGTGACTGACTGAACCTTCGTAGGGTCTACTGCTATACCTTCTCCTGATATAACATGTCCAAGGAATCCAACTTCCTTCAACCAAAACTCACATTTGCTGAACTTGGCGTATAACTGATGTTCCCTGAGCTTCTCGAGAACTAAACGCAAATGCTCCTTATGCTCCTCTTCATTTTTCAAGTACACCAAAATGCCATCAATGAACACCACGACAAATTTATCCAAGAACTCCATGAACACCTTGTTCATCATACTCATGAAATAGGCAGGGGCGTTAGTCAATCCGAATGACATAACCGTATACTCATACAGCCCGTACCTAGTGGTGAAAGCTGTCTTAGGTATATCCTATTCTCGAATCTTCAGCTGGTGGTATCCTGATCGAATATCGATCTTGGAAAAGACTTTAGCTCCTTGCAGCTGGTTAAACAAATCATTGATCATCAGGAGTGGGTACTTGTTCTTGATCGTCACTTCATTCAATGCACGATAATCAACAACCATGCTCAATGACTTATCCTTCTTCTCAACCAAGAGCACTGGGGCTCCCCATGGTGACGAACTTCGTCGAATGTAACCTTTCTCCAATAACTCCTTAATCTGTTTCTTAATCTCCTCCAGATCATTTGTGGGCATCCGGTATGGTCTCTTTGATATTGGTCCGATGTTTGGCAATAACTCTATCCAAAACTCAATGTCTCGATCCGGGGGCATGCCTGGTAGTTCCTCTGGAAATACATCTGGGTAATCCTTTACTACAGACACTTCTTCCTGAACAACTCCCGTGAGGGAATTTACGTGCGTACTCTTAGGAGTATGCCTGGATACATACTTAATCCTTTTTCCCTCCAGTGTGGTGAGTAGAATTGACCTATTGGTGCAATCAATGTTTCCTCCATACTTCGATAGCCAATCCATACCGAGTATCACATCCAATCCTTGTGATTCCAAAACTATCAAGTCTGTGGGAAAAACATGGCTACCTATGGTCAATGGCATCTGAAAACATCCACTGCTTGGCATATGCTCTGCTCCGGGTGAGCTTACTAACATAGGTGTCTTAAGAACTTTGGTGGGCAACTTATACTTATCCACGAATCCCCTTGATATGTATAAATGTGATGCACCGGTATCAAAAAGAACTATTGCAGTAAATGACTTAACCAAAAACTTATCGATAACTGCATCTGGCTGCTCCTCAACCTCCTCCACATTAATGTGGTTCACTTGTCCCTTGTTGAAAGGGTTGGGCTTCTTTCCAGAGCTTCCATTGCCATTTCCATTCTTGAGTTCAGGGCACTCATTGGCATAGTGCCCGGTCTTCCCGCACTTGAAACAAGTAACGTGGCTTTGGTCCTTCTTGGCGGGTGTGCTTGGGTTAGAGCGGTTCCGACTGCTTGCTCCGCTCCCATTTCCATTCCTAGAGCCATTGTGGTTATGCGGAATTCCTCCATTGTGGTTATGGCCTCCATGGTTATGGGTAAATCCTCCCGGGATCGAGGAGAAACGGGGTTTCTGCTGAGCTCCTGAATTGTACTTCCCTTGTCCATACTTCCTCTTGCGGCTCTCAATCTGCTGCTGCTTTTCTTCAATCATAAGAGCTTTATCTACCAACTCCTGGTAGTTGTTGAATGTTGCCACCATCAACTGCATAATCATCTCATCATTCATCCCTTCCATAAACTTCTCCTGTTTCACGGCATCGGTGGCCACGTCATCCGGGGCATAACGAGCTAGCTTGCTAAACTCCTCCACGTACTGCCCTACAATACGGTTGCCCTGGCGTAAGTTGGGAAACTCACACTTCTTCATACTCATAGATCTAGTTGAGACATGAGCAGTGCAGAACGTTTGCTGAAACTGCTCCCAAGTAACATTGGCTATGGGGAAAGTGGCTGTGTAATTCTCCCACCATGCGGGTGCGGGTCCATCCAATTGGTGTGCGGCAAAATGCACCTTCTTAGCATCTGTGCAACCGGCAGTGGTTAACTCCCTTCAAATCCGGCGTAGCCAGTCATCCACAACAATGGGCTCAGTGCTACTGGAAAACATCGGCGGCTGTAACCTCAAAAAACGAACTAAGTTGTCAACTGGAGGTGGTGGCGGTGGGTTGTTGTTGTTGTTGCCTTGATTCTGAACTAGCAACTACATCAATGTATTCTGCTGTTGGATCAACTGAGTGAGCTCCAGTGGGAAGGCAAATCCGGGGTCACGTCTCGAAGGCATTTGATGGGTTTAGAGGGGAGAGATTAGAATAGAATGAGGTCTAATGAGAAAGCACTACCCATATGCACATGAGACAAACACAATCAATATCACTCCAAAACAATATCAAGCAAGGGCATACAATCGATCTAACTATCGTTACAGTGCTCGAACTACTAATATATACATGGGGGAATACTACTAATAATATGGTGGTCTACTAGAAATTTTGATCGGTAGAAGACTCCATGATATCTGCTCCAGCTTCGTCTTCATAATCATCATCACTGGGGTCGGAGTCGGTGTCGTCAATGATGATGTAGTCCTTGGGGTGGTCATCATCTCCTCCTGGCGCAGAGTCTCCCATGAATACTCCTAGCTTCCTTGTCAGGTCATCATTCATGTCCACTAGTGCAGTGATTTCCTCCTCGTATCCATTGCGTGTAGACTTGAGTTCCTCTTCCAGCTCCATGTTCCTAGTCATCAACTTCTTCAGATCTATCATGCTTGCGCACATCTGGTTCTCCTAGCGACGAAGGTGATGATTTAACTCCTGGATGAAGGCTGCAATGGACATGTCCTTCCTGGTGTTGATCATCTCCCATTGCTCATCTCATCGCCCACATATCTAGTAGATAGTGTCCTTAAGCTCCTTGTGATAAACTTCGCTGATGCGTCCCATGGCGATGTGGGCTGCCATGCTCTTTCCTAGACTCCAGGTTGGTGCATCAAAGGAAAACTCTATGGGCTCAGTTACTGGCGTGAATGTCCTTCCTAGAACTTGAACTCGAATCATCCAATGCTCCCCTTCTGGTAGTGTGGCGGTGTAGGTCCCGGTGAAGCTTGGTATTCCAATGTTCACGTACCTAGTGACTTCCTTCAAGTGTCGTCCAAAAGGTGTGTCTTCATCCGGCTATGTAAACTTATTCCTCGTGTCTGCCATCCTATAGAGTGGAAAATGGAGAGGAGTTAGAAATGAGTAGAGAAGAGTGACCTATGGCTCATCTTAGTGGTCGTGTCCTACATTCAGCATGTGCTCTGATACCATCTTGGAGCGACCCGACCCGAATGGATCAAGTCTCTATGCATAAGTGTCATCCCTGGATCGGTAATGCTGACACACACAATACTTGAAGGATTTATAACAGAGTAGAAATCACACACTTATTACATCGAATGTCTCAAAAGTGAACTTATTGCAATAAACATGGCTTAAGGCCATCTAAGTAAGATAACAGCGGAAGGCTTGGAAGACAAAGTGAGTCCATCAACTCCAACGGCATAGCTGAGTGCACGACAAACGACCTAACGCACCTTACTTTTCATCTGAAAAGTCTGCAACATGATATGTTGCAGCCTGAAACGGGCCAGCACATGGAATATGCTGGCAAGATAACACAGTAGAGCAATGAACAAGTAAATGATATCACTACATGCATATATGGCTGGTGGAGGCTCCATGGTTATAATGTTTTTGTGAAAAGCCAATTTTTTCCTACAACAAAGAAATATAATTTATTTAACTACAAAGTTGGTTGAAAAACATTGAGAATGGTAACCCCATCTCAATCCCAATTAAAAGTAATTAACATCCAATCAAATTAATTTAGAGTGATGAGATCCACATGATAATCCAAGAACCAGATACTCAAGATGTCCATAACCGGGGACATGGCTAAACATGATTAGTTTGTACACTCTACAGAGGTTTGTGCACTTTTCCCCACAAGACTCGATCTCCTCCGTTGTATTTCTCGCACTGCATGGTGTTTGAGAAACGGATGACCGAGACACAGTCTTTTCGAAGAGGCCCCCTTAACCGATAGATAGGCCGGTACACCTACAATCCCCTACATCTACTAGCCCATCATGGAAAGGTTCCCCACAACTTACTCAACTATGCTAGAGCCCATAATAGCATGTGGCTACACACGGAAGTTTCCAGCATGAATAATCTTACGATCCCTTTGAGCCTGGGTGGCGAACCAAAAAGGAAAGCACTGGTATATCCCCAGGTGCCCGCAACCAATCCACCCATATGTGTGTTTAAGTAGCCACCTTAAGTAAACCATTAATTATTAATCTCACATCTGTCATGGATACTCTCAAACCCAATCCACGTCTACGAGCATAGCATGGCAATAAGTAGCATAACGCAGAAGTAACTCCCAGGGTTTGATAATAAAAGGGTAATATATTCTACCTCATCATCTACTTCCCAAACCCACAAGTTAAGAGATCCTACTCATGCAATGTTTGAGGGGTTGAAAGTAATGCATAAAAACTGGGTAAAAGGGGTATGATCAAAGTGTTACTTGCCTTGCTGATGATCCGCAAAACCTAGTGACTCATAGTAGCACGCTGCGCACTCCAGGAATTCTATCGCAAACAAACAATAGCATACGTAAGCACTCAAGCAAAGATGCATGGGTAAACATCGAATAAGAAGATCGAATCTGAAAACTCAACTGAAGAGATTCGATCTGGAAAAAGAATCAATCGAATCGGAGCTACGGAACTGAAACTATGGTCAAAAGAACTTCGAAAACAAATCTGCTTGAAACCAAATTTTAAATTGTCAAAACCTTGTTCAAGTTGATTAATAGAAAGAGGGTTTCGAGGCGAAGATTTTGGCGTTGGTTTCACTGGATTTGGACAAACGTTAAGAAAGGGTGAGCGTTTGAAGATCAGGGGCTAATCTGGGATAAAAATAATCACTGGTAGGTCCCTGGCCGAAAATAAAATAAAAAGAAAAGATTAACGAATGAACGTTCGATGTCTGAACCTAACCGATGAACAACGTTCATTAAAACGAACGTACAGACGAACGTCCGCTAAATAAATTAACCGATGAAAAACCGATCTAATAAAAATAAACCGAGGAAACTAAAAAACGGATCTAAATCAAGATCTAGGGTTTACCTAAAAACTGAAAAAACCACGACAACTCCGGCGAAACTCCGGCAACGGCGGCGGCGGTCGGCGGCGAGGTGTCGCGGCGGCGGCGGCTGGCGGTGGCGGCGGCTCGAGCGGGCGGCTAGGGTTAGGGTTCGAGTTGGGCGGTGGCTGCTGGGCTGAGGCCTCGGGGTGGCCGGCTTATAAAGCCTGCCCCCGGCGGGAGTCCGGGTCGATTACGGCCCGTTAGGTCGGTTTGTCTTTTTTTTTTTCTTAAAACAGATTTCGCCAGAAAAATCCTAGAAAAAATTAAAAATACCAAAATACCAAAACAAATTTTCGCCGTCTAAATAGAATATTTAGAACAAAGTGAACATTTTCTTGGCCTAAAAATGCAGTTTTGAAAAATGCATTTTTTTCCTAATTCAAATAAAATAGCGATAAAATCCAAATAAAATTATTTATTTGATTTTCATAATTTTCCGCCAATATTTCATTTATTTTGGACATGTCCTATTATCTCCTCTCATATATTTTAATATGAAATATTTTCGGAGAGAAAAATAATTAAAACCAAAATGATCCACGTTTCAAAACTAGATGTTACCAAGGAACCACACATAGCACTGAATAGGGAACCGCCGAATACACCAGCTACACCTAACATGTGGAATTGAATTTCTTCTGTAAGTCTAGCTATCTTTGATTTATTCATAGCATATATCTTCTATGGATCCGCTTATTCTTTTTTTCAGAATTTGGATTTAATAAACTCTTTTTACAAAGGAAATCCTAATAAAGAATTTTTAGATCAAGTAAAAATATATATACAGTTGGTCATATAATCGTGGTTATATAGATATTTTATATACTAGGGTCTTTACCCTCGGTATAAGAGGGTTTGAGAAAATTCAAATATGAAAATCGTGAAATCCCCAACTCTCTCCGTGGGTCCTTGAGTTGCTTAGGATTTTTAGAATCGCAAAACAAAATGCAATAAAATGTGATATGCAATTATGATGTCCTATGTATAACATTCCAATTTGAAAATTTGGGATGTTACAGGATGACGCACGCATCGTAGCTAGCTCAAGAGCTCAAGAACACTCAAATATACACCAAAGCAGGACTAGGATATTACGCATCTTTGCGGCCCGAACCTAGGGAAACGATCCTCGTGATGGCTTCTAGACCCGTTATTCATACAACCCCGCACCCGCCAACCGTAGCAAAAGGGATCCCAGCGGTCCCATAGGTGTCGTTTCCCCTGACAATTCTATCACGCACCGAGACCGATGTGCCAGGTGTCTTCCAGTTATTCGCCGTTGTTGCCATGTCATTTGCTTGCATGTTGCATCTTGCCATGTCATCATGTGCATTGCATCATCATGTTTTCAAAACTTGCATCCGTCCGGGTCTCCCCATTTCTCTCCGTTGTCCGTTTTGAGTCCAACCACGCTTGCACGCGCCTACGGCATGTCCGAAATAGTGTTTTATTGTCACAGCCCTAGAATACCTGAGTGAATAGTTGCATCTGCACTCATGCATCATGTCTAAAATTTCTGAAAGTTGAATTGAGGTTTGTTGAAACCCTCAAAAATCAGTTAAAAATAGCCAACTTTAAAATCTTCTCAAATGAGTCCAAGAAAATGTCCCTGGTATTCTATAAAAATTCTGAAAAATTGTTGTGTGGCTTTGGATAAGTCCATTTAGTTCACACAATATTTGAGAAACATTTATTTTGGCCATTTGAATTAATCCAATAAATATTTGAATTGGAACTATATTTATTATATAATAAATATATGTTCAATAATTCTGAAAAATTGTTGTGTGGCTTTGGATAAGTCCATTTAGTTCACACAATTATTTTCATGAAGTTTAAAATTGATTTGGTGTTAAAACTAAATCAAAAACAAACTGCAAAAATTAGAAAAGAGGAAACAAATAGGAAACACAGAGAGAGAGAGAGAGAGAGTGCTCACCTAGCTCAGCCCACCAGGCCCAACACTGTGGGCCTAGCCCACAGGGGCACGCCCGTCTTCTTCCTTCAGCCAGTAGGCAGAGGAGAGGTGTGGTGCGCGTGCGTGCGGCTTCGGCCACCTCCTGCTTCCACCTGGGAGCCGCGATCCTTCCCTCGTCGCCGCCCTGCACCCCTCTCTGCCTCTCCCCGTTACTCTCTGCTCTCGCCCCCTCCTCTAACCCTCTCTCTCGCGCGCAACCGAGCGTTGCCATCGCCGCCGACGTGCGCCACCATGGCCACCGCCTCCCCCTCGCCTCTCCAACATGCCCAGGAGCTCCACCACCGATGCCTACGCCTCTCTGTCGACTCACGCGACGCCAAACGCCGCCGAATGTCCTCTTCGCCTTCGTCTTCAACCTCGGGCACCCGAGCCCGTCTCCGGTTGATTCAGCGCCGCCAGGACCTCCCCGAGCTCGCTGACCCCCTCTACGGCATCGCTGTGAGATCCTGCTCCCAACCCTTCTCTCCCTGCCGTCGAATTCCTCCTCTAGCCCCCCCTGCCCACCTCGGCCGCAGCCCGTCACCGCCGTGCCCCGTCACCGTCGTGGCTAGAGCCACTGTCGCTCGAAGCTGAGCACACCACCGTGCTCAGCGTGTCTTCGCGCGCCCGTAGCCACCCCTAGATCCTCCTCCCGAACAACCTAGTGAGGAACTCGAGGACGGCCGAACTCCGGCCGCCGCAAAGCTCGACGTCGCCATCATTTCGGACCACCCCAGCTGCTGCTTCTTACACCGTTTGATGCGCGAGCTCTCCCGCTACGCATAGAGCTCCTCCGCTGCTCTTTTGGTCGCCGGAACAACGTTTCCGAAGCCCTCCGCCGTCTCTGTCGTCGCCGGCGACGAGCCGTTGACCGGGTCCGGCGGGTTTGACCCCGCTTGATCGGGGTTTGACTTCCCCCCTGACTCACTGACGTGTGGGCCCTACCCCTGACTCGTTTAGTTTAGGACTAATTACCCCACTTCTGACACTGACAGTGGGCCCAGTGCCTGTTAATTTGATTAGTTAATCCTATTTAACCCTGTTAGTTAATTGAGTCACTGACCAGTGGACCCCACTGGTCAGATTTGACCCGGACCAGCCCTGTTGACCTGCTGATGCCAGCATGACCTGATGCTGATGTAGTAATACATTTTCTGGATTTATTAATAATCAGGAAATTCCAGAAAATGTTCAAAACTTCTAAAAATCATAGAAAATCAACCGTAACTCCAAATGAAATAATTTATATATGAAAAATTATCAGAAAAATTCAAGGAAACTGTTTATGACATTTGCATGCATGTTTGAACAACCTAGGGTCGTTGTACATGGCAATTTGCATAATTGACATTTAAATAAGCACATATGGAGTTTGAATTTGAACCCTTGGTTCAAATCAACTTCATTTAATATGGTTGCTAGTTGCATTAGCTCAATCCACAGCATATTGCCATGACATTATCATGCATCATAATTGTTGCATTGAATTGATTGTGTTCCTCTTTGTTTGTCGATAGTTGTCCCCTCTCGATAGACGTGGTTTCGACGATGAGTTCGATGACACTGATGAAGAGCTATCTTATCTTCAGAAGTGCCAGGCAAGCAAAACCCACTTGTTCATTCTGATACAATCCCACTCTCTCGCCCCTGCTCTCTTTTACTGCATTAGGACAACAACGATTCATCTGTTACTTGTTGTGGTAGTTGAACCCCTTATCCTCTGCATGACCTGTCATTGCCACAGTAAATAGATGAAACCCACTAGCATGAGTAGGAGTTGTTTGAGCCCTGATGTGCCTACTCATTCATGCTTGTTTGTCATGCCTGCTATTGCTTAGAGTTGTGTCAGGTTTGATTCATCGGGAATGAATTGGAAAGTTGTGAACATGTCCTATTGTGTGTGAGCTATGTCTGTTGAACACGATTTGGTAAAGGTATCGATGAGAGGCCATGTAGGAGTACATGGTGGGTTGTTTCATTGGAACCGTCCTTAAGCACCGAGATCTGTATGTGTGATTTAAGAACCAGCTACTACCATCCATTGGGCCCGAAACCAATGGACCCTCTCGGCTTCTTAACCACCCTAGTTCTCTGTCCAGGAGTTGCAACTAGTTTCTGGTGTTTTTAGGATATGTGTTGGCGGCCGTGCGTAGCGCTGACCCTAGGGGTGGGCTATGTTGCGGTAGATACACCATGGTCGGGCATGCCGGGCGCCCGTTTGGTGTCTTGGAACCTTGTACACATTGTTCGGGGCCGTATGTGGAAACCTCAGCCAGACTCCCTGCGGATGGAACCTGTATAGGTGATAAACCTGGACTAGAGATTTGAGTGTTTAGGTAGGCCGTGGCCGACACCCTCGTTGGGCTTCCGCTTGAAGGTTGCCGAGTACATGTCGTGTAAACGACGGTAAGTGGTGAGAGCGTGTGTGAAGAAGTACACCCCTGCAGGGTTAACATCATCTATTCGAATACCCGTGTCCGCGGTAAAGGACTACTTGGTTGCCTATACAGTTCATAGATAACTTGAAGTGGATACTCTAAAACTCGCAAGATAAGTGTGAGTGCTATGGATGGCCTTCTCGTTGGGAGACGGGAGCGGATCCATAGTGGCGTATTGAATGGTGAATATGTGGACTCGTGTGCGCCACCTCAAAAGAGTTGCTTGCAGTCGTAGTTCAGGTTAGCCACTGAGTCAAAGCTGGCTTGCTCCAGTTAAACTCCACCACCCCCCTTGTTGTTACCGATGCATATGTAGTTAGTTCTGATGTAAGTCTTGCTGGGTACATTTGTACTCATGTTTGCTTAAATTATGTTTTGCAGAGAGACGTCAGTCTCGCTACTAGTTCCGTGTGGACTTCGACGTTTAGCTTGCTACCTCAGCTACGATCTTGTGCCCTCAGCAGGATCTGGTAGATAGTCAGGCTTCTTAGCCTTTTTCATTTGTAGATGTCTATACTCAGACATGTTAAGCTTCCGCATGTGTTTTGATTTGTATGCTATGATTGTTGGGTCATGAGACCCATGTTTGTAATATCTCGCTCCATGAAGCCTAATGAATAAATACTTGAGACGTAGAGTTATGTTGTGATGCCATGTTGTATTTCACATATCGAGCATACTGTGTGTATGATTGAAATGCTTGGTATGTGTGGGATCCGACAATCTAGTTGTTTATCCTTGGCAGCCTCTCTTATGGGGAAATGTAGTCTAGTGCTTCCATGAGCCATAGTAGTCCCCTACAGCCCGGTTCACCGGAGTCCTGCTAGCCCAGCACTACTGCTCAGGACACTTGACTGGCCGGCATGTGTTTCACTTCGTTCCTCTGTCTGTCCCTTCGGGGAAATGTCACGCAGTGACATCCGGAGTCCTACCTAGCCTGCTACAGCCCGGGTTCCCCGGAGTCCTGTTAGCCCAGTGCTATAGCCCGGATTCACACGCTCTTGACCGACATGCTTGATGTGATTCATGTATGCCTGTCCCCATAGGTCTGTGCCGCTTTGGGTCCACGACTAGCCTGTCGGCTCGGGTTCTCTGTCATATGGATGCTAGCGACACTATCATATACGTGAGCCAAAAGGCGCAAACGGTCCCGGGCCATGGTAAGGCAACACCCGTGGGAATACCGTGCGTGAGGCCGCAAAGTGATATGAGGTGTTACCGGCTAGATCGATGTGACATGGAATCGGGGTCCTGACATTTATAAGTGGCTGGAAAATGTTCTCGAAATGGGTTGAAAGTTGGCGTGTGATTTTATTATAGTGTAGATAGACCGTCTGCCAAGTTTTATCGCATTTCGAGTTCGTTTGACGCCCCAACGATTAACTATAGCGACAATATAGTCGGTCAAACGTCGGACGTTTTCGGTGTCCGAAAACAGTCGCCAGGCCTTTCTCTCTTCTCTTTTCTCAGCCGGAGGCCTTCTGCACAGTCCACTACCTACCGCCAGGCCCAATCTAATCTCTCTCGTCAGCCCGCGGCCCTCCTCGCACGCGCGTCCGAAAAGCTGTCCCGGAGCCGACCCAGACAGTCGTCACCGTTGGGTCCGGATCATCCCCAAACATCTACAGAACATCACCGTTTTCTTTTTTGGACTCCCTAGTTTATTTTTCCCACCGTACGATTTTGAACGGAGGGAGGAGATAGCCCCTAACCTAATCCTTTTGTCCCTATATATAGTCAAACCCTAATTTCTAGGAGATTTGTCCCACCCGTTGCCCCTCGTCGCCGCCACTCCACCGAATCCCCCTCGGGATCTACCTTGATCCACCCGCGCCTCCTTCCCCTCCTCGTTTTCTCCACCAAACCAACCAGCCTTCTCTCCCTCGATTCACCCATTCCCGCAGTTCCTCCCCACCGCTTCCAGATCGAACGAGCTCGATCTCCAGCAACAGCGCCCGAGCGCCTCCTCCTTCCTTCTGTGGTCCGGCAACCGAGCTGAAGCTCAGGCGAATCTCCTCCGCCATGCCCTCTTCTTCTCCTCGTCCCCACGCCTCTGCTTCACCAGCGACCAGGTGCCCTGTAGCCACCCTCCTGCCCACGCCCGAAGGATTCTTTCCCTCGTGCCGCTCGGGAGCAGGCCGGAGCTCTGCGTCGCCGCCGCCGCAATGCAGATGAGCCCCGCCGCTCCCTCTCTTCGTCTATTCTCGATGCCGTCATCCTTCCTCTGCACCTAACTGTACCTCATCGTTGTGGTGTTCTTTGGATCTGCAGGAGACCGCCGCCATGGACGCCCGACCTCGCTGCCTTCCATGGAGCTCTGCCTCGCGCCCTCCTGATGAGGACATCTCTGCCACAGTTGCACCCACCGCGACATCAGTTATTCCATCTGGACCTATGACTAGAGCACGAGCGAGATAGATAAATGACCAGGTACTATCGCTCCTTTGTACATATGATTTAACTAATGAGAATATTATATTACACTCATGTTTGGATTTACTTGTACTCAGGAACGAAGGTGTTGGAGAGATAAGGAGGAAAAGCCGCATGCAAATGGAAGATGAAAAATGTTGCACGTTGATTCCACAAGCAGCAACACTATTGACATGCAAGAAGGTACCTAGCCACGTACGTGCTGAAGTGCAAAAGGAGGAGAAGGAGTATTAGGCTTCCTGGACCGGAGAAGGCCACGTCCGAGTGCAGCCCACACTGTCAACAGCTAAACAAGGAAATAAACTACATGTGGGCCGGCTCATGATTCTGATTTCTTTTGATAGAGGCAAAGGTGTCCCGTCTTTCGATGAGATGATGGATATCGCTTTGGTGGCAGTCGACTTTGACGATCCGACTACAAATGTGCGAGGACGTCGCGCCTTAGCAATCGCTAAACCAACTCCGAGAGGTTATTGACCACGCCGGAGCACGATCAACCTGACCACGAGGGTCTGTTTCCTGCGAGCAAACGAAGAACAAGCAAGAAACTGAGATTGCAATCTGGATATTGCGAATATAAGATGAAAGCTTTATTGATCAAGGTGGGGTTCTGTGACGCCTTTGTCTGGTCGTTGAACACAAACGAAGTACGCGAAGTTGCAGCTATGGCGAACTTTTAATCTAAACAAAACCCGAAGTCTAAACGATGCCCTAAGGGCTGTATATATGGAGGAAGAGGGGGGGAATTTCGTGGCCCTTGGTGGAGGGGTCCGAAATCAACCCTATCTCTTGTTTCCCCACACATACGTACTCTAAAAATAGCCTATACTTATGTATTTCGAAATTACATGGGCCTGGCCCAATAATAAGGTGACGCAGCACCTAAAATAGCCTCGGGACGAAATTTATGAAGTGGCATCTTGTATATTTCGTCCAAGGCTTCATGCACCCATTATGGTGGCTTCAAAGTCCTGAAATCATCACTTGTAACTCCGTTCCTGTTCCCCTTGCACATGCCATCATCTCCATGCTTGTTCTTGCTCCAATGTTCATCCTTCTCCAAGCTAGGCCCTTCATTTGTAAGCAAAACAAATGTATCCAATTTAGGCAGCATCATATTCTCATGAACATTAGAATCATTACCAAGAAACGAAAGTACCTGGTAATTTAGTTGGCGTGCACGAGCTCTAGTAATTGGTCCAGTATGTATAGCAGCAGGGGCTGTGGGTGTAACAATTGTATTGATGTCCTCATCATCTTGATAGAGGCAAAGGTGTCCCGTCTTTCGATGAGATGGTGGATTTCGCTTTGGTGGAAGTCGACTTTGACGATCCGACTACGAACGTGCGAGGACGTCGCCCCTTAGCAATCGCTAAACCAACTCCGAGAGGTTATTGACCACGCCGGAGCACGATCAACCTGACCACGAGGGTCTGTTTCCTGCGAGCAAACGAAGAACAAGCAAGAAACTAAGATTGCAATCTGGATATTGCGAATATAAGATGAAGTTTTATTGATCAAGGTGGGGTTCTGTGACGCCTTTGTCTGGTCGTTGAACACAAACGAAGTACGCGAAGTTGCAGCTATGGCGAACTTTTAATCTAAACAAAACCCAAAGTCTAAACGATGCCCTAAGGGCTGTATATATGGAGGAAGAGGGGGGGGATTTCGTGGCCCTTGGTGGAGGAGTCCGAAATCAACCCTATCTCTTGTTTTCCCACACATACGGACTCTAAAAATAGCCTATACTTATGTATTTCGAAATTACATGGGCCTGGCCCAATAATAAGGTGACGCAGCACCTAAAATAGCCTCGGGACGAAATTTATGAAGTGGCATCTTGTATATTTCGTCCAAGGCTTCATGCACCCATTATGGTGGCTTCAAAGTCCTGAAATCATCACTTGTAACTCCGTTCTTGTTCCCCTTGCGCATGCCATCATCTCCATGCTTGTTCTTGCTCCAATGTTCATCCTTCTCCAAGCTAGGCCCTTCATTTGTAAGCAAAACAAATGTATCCAATTTAGGCAGCATCATATTCTCATGAACATTAGAATCATTACCAAGAAACAAAAGTACCTGGTAATTTAGTTGGCGTGCACGAGCTCTAGTAATTGGTCCAGTATGTATAGCAGCAGGGGCTGTGGGTGTAACAATTGTATTGATGTCCTCATCACATTTCTTCTGGCCAAAAATGAGAAGGGATGTGGAGAGATATGTTGCACGCTGCACAACATGCCAAAAAGCTAAGTCACGATTGAACCCACATGGTTTATATATTCCTCTTCCTGTTCCTAGCACTCCTTGGGAAGATATATCTATGGACTTTGTATTAGGACTGCCTAGAACACGACGGGGGAGAGATAGTATATTTGTTGTTGTCGATAGATTCTCTAAGATGGCACATTTTATACCTTGTCATAAAAGTGACGATGCTACTCACATTGCTGATTTGTTCTTTCGCGAAGTAGTTCGTTTACATGGTGTGCCACATACAATTGTTTCTGATCGTGACACAAAATTCCTTAGCCACTTTTGGAGGGTGTTGTGGACAAAATTGGGGACTAAGCTTTTATTTAGTACTACATGTCATCCACAAACTGATGGTCAAACTGAAGTGGTTAATCGTACATTGTCTACTATGCTTAGGGCTGTTTTGAAGAAGAACTTAAAAATGTGGGAAGAATGTCTACCACATGTAGAGTTTGCTTATAATCGTTCCGTTCATTCCACCACAAAATTATGCCCTTTTGAGATTGTTTATGGATTTATACCTCGTGCACCAATTGATTTATTACCTATTCCATCTTCGGAGAAGGTAAACCTTGATGCTAAAGAACGTGCTGAATTAGTATTAAAAATGCATGAGATGACTAAGAAAAATATTGAACGCATGAATGCCAAATATAAACTTGCTGGTAGTCAGGGAAGGAAAAGTCTTGTGTTTGAACCAGGTGATTTAGTGTGGTTACATTTGCGAAAAGACCGTTTCCCTGATTTACGAAAGTCAAAATTAATGCCTCGTGCAGATGGACCTTTTAAGGTGATAGAAAAAATTAATGAGAATGTGTATAAGCTTGATCTGCCTGCAGAATTTCGGGTTAGTCCCACATTTAATGTTGCAGACTTAAAACCTTATTTGGCAGAGCATGAAGAGGTACCGTCGAGGGCGACTTCGATTCAAGAAGGGGGGGATGATGAGGACATCTCTGCCACAGTTGCACCCACCGCGACATCAGTTATTCCATCTGGACCTATGACTAGAGCACGAGCGAGACAAATAAATGACCAGGTACTATCGCTCCTTTGTACATATGATTTAACTAATGAGAATATTATATTACACTCATGTTTGGATTTACTTGTACTCGGGAACGAAGGTGTTGGAGAGATAAGGAGGAAACGCCACATGCAGATGGAAGATGAAAAATGTTGCACGTTGATTCCACAAGCAGTAACACTATTGACATGCAAGAAGGTACCTAGCCACGTACGTGCTGAAGTGCAAAAGGAGGAGAAGGAGTATTAGGCTTCCTGGACCGGAGAAGGCCACGTTCGCGTGCAGCCCACACCATCAACAGCTAAACAAGGAAATAAACTACATGTGGGCCGGCTCATGATTCTGATTTCTTTCAAGTCGTAGCCGACCAGGATTCATCTATGCGCAGGCGGCCGTACTCTAATAAATAGTTAGCTACTGTTAGGTTTAGATCTCGGGTTTTATTGTATTGTCTAGCCATCGCTACAGTTCGCATCTACGAGACGTGTAGGACTACCGCCTTGTTAGATCCATAGTGGAACCCCAACTTTTTCATCTAGTTCGTGTGCTCAGTTTATTATCCGCAATTTTAGTTGCAATTCACCTTTGTTCTTGCCGGTTCTTCGGTTGCTTGCAGGAACTCGAACCTCGTTGTTCAGGTTGATCGTGCCTACGGCAAGGTCAATAACCATCGGAGATTGGTTTAGCGATTGTCGAGGCGTATCGTCGGGTACGGTATAGCCGGTTCGTCAAGGTCAAAATCCACCAAATCGATAATTATCCCCACTCTCATCGAAAGATCGGGCCGCTGTCACATCACCTCCTAACTGAACCGAGTACTAGCTCCGCCTGACGCCATGGCCGACGGCCTCCTCAAGTCCGGTGTAACACCCTCGATGCGGCTATATCTCCCACGTGTCAGAGCACGACTTAGAGGCATAACCGCATTGAAGACAATGTCGCAAGAGGGGTAATCTTTACACAACCCATGTACTGAATAAGAAAGAGGTACAGATTTGGCTTACAATCGCCACTTCACACAATACATGAATAAAGCATTACAACATCCAGATACAACCAAGGTCCGACTACGAAACCAATATAAAAGAAGACTACCCCTAATGCTACAGATCCCCGATCGCCCCAACTGGGCTCCACTACTGATCAACTGAAATGAAACAACATGATGAACAAGATCTTCATCGAGCTCCTCCTTGAAACTCGGTTGCGTCACCTGCACGGTATCAATGGCACCTGCAAACTGGGTTAGGAAGTAATCTGTGAGTCACGGGGACTCAGCAATCTCACACCCTCGCGATCAAGACTATTTAAGCTTATGGGTAGGTAAAAGGTATGAGGTGGAGCTGCAGCAAGCACTAGCATATATGGTGGCTAACATACGCAAAAGAGAGCGAGGAGAGAAGGCAAAGCGCGATCGTGAACTAGGAGTGATCAAGAAGTGATCCTGAAACTACTTACGTTCAAGCATAACTCCAACACCATGTTCACTTCCCGGACTCCACCGAGAAGAGACCATCACGGCTACACACGCGGTTGATGCATTTTAATTAAGATAAGTTTCAGGTTCTCTACAATCGGACATTAACAAATTCCCATCTGCCCATAACCGCGGGCACGGCTTTCGAAAGTTCATAACCCTGCAGGGGTGTCCCAACTTAGCCCGTCACAAGCTCTCACGGTCAACGAAGGATATTCCTTCTCCCAGGAAGACCCGATCAGGCTCGGTATCCCAGTTACAAGACATTTCGACAATGGTAAAACAAGACCAGCAAGACCACCCGCTGTGCCGACAAATCCCGATAGGAGCTGCACATATGTCGTTCTCAGGGCACACCGGATAAGCTAAGCATACAAGGGCCGACGTAACCCAATTTGCCAAGGGATGGCCCTGCACGGTGCTCTCATTTGGACCAACACTAAGAGGAGCACTGGCCCGGGGGTTTAAATAAAGATGACCCTTGAGTCTGTAGAACCCAAGGGAAAAAGGCTTAGGTGGCCTTGCTGGAGGAGTTTTGTTCAAGGTGAACTGTCAAGGGGTTCCCATTATAACCCAACCGCGTAAGGAACGCAAAATCAAGGAACATAACACCGGTATGAAGGAAACTAGGGCGGCAAGAGTGGAACAAAACACCAGGCATAAGGTCGAGCCTTCCACCCTTTACCAAGTATATAGATGCATTAATTAAATAAGAGATATTGTGATATCCCAACCAATATCCATGTTCCAACAAGGAACAAACTCCAATCTTCACCTGCAACTAGCAACGCTATAAGAGGGGCTGAGCAAAGCCGTAACATAGCCAAACAACAGTTTGCTAGGACAAGGTGGTTAGAGGCTTGACATGGCAATATGGGAGGCATGATATAGCAAGTGGTAGGTATCGCAGCATAGGCATAGCAATAGAACGAGCAACTAGCAAACAAAGATAGAAGTGATTTCGAGGGTATGGTCATCTTGCCTGAGATACTGCAAGGAAGAAGGACGAGTCCATGAAGAAGACAAACGGACGTAGTCGAACGGAACCTCACAAACGCGACGTTATCGGAACTAACCCGAAGAAGCAACACCAGAAAGAAGCAAACAACATAGTAAACAACCATCACATAAACATGGCATGATGCACATCCAAGTATGATGCATGTCCGGTTTAAATATGCATGGCATGGCAAAGTGCACAAACAATACTACAAATTAAGCAACGAGTTGCATATTGAAGAAACACCACATTCAAGTTATTTAGTTCGATCTCGTTTATGTACCCAACAATATTAAATGTTGATTAACATGGCAAGGGGTGAAGCACAACAAAACTACCTATCTAGGCAAGTTTAAATGAGGCCGGAAACAATGAACAACAATTCCCATATGCATATTTTAAGGTTTGGTACTTTTCTGCCCTAAAGCATATTTTAGAGTTCTTAAACATTAAAACAAAGTGCACCATGCTAAACTAGGCATTTTTCTACCCCATTTACATATAAAGTTTACTAAATTTCGAGCTACGGTTATTTAGTTATGAAATAAATCATTTAAGCATGGCATAGGAGCAAATTAATGCAAACAGCAGTTTAGACATTTTAAACATAGATGAAAATGGCATATTATTAATCAACACAAAATTCTAAGCAAGTTACATATATAAACCATTTTAAACCGATGCACGGTTTGTGAGTAATTATGTGCATGAAGTTAGAGGGTTTTTCTGTAAAACAGGCGTTCTCTGGAAAATAGCTAAATCCGTCCAGGAAAAAAAACAAGAGTTGGCCGAATCTGCTGGCCCAATAGTGCACAGGGCAGAGGGCTCTCAGGAGGATCACCATGGGCTTCGGCCCAGATCGATGAGGTGGGACTGGGCCTCGGTCAACGGGCGAAGAGGAGGCAGCCCAAGCGCATAGAGGCGCGGTCAACAGGTCGAGCGGGGTCGAGGTGCTCGTCCTCTGCTTGATGCAGAGCTGCGGGCAGCGCCTGGAGCAGAGCTCCGGCGAGCGAGGCGAAGGGGCGGCGAGGCGAGGGACTTGGCATAGGCAGGGGAGGTCGGCGACGAGCCCCGTGGCGTCAACCAGCGGTGGCAGGCGGGTCAGCGGCAGCGCAAGGAAAACGAGGAAGAAGAGGAGCGCGAGGCAAGGGCGAGGTACTTGGCGGCGCGGCGGGAGCTACAAGGCCAGGCGGAAGCAGGTGACGGTGGTGAGAATCCTGGCAAGGTCGAGGTCGTCAGATCCGGGGCGCCGGCGTGGATCCAGGAGCGGGGGTTCCATTCTCGGCGCCGGAATGGAGGCGGGATGCACCGGCAGGGGAGCTTGGAGCTTCGAGTGGTTCGGGCGTCCATGGGTCTCCTGTTGACGAACAGAGACAAAGGGAGCGATGTGACAGAGAGAGAGAGGAAAGCACGGGGAAGGAGGAAGGGGCGCACGTTAGAGTGACGGCCTGGTCGTAGTCGTCGATGGGGATGAGGCCTCGGGCACGAGGAGATCGGGAGCTCCCCTCCTGATCGATCTCGTGGATGAGGGGGGTCGAGCGCTCGTGCTCTGGATCAAGAGGAGGAGCTCGAGGCCTTGGGAGCAGAGGAGGTGGCGGCTGGTTGGATCGAGAGGGGCTGGTGATTGGTGGGTTTGGATCGGGAGGGATCCCAAGAGAGTGGCGGCGGCGCTAGGGTAGGATCCCTAGAAATTAGTGGTTTGACTAGATTTAGACTAGGGAGTATATATATAAGGAAAGAGGGAGAGTTTAGGGGCTAAACCGTCCCTCCAAATAAAATCGAGCGGTCGATAAAAATTGACTAGGAAGTCCAAATGAGAAAATGGTGATGTTTTGTAGATGTTTGGAGATGATCCGGATCCAACGGTGACGACTGTCCGGGTCGGGTCCGGGTAAGTTTCAGACATGCGCGAGGGGTCGATGCACTGTGCAAATAGGGGGTAGGCTGGGCCTAGGCTGTGTAGGAGAGGTCTCAAGCTGAGAAGAGAGAGACGGAAATGCAGCCCGGCAAGGTTTCCGGAGACCGAAAACGTCCGACGTTAGACCGAGTATATTGTCGCTATAGTTATCCGTTGGGGCATCAAACGAACTCCGAATGCGATGAAACTTGGCAGGCGGTCTACTGACAACAAAACAACACCGCATGCCAACTTTCAACCCATTCCTAGAACATTTCTCAGCCACTTATAAAATAATATTCGGACGTGTCGCGGGTGCGTGCGAGTGTGTCTGGGGTCAGAACGGACAACGGAAGGAACAGGGAAACCCGAACGGAAGCAAGTTTTGAAAACATGATGATGCAATGCAGATGATGACATGATGAAATGCAACACACAAGCAAAAGAGATGGCAACGACGGCGAATAACTGAAAGACACCTGGCGCAACGGACTCGGGGCGTCACAACACTCCACCACTACGAGAGGATCTCGTCCCAAGATCTAGAATGGCACCGGAGGGAAAAGGAAGAGGAAGAGAAGAGGTAAAACTAAGTTGCTTCTCTGACAAACGAGTAAAACCAAAGAACCTTGAAAAGCTGAACAACTTGAAAGAAGGAATGCAACGGAGATGAACAAAGTTTGTAACTCTCCGTTAGGAAAGAGGAACAAGGGAGAACCAATTCGGGTAGCGCACCGGTTCAAAAGAGAAGGAAGACTTGATAAACGAAAGAACTTGAGCAGCGGGCACACCACTCCGGTTAAAAGGATAAGGATGAAAAGATCATGATCTTCACAATTCAAGATGATGACTGAAAAGAGCATTATCCCAAAGCCTCCGGAAGAAATGAAAGAATGGAATGGAATGGGCGGAGGGGAACAAGATCTTGAGAGAGCACGCTTACAACAAATGCTGGAATGGAGTTGTTGGATTATCAACAACGAAAAGCATAAACTTCATATGGTCTTATGGAATACATCTCAAAATTATGAGGTGACAACCTGCCAATCACGGAAAAAGATTGGATTGAAAAGAACAAGGAAACGAGAATCTATTTCACCGGGAGGATAAATGAAGAACTTGGATCATTTATAAGCACCATAAATAGCAACGATCCTTAGGGAAGGCTTTAGGTGAAACATGACACAAGATAACTCCAATGAAGAGGTTGATGGATTTACAATACCTCATTCTTAACAACATGTGAATCATGAAACATGAACTCAAATTATCAAGAATGACATAATACCATCTCCAATGATACGGTAGAAAGAATTGCACTCCGGATTGCAAGATGAAGAATGCTTGAGCTCCTTCAAAAAGAATCTCGATGAAAATTTTGAGAAGGAATTAAATCCTTGATGAACCATCATGTAGAGCATCCATGAAGAACTCCGGTAACAGGAGGATAATGAAAAGAAAGAGAAATTGAAAACACAAGGTGAAGCCTTGCAATGATTAGATGAAGCTTTGCGAGGAGATAAATGAGAGATCTTGAAACTCCGGGAAAAGAAAAGATGAAACAATTGAAATCAAGAAGTTGATGAGCCTCCGGAATAAGGAATTAATCGCTTGGATGAAACAAGAATAAGAATTACATTATGTTTATCCTTCACCAATTAAATAGATGACAAACAATGGATTTGGCACACTACTTATTCTCGTAGAAAGGATTAAGCGAGATATAGCGCAAACTTGGGAAGGTCTTCAACGAACCACCGGTAGGATTGAAACAACGAATGAATTGATACAATAACAAAGGAAGAGAAATCTTGAACGAACCACCGGTAAGAATTGAAAATGAACGAAGAAAAGATAAAGAAACACCGGGAAGAATTAGAGAATGAATTAAGATACTTGAGGGGATTTAGATACATGAGAACGAAGAGATCATGAGCTGACAAGAGAATACTTGAATGATGCACCGGTAAGATTTAGAGAAAGAGAGCTGAAAGCTGGAATGAATAATTCTTCTGAAATGATGGGCTTCGGAGGAAAGAAATGAAAACAACTCATGAAATGCTCCGGGTGGGTGAAAAGAATTCTCACGATCAAAAGCAATTATGAGAGAATGGCAACAAGCTACAATCACGACTCTTGAAGAGAATGGAGAAGGAATGAGAGAAAAATCTTCTTCGGTCTTCAAATCCGAGAATCTCGACGAGAAACAACACCGTGAATTGTTGAGGTACTCCGGAATAATGAAGAATAGAAAGGTTGAACCAATGATGAAAAGAATTTGAAAGATCTTGGAGAAAGACATATGACTGATGATGATTCATTCTTATGTCAAGCTTTGAAAAGAATTTAGGATAGCTCCGGGAAATTAGAAGAGTCAGGTAAGATCCTGGAAAAAGACCTGTGGGTTAGGTCCCACTCAAAAGAAACACCGTTGAAAAGATTGCTTAGGAAGAGATAATGCACCGGTTGATTTAAACGGCTTGAATGAGGTAACCTCCTCAAAAGACTTGAACGAATTGAGAATGAACACTATCATCTTCTCAGATATCTTCAGCACTCCGGAACAAATGAATAGCGAGAGGGAAAAGATTATGAGGTGCACCGGCATGAGAAAACACTTGAAATGAGGAAATTGGATATAATCAACACCAAAAGCTTGAATTGAAACCACCGGAGAAGAAAAAGAACAAAGAATGATGAACTTGAAGCTCCGTTAGAATCTTCCAGAGAATCACCGCATAAAAACATTGAAAGAAAAGAATGGAGAGACTTCGCATCCATAAGATGGATACTTGATTAAAAAATTCGAGTCCATGAATAAAAAGGGTGGGAGGGTAGGAAAACAAAGACGACTTGGAGACGGATGAAACAAACATCGTTGAGAAGAACTGATAATTGATATTGCGAATGTTGACAAGATTGGATCCACTTGAAGGGAGAGACGCCGGTTGAAAAGGATTGACATGACAATCTCGATGAACAAGAAGGATTGGTATTCACATAGAAGTGTGAGAACACCACTTAGGAAAGGTATGGAATCAACACTTGACATTGAAGCAACTCGAATACCACAACTGAAAACAAAACAAAGGTTTGGCTTGCAGAATAAGCTGAAACAAACATATGATAGAGATTTCGTCCAAAGTTTTCGTGGTGGGGCATACACGGGCTCGATCGTACAACACCATCATGTACAAGGCAGTGCACATGACATACGAAGCGTCCCCGAGTCAGCATAGCCAATGACTCTTTAAGACACAACGAGACCACTGTAAAACCAACCGTGGATAGGCGGACCACTAGATGTCGAACCCCAATTTCATATCATACATCTGTCGGAAAGATATCCCAGGAGCTACTTGAATTCCCACTTATAAACTCCCGAAACTTTCCGGTTATGCAATCAGGTGTTGGGGATACAGGGGAAGCATAATATCTCACCCCAACTAGCAATCCTACATCCAGCTGTATCCATCCTTCAACACATAACCAAGAAACCTTCAGAAATCATTTACCTCAACCTTCGAAAAGCATCTGTTATACGAGTTATGGCAATACTCCCGAACTCGCACCCTAGTACTGGGTGGCGTCGAGGTTATCTCACCAACAACTGCATAAAAGAGATTTTCGATGTCGGCGAAACTCAGGTATTCCAGAACTGCAACGATAAAATTGTGATGACAACACCTCGGAGCTCAACTCCCCGGGACACTGCCACAACCCTAAATGTCAGGAGGCACCAAGAACAATGTTCTCGTCACAAAACCACCGGAACGATTCCAAGATACCCGCATGATCCTAAATTTTTTAGTGAAATTTGAGAAGAGAAGAGTCAAAATTCTATGTCAGGATGCCTCACCAGAGCGACAAAGGGACTGAGGAGTAAAAAGAATCCTAATCTCCGATATATATAATCCTAAAAGACTCAAAACATTTTTCTAGACTCAACAACGCCAGCGATTCGATCAAGCAGGGGGCTCCTAAGTCGGGGAAGGCTCTGATACCAACTTGTAACACCCTCGATGCGGCTATATCTCCCATGTGTCGAAGCACGACTTAGAGGCATAACTGCATTGAAGGCAATGTTGCAAGAGGGGTAATCTTTACACATCCCATGTACTGAATAAGAAAGAGGTACAGAGTTGGATTACAATCGCCACTTCACACAATACATGAATAAAGCATTACAACATCCAGATACAAACAAGGTCCGACTATGGAACCAATATAAAATAAGACTACCCCTAATGCTATAGATCCCCGATCGCCCCAACTGGGCTCCACTACTGATCAACTAAAACGAAACAACACGATGAACAAGATCTTCATCAAGCTCCTCCTTGAAACTCGGTTGCGTCACCTGCACGGTATCAATGGCACCTGCAAACTAGGTTTGGAAGTAATCTGGGAGTCACAGGGACTCAGCAATCTCACACCCTCACGATCAAGACTCTTTAAGCTTATGGGTAGGTAAAAGGTATGAGCTGGAGCTGTAGCAAGCACTAGCATATATGGTGGCTAACATACGCAAAAGAGAGTGAGCAGAGAAGGCAAAGCGCGGTCGTGAACTAGGAGTGATCAAGAAGTGATCCTGAAACTACTTACGTTCAAGCATAACTCCAACACCGTGTTCACTTCCCGGACTCCGCCGAGAAGAGACCATCACGGCTACACACGCGGTTGATGCATTTTAATTAAGATAAGTTTCAGGTTCTCTACAACCGGACATTAACAAATTCCCATCTACCCATAACCGTAGGCACGGCTTTCGAAAGTTCATAACCCTGCAGGGGTGTCCCAACTTAGCCCATCACAAGCTCCCACGGTCAACGAAGGATATTCCTTCTCCCAGGAAGTGATGAGGACATCAATACAATTGTTACACCCCAGCCCCTGCTGCTATACATACTTGACCAATTACTAGAGCTCGTGCACGCCAACTAAATTACCAGGTACTTTCGTTTCTTGGTAATGATTCTAATGTTCATGAGAATATGATGCTGCCTAAATTGGATACATTTGTTTTGCTTACAAATGAAGGGCCTAGCTTGGAGAAGGATGGACATTGGAGCAAGAACAAGCATGGAGATGATGGCATGCGCAAGGGGAACAAGAACGGAGTTACAAGTGATGATTTCAGGACTTTGAAGCCACCATAATGGGTGCATGAAGCCTTGGACGAAATATACAAGATGCCACTTCATAAATTTCATCCCGAGGCTATTTTAGGTGCTGCGTCACCTTATTATTGGGCCAGGCCCATGTAATTTCGAAATACATAAGTATAGGCTATTTTTAGAGTATGTATGTGTGGGGAAACAAGAGATAGGGTTGATTTCGGACCCCTCCACCAAGGGCCACGAAATTCCCCCCCCCCTCTTCCTCCATATATACAGCCCTTAGGGCATCGTTTAGACTTCGGGTTTTGTTTAGATTAAAAGTTCGCCATAGCTGCAACTTCGCGTACTTCGTTTGTGTTCAACGACCAGACAAAGGTGTCACAGAACCCCACCTTGATCAATAAAGCTTTCATCTTATATTCGCAATATCCAGATTGCAATCTCAGTTTCTTGCTTGTTCTTCGTTTGCTCGCAGGAAACAGACCCTCGTGGTCAGGTTGAACGTGCTCCGGTGTGGTCAATAACCTCTCGGAGTTGGTTTAGCGATTGCTAAGGCGCGACGTCCTCGCACGTTCGTAGTCGGATCGTCAAAGTCGACTGCCACCAAAGCGATATCCATCATCTCATCGAAAGACGGGACACCTTTGCCTCTATCAGGAAGACCCGATCAGGCTCAAAATCCCGGTTACAAGACATTTCGACAATGGTAAAACAAGACCAGCAAGACCACCCGCTGTGCCGACAAATCCCGATAGGAGCTGCACATATCTCGTTCTCAGGGCACACCGGATAAGCTAAGCATACAGGAGCCGACGTAACCCAAGTTACCAAGGGATGGCCCTGCACGGTGCTCTAGTATGGACCAACACCCAGAGGAGCACTGGCCCAGTGGTTTAAATAAAGATGACCCTTGAGTCTGCAGAACCCAAGGGAAAAAGGCTTAGGTGGCAAATGGTAAAACCAAGGTCGGGCCTTGCTGGAGGAGTTTTATTCAAGGCGAACTGTCAAGGGGTTCCCATTATAACCCAACCGCGTAAGGAACACAAAATCAAGGAACATAACACCGGTATGACGGAAACTAGGGCGGAAAGAGTGGAACAAAACACCAGGCATAAGGCCAAGCCTTCCACCCTTTACCAAGTATATAGATGCATTAATTAAATAAGAGATATTGTGATATCCCAACCAATATCCATCCAACAAGGAACAAACTCCAATCTTCACCTGCAACTAGCAACGCTATAAGAGGGGTTGAGCAAAGCGGTAACATAGCCAAACAACGGTTTGCTAGGACAAGGTGGGTTAGAGGCTTGACATGGCAATATGGGAGGCATGATATAGCAAGTGGTAGGTATCGCAACATAGGCATAGCAATAGAACGAGCAACTAGCAAACAAAGATAGAAGTGATTTCGAGGGTATGGTCATCTTGCCTGAGATCCCGCAAGGAAGAAGGACGAGTCCATGAGGAAGACAAACGGACGTAGTCGAACGGAACCTCAAAAATGCAACATTATCGGAACTAACCCGAAGAAGCAACACCGGAAAGAAGCAAACAACATAGTAAACCATCAAATAAAAATGGCATGATGCACATCCAAGTATGATGCATGTCCGGTTTAAATATGCATGGCATGGCAAAGTGCACAAACAATACTACAAATTAAGTGGAGCTTAATATAAACGAGTTGCATATTGAAGAAACACCACATTCAAGTTATTCAGTTTGATCTCGTTTATGTACCCAACAATATTAAATGATGATTAACATGGCAAAGGGTGAAGCACAACAAAACTACCTATCTAGGCAAGTTTAAATGTGGCCGGAAACAACGAACAACAATTCCGATAAAACCCCATATGCATATTTTATGGTTTGGTACTGTGATGAGGACATGACTACCTTGGATATGACCAAAAATATTGCATATATGCATATTTGTCAGGTGATTTCTAGTGCAAACTATTCAATAATCTATTTATGTTATCCAGAACAAAAATACTTCACACACTTTTGTGTTTTGTCTAATTGCAGGTGTATGGGACATTTGTACAATCCACATATGAAGATAAGGAAGAAAGAGATGTTTATTTGCTGTCCAAAAAGTTCTCTCACGTCACTTTTGGCCCAAGAGAAGATAGAGTCCAAGTCTCTCACGTTCTGGATTCAGATTCGGACTGCACAGACACACCTGACTCAAAACGCACACAAGTTTTTCATACGGACTCCGAATTGGGTGATTCTTTTTTTGTTGGAAACTAGATTTCGTGCACTTTCCAACCCAATTGGAATCACCTTCAAATTCGTCCGGAGCGTTGACTTGTGGACGAAACAATCTGATGCTGCAGCAGAATCCGAGTCAAACTACAAGTCCAAAGGTGTTACATCACCTCCACTTGGGCCCATTGGCCTTGTACGACCTAGATTTAGTTTTAGGCTGCCTTGGGACGTCCTCCCACCTCCTTGGCCTCCACCCCTTGCTCCTATATAAGTAGATCCATCTAGTAGCTTTTCCTTCGGATTTGTTTAGTTAAAAGTTAGCCATTGCAACTTCGTGTACTTCGTTTGTGTCCAACGACCAGACCAAGACCGCTTACGGATCCCCACCATTATCAATACCTCATATATATTTGCAATATTCAGATTGCTTTATCATATTCTTGCTCGTTCTTCGATTGCTTGCAGGAATAGACCTTCGTGGTCAGGCTGACCGTGCTTCCGGCATCGTCAGTAACCTCAGGAGATTGGTTTAGCGATTGCTAAGGCGCAACGTCGTGCACGTTTGTAGTCGGATCGTCAAAGTCGTCTCCACCAAATCGATAGTTATCATCTCATCGAAAGATCGGGACACCCTCGCCTCTATCAAGTGGTATCAGATTTCCAGGTTGCTCGGTGAGATTTTACAGTTTTTCGTAGTTTAGATCGAGTCTGTTCTTCATACCTACAGTCCACGAAAAAGCCACAAAAAAATTAGGGTTAGTTCATCATATCCGAACCAATCTGAGCCTTTGCATAATCTTTTTAGGGTTTTTGCTTTGTTGAATTTGCGGTTGCATCGTCGTGTCTAGTTGCTGGTCTTAGAGTCTAGTCTTTTAGAGTTTCGAGTTCTGGTCATAAGTTGTCACGCCGCCGCCGCACCATCATCATCGCCCCTGCCATCTACCACCACCGCTCCGAATCCGTATCCATATACCACCACCAATCCGTGTCCATATACCACCACCGATCCATATCCATATACTACCACCGCTACCACCACCGCTGCCATATACCACCACCATATATCCACCACCAATCCGAGTTCCTTGCTTATTAGGGTTGTTTTCGAGATCCATCTAGTTTCCGATTCGTGTTTCCTTGCCGGAGTAGGTTTCGGAAAAAAAAGTCGGGTAGCCACGCTCCGTTTTGATGAGGACATCAATACAATTGTTACACCCACAGCCCCTGCTGCTATACATACTGGACCAATTACTAGAGCTCGTGCACGCCAACTAAATTACCAGGTACTTTCGTTTCTTGGTAATGATTCTAATGTTCATGAGAATATGATGCTGCCTAAATTGGATACATTTGTTTTGCTTACAAATGAAGGGCCTAGCTTGGAGAAGGATGAACATTGGAGCAAGAACAAGTATGGAGATGATGGCATGCGCAAGGGAAACAAGAACGGAGTTACAAGTGATGATTTCAGGACTTTGAAGCCACCATAATGGGTGCATGAAGCCTTGGACGAAATATACAAGATGCCACTTCATAAATTTCGTCCCGAGGCTATTTTAGGTGCTGCGTCACCTTATTATTGGGCCAGGCCCATGTAATTTCGAAATACATAAGTATAGGCTATTTTTAGAGTCCGTATGTGTGGGGAAACAAGAGATAGGGTTGATTTCGGACTCCTCCACCAAGGGCCACGAAATTCCCCCCTCTTCCTCCATATATACAGCCCTTAGGGCATCGTTTAGACTTTGGGTTTTGTTTAGATTAAAAGTTCGCCATAGCTGCAACTTCGCGTACTTCGTTTGTGTTCAACGACCAGACAAAGGCGTCACAGAACCTGATGAGGACATGACTACCTTGGATATGACCAAAAATATTGCATATATGCATATTTGTCAGGTGATTTCTAGTGCAAACTATTCAATAATCTATTTATGTTATCCAGAACAAAAATACTTCACACACTTTTGTGTTTTGTCTAATTGCAGGTGTATGGGACATTTGTACAATCCACATATGAAGATAAGGAAGAAAGAGATGTTTATTTCCTGTCCAAAAAGTTCTCTCACGTCACTTTTGGCCCAAGAGAAGATAGAGTCCAAGTCTCTCACGTTCTGGATTCAGATTCGGACTGCACAGACACACCTGACTCAAAACGCACACAAGTTTTTCATACGGACTCCGAATTGGGTGATTCTTTTTTTGTTGGAAACTAGATTTCGTGCACTTTCCAACCCAATTGGAATCACCTTCAAATTCGTCCGGAGTGTTGAGTTGTGGACGAAACAATCTGATGCTGCAGCAGAATCCGAGTCAAACTACAAGTCCAAAGGTGTTACATCACCTCCACTTGGGCCCATTGGCCTTGTACGACCTAGATTTAGTTTTAGGCTGCCTTGGGACGTCCTCCCACCTCCTTGGCCTCCACCCCTTGCTCCTATATAAGTAGATCCATCTAGTAGCTTTTCCTTCGGATTTGTTTAGTTAAAAGTTAGCCATTGCAACTTCGTGTACTTCGTTTGTGTCCAACGACCAGACCAAGACCGCTTACGGATCCCCACCATTATCAATACCTCATATATATTTGAAATATTCAGATTGCTTTATCATATTCTTGCTCGTTCTTTGATTGCTTGCAGGAATAGACCTTCGTGGTCAGGCTGACCGTGCTTCCGGCATCGTCAGTAACCTCAGGAGATTGGTTTAGCGATTGCTAAGGCGCAACGTCATGCACGTTTGTAGTCGGACCGTCAAAGTCGTCTCCACCAAATCGATAGTTATCATCTCATCGAAAGATCGGGACACCCCCGCCTCTATCAAGTGGTATCAGTTTTCAGGTTGCTCGGTGATAATTTCCAGTTTTCCTAGATTAGATTTATTTTCTTACCTATTGTCCAAGAAAAAGCCACACAAAAAAAAGTTAGATCTGTTCATCCTTTATACATTTAATGGCCGTTTTAAACCTGCTTTATATATTGAATGGGAGTTCGACATAAAAAATATATTTGCTTCCCATAATTTCAATGAACATAAAAAGGTTAAGGTTGCGGTTGGTTCTTTCACTGGTTATGCTTTGGTTTGGTGGAGTGAATATTGTCGGTTACACCCTGATTATATACCTACTACTTGGGATGATTTGAAACTTGTCATGCGACATACTTTCGTCCCTGCTTATTATACTCGTGACATGATTAAGAAGTTGCAACACTTAAAACAAGGTAGTGAAACTGTAACAAAATATTATGATGATTTACAAACTACCTTGTTGCATTCCTCTTTAGAAGAAAGTGAAGATGATTTTATGGATAGATTTTGGGGAGGATTAAACCGTGATATTCAAGAGATACTAATTCATGAAGAGTGTTATCCTATGGA
This sequence comes from Triticum dicoccoides, assembly GCF_002162155.2. NCBI lineage: Eukaryota > Viridiplantae > Streptophyta > Magnoliopsida > Poales > Poaceae > Triticum > Triticum dicoccoides. The sequence goes on along the minus strand of NC_041386.1, from coordinate 314,777,874 downwards.
CCATTTGTTTCATCTTGCTTGCAAAGCTGAACAGGAAATAAAACGACGTGTTGGCCACGAGGAGAACAAGCGCACGGTGCACATTCCAAGAGTTGATATGATTATTCCTTCAACTACTAGGCATACTATGACAACCACATCCGTTGTTGTCAGGACTACATCACCTCCACCATGTGACACATCGCCCCCGGGAGTGGCTACATCATCTGAGTTGTCATAAGAGGTAATGAAAAAGGTACTGATCTTCCATCTGTACATGAGAATGATGAATGCCTTGTCAATTTGAATGCACCATCTGATGAGCTACCCACTACTTTGATCACACCACCTATTTTAGAGGACTACGTTGATAATTTGACTTTGCCATGTGATCAAACAACTGAAATACCAACAATTTTGAGTGCACCCATTGAATTAACTATTGATGCAAAAGAACCAATGTTTAATCATTTTGATATGACCTCTAATCTTGGTGATGATTCTGTGTTGAATGACTTATTGCATGTTTGCTTATTTAAGCATGTTGTAGCATGTAAATTTGATGCAAGTAAGGTTTATTCACCAATGTTGGGATGGTTTAATGATGAACATTGTCAATCTTTTGAAATGAATAAGAGCTTCACTTATATGTGCAAACTGAGTTGCAATATTTTCATGCCTTCTACTTCCTGTGCTAATTTTTTGGCTTTAGATTTTATGAACTATGCAAGTTACTCATCTATTCATGTGTCATATATGCAAAAATCAAGGGAAGTAAAAATGGATGACATATACATATTGATGAGGACATGACTACCTTGGATATGACCAAAAATATTGCATATATGCATATTTGTCAGGTGATTTCTAGTGCAAACTATTCAATAATCTATTTATGTTATCCAGAACAAAAATACTTCACACACTTTTGTGTTTTGTCTAATTGCAGGTGTATGGGACATTTGTACAATCCACATATGAAGATAAGGAAGAAAGAGATGTTTATTTGCTGTCCAAAAAGTTCTCTCACGTCACTTTTGGCCCAAGAGAAGATAGAGTCCAAGTCTCTCACGTTCTGGATTCAGATTCGGACTGCACAGACACACCTGACTCAAAACGCACACAAGTTTTTCATACGGACTCCGAATTGGGTGATTCTTTTTTTGTTGGAAACTAGATTTCGTGCACTTTCCAACCCAATTGGAATCACCTTCAAATTCGTCCGGAGCGTTGACTTGTGGACGAAACAATCTGATGCTGCAGCAGAATCCGAGTCAAACTACAAGTCCAAAGGTGTTACATCACCTCCACTTGGGCCCATTGGCCTTGTACGACCTAGATTTAGTTTTAGGCTGCCTTGGGACGTCCTCCCACCTCCTTGGCCTCCACCCCTTGCTCCTATATAAGTAGATCCATCTAGTAGCTTTTCCTTCGGATTTGTTTAGTTAAAAGTTAGCCATTGCAACTTCGTGTACTTCGTTTGTGTCCAACGACCAGACCAAGACCGCTTACGGATCCCCACCATTATCAATACCTCATATATATTTGCAATATTCAGATTGCTTTATCATATTCTTGCTCGTTCTTCGATTGCTTGCAGGAATAGACCTTCGTGGTCAGGCTGACCGTGCTTCCGGCATCGTCAGTAACCTCAGGAGATTGGTTTAGCGATTGCTAAGGCGCAACGTCATGCACGTTTGTAGTCGGACCGTCAAAGTCGTCTCCACCAAATCGATAGTTATCATCTCATCGAAAGATCGGGACACCCCCGCCTCTATCATACTGTTCTGCCCTAAATCATATTTTAGAGTTGTTAAACATTAAAGCAGAGTGCACCATGCTAAACTAGGCATTTTTCTACCCCATTTACATATAAAGTTTATTAAATTTGGAGCTATGGTTATTTAGTTATGAAATAAATCATTTAAGCATGGCATAGGAGCAAATTAATGGAAACATCAGTTTAGACATTTTAAACATAGATGAAAATGGCATATTATTAATCTATACAAAATTCTAAGCAAGTTACATGTATAAAACATTTTAAACCGATGCACGGTTTGTGAGTAATTATATGCATGAAGTTAGAGGGTTTTTCTGTAAAACATGCATTCTCTGGAAAATAGCTAAATCTGTCCAGGAAAAAAACAAGAGTTGGCCGAATTTGCTGGTCCAATAGTGCACAGGGCAGAGGGCTCTCAGGAGGCTCACCATGGGCTTCGGCCCAGATCGGTGAGGTGGGACTGGGCCTCGGTCAACGGGCGAAGAGGAGGCGGCCCAAGCACACGGAGGCGCGGTCAACAGGTCGAGCGGGGTCAAGGTGCACGTCCTCTGCTTGACGCAGAGCTGCGGGCGGCGCCTGGAGCAGAGCTCCGGCGAGCGAGGCGAGGGACTTGGCATAGGCAGGGGAGGTCGGCGACAAGACCTGTGGCGTCAACCAGCGGCAGCAGGCGGGTCAGTAGCAGCACAAGGAAAACGAGGAAGAAGAGGAGCGCGAGGCAAGGGCGAGGTACTTAGCGGGGCGGCGGGAGCTACAAGGCCAGGCGGAAGCAGGTGACGGCGGTGTGAATCCTGGCGAGGTCGAGGTCGTCAGATCCGGGGCGCCGGCGTGGATCCGGGAGCGGGGGTTCCATTCTCGGCGCCGGAATGGAGGCAGGATGCACCGGCAGGGGAGCTTGGAGCTTCGAGTGGTTCGGGCATCCATGGGTCTCCTATTGACGAACAGAGACAAAGGGAGCGATGTGAGAGAGAGAGAGAGAGGAAAGCACGGGGAAGGAGGAAGGGGCGCAGGTGAGGGTGACGGCCTGGTCGTGGTCGTTGACGGGGATGAGGCCTCAGGCGCGAGGAGATCGGGAGCTCCCCTCCTGATCGAGCTCGTGGATGAGGGGGGTCGAGCGCTCAGGCTCTGGATTGAGAGGAGGAGCTCGGGGCCTTGGGAGCAGAGGAGGTGGCGGCTGGTTGGATCGAGAGGGGCTGGTGATTGGTGGGTTTGGATCGGGAGGGATCCCGAGAGAGTGGCGGCGGCGCTAGGGTAGGATCCCTAGAAATTAGTGGTTTGACTAGATTTAGACTAGGGAGTATATATATAAGGAAAGAGGGAGAGTTTAGGGGCTAAACCGTCCCTCCAAATAAAATCGAGCGGTCGATAAAAATTGACTAGGAAGTCCAAATGAGAAAACGGTGATGTTTTGTAGATGTTTGGAGATGATCCGGATCCAACGGTGACGACTGTCCGGGTCGGGTCCGGGTAAGTTTCAGACATGCGCGAGGGGTCGATGCGCTGTGCAAATAGGGGGTAGGCTGGGCCTAGGCTGTGTAGGAGAGGTCTCAAGCTGAGAAGAGAGAGACGGAAATGCAGCCCGGCAAGGTTTCCGGAGACCGAAAACGTCCGACGTTAGACCGAGTATATTGCCGCTATAGTTATCCGTTGGGGCATCAAACGAACTCCGAATGCGATGAAACTTGGCAGGCGGTCTACTGACAACAAAACAACACCGCATGCCAACTTTCAACCCATTCCTAGAACATTTCTCAGCCACTTATAAAATAATATTCGGACGTGCCGCGGGCGCGTGCGAGTGTGTCTGGGGTCAGAACGGACAACAGAAGGAATAGGGAAACCCGAACGGAAGCAAGTTTTGAAAACATGATGATGCAATGTAGATGATGACATGATGAAATGCAACACACAAGCAAAAGAGATGGCAACGACGGCGAATAACTGAAAGACACCTGGCGCAACAGACTCGGGGCGTCACAACACTCCACCACTACGAGAGGATCTCGTCCCGAGATCTAGAATGGCACCGGAGGGAAAAGGAAGAGGAAGAGAAGAGGTAAAACTAAGTTGCTTCTCTGACAAACGAGGTAAAACTAAGACACCTGGCGCAACGGACTCGGGGCGTCACATCCGATCCGCCCCGCTGCCTCCGCTCGCGGTTCCCGCGAGTCCTAGTCGTATCATGCCGCCTCCGCTCCTCCCTGTCGTCGCCTGGCGCCACCAAGTACCCCTGCCTCGCCTGCAAGCCCCATGGCGATGCGTCCTCTGCTTCCATCGAGAGAGAGAGAGGACGACCACGTTGACCTTTCCCCGATCGAACCTAGCAGGCCGGCCCAGCGCGCCCTGCCGGCCACTCCCTCTCCTCAGATCTGGGCCAAGCCTGCTGGGTGAGCAGCCCCAACACCTGCTCCTGTTAGGCCTTTGCATAGTTTCGGCCCGACTCATGTTTTTTCCATGGAGTGATTTATCTTTTTATCTAGGAGTTTACAGATTTGCAGAAAACCCCTCCATCTTCATGCATATAATAACTTAATAACCATGCATCCATTTGTCTTCTTCATGGACTCGTTCTTCTTCCTTGCGGGATCTCAGGCAAGATGACCATACCCTCGAAATCACTTCTATCTTTCCTTGCTAGTTGCTCGATCTATTGCTATGCCGCGATACCTACAACTTGCTATATCATGCCTCCCATATTGTCATGCCAAGCCTCTAACCCACCTTTCCTAGCAAACCGTTGTTTGGCTATGTTACCGCTTTGCTCAGCCCCTCTTATAGCGTTGCTCATTGCAAGTGAAGATGGAGTTTGTTCCTTGTTGGAACATGGATATTGTTTGATGAGGACATCAATACAATTGTTACACCCACAACCCCTGCTGCTATACATACTGGACCAATTACTAGAGCTCGTGCACGCCAACTAAATTACCAGGTACTTTCGTTTCTTGGTAATGATTCTAATGTTCATGAGAATATGATGTTGCCTAAATTGGATACATTTGTTTTGCTTACAAATGAAGGGCCTAGCTTGGAGAAGGATGAACATTGGAGCAAGAACAAGCATGGAGATGATGGCATGCGCAAGGGGAACAAGAACGGAGTTACAAGTGATGATTTCAGGACTTTGAAGCCACCATAATGGGTGCATGAAGCCTTGGACGAAATATACAAGATGCCACTTCATAAATTTCGTCCCGAGGCTATTTTAGGTGCTGCGTCACCTTATTATTGGGCCAGGCCCATGTAATTTCGAAATACGTAAGTATAGGCTATTTTTAGAGTCCGTATGTGTGGGGAAACAAGAGATAGGGTTGATTTCGGACCCCTCCACCAAGGGCCACGAAATTCCCCCCCTCTTCCTCCATATATACAGCCCTTAGGGCATCGTTTAGACTTTGGGTTTTGTTTAGATTAAAAGTTCGCCATAGCTGCAACTTCGCGTACTTCGTTTGTGTTCAACGACCAGACAAAGGCGTCACAGAACCCCACCTTGATCAATAAAGCTTTCATCTTATATTCGCAATATCCAGATTGCAATCTCAGTTTCTTGCTTGTTCTTCGTTTGCTCGCAGGAAACAGACCCTCGTGGTCAGGTTGTTCGTGCTCCGGCGTGGTCAATAACCTCTCGGAGTTGGTTTAGCGATTGCTAAGGCGCGACGTCCTCGCACGTTCGTAGTCGGATCGTCAAAGTCGACTTCCACCAAAGCGATATCCATCATCTCATCGAAAGACGGGACACCTTTGCCTCTATCACACTACTTTGATCACACCACCTATTTTAGAGGACTACGTTGATAATTTGACTTTGCCATGTGATCAAACAACTGAAATACCAACAATTTTGAGTGCACCCATTGAATTAACTATTGATGCAAAAGAACCAATGTTTAATCATTTTGATATGACCTCTAATCTTGGTGATGATTCTGTGTTGAATGACTTATTGCATGTTTGCTTATTTAAGCATGTTGTAGCATGTAAATTTGATGCAAGTAAGGTTTATTCACCAATGTTGGGATGGTTTAATGATGAACATTGTCAATCTTTTGAAATGAATAAGAGCTTCACTTATATGTGCAAACTGAGTTGCAATATTTTCATGCCTTCTACTTCTTGAGCTAATTTTTTGGCTTTAGATTTTATGAACTATGCAAGTTACTCATCTATTCAAGTGTCATATATGCAAAAATCAAGGGAAGTAAAAATGGATGACATATACATATACAACATGTACACCTTGTCTCTTTTGTTAGCCACATTTCAGATTAAGCAACGCCGAGGACGGCTTTATTTTCAAGAAGGGGAGGATGATGAGGACATGACTACCTTGGATATGACCAAAAATATTGCATATATGCATATTTGTCAGGTGATTTCTAGTGCAAACTATTCAATAATCTATTTATGTTATCCAGAACAAAAATACTTCACACACTTTTGTGTTTTGTCTAATTGCAGGTGTATGGGACATTTGTACAATCCACATATGAAGATAAGGAAGAAAGAGATGTTTATTTGCTGTCCAAAAAGTTCTCTCACGTCACTTTTGGCCCAAGAGAAGATAGAGTCCAAGTCTCTCACGTTCTGGATTCAGATTCGGACTGCACAGACACACCTGACTCAAAACGCACACAAGTTTTTCATACGGACTCCGAATTGGGTGATTCTTTTTTTGTTGGAAACTAGATTTCGTGCACTTTCCAACCCAATTGGAATCACCTTCAAATTCGTCCGGAGCGTTGACTTGTGGACGAAACAATCTGATGCTGCAGCAGAATCCGAGTCAAACTACAAGTCCAAAGGTGTTACATCACCTCCACTTGGGCCCATTGGCCTTGTACGACCTAGATTTAGTTTTAGGCTGCCTTGGGACGTCCTCCCACCTCCTTGGCCTCCACCCCTTGCTCCTATATAAGTAGATCCATCTAGTAGCTTTTCCTTCGGATTTGTTTAGTTAAAAGTTAGCCATTGCAACTTCGTGTACTTCGTTTGTGTCCAACGACCAGACCAAGACCGCTTACGGATCCCCACCATTATCAATACCTCATATATATTTGCAATATTCAGATTGCTTTATCATATTCTTGCTCGTTCTTCGATTGCTTGCAGGAATAGACCTTCGTGGTCAGGCTGACCGTGCTTCCGGCATCGTCAGTAACCTCAGGAGATTGGTTTAGCGATTGCTAAGGCGCAACGTCGTGCACGTTTGTAGTCGGATCGTCAAAGTCGTCTCCACCAAATCGATAGTTATCATCTCATCGAAAGATCGGGACCCTCGCCTCTATCAAGTGGTATCAGTTTTCAGGTTGCTCGGTGAGAATTTCCAGTTTTCCTAGATTACATTTACTTTCTTACCTATTGTCCAAGAAAAAGCCACAAAAAAGAGTTAGATCTATTCATCCTTGGTCCAAGCCAGTCTGAGCCTTTGCAATTTTCTTTTCATTGATTGCATAGTTGAATTATCGATTGCATTGTCGTGTCGAGTTGCTGGTCTTAGTGTCTAGTTCGTTTAGAGTTTCGAGTTCTGTTCACATTAGTCACGCCACCGCTGCATCATTATCTCTTCCGCTGTCCACCACCCATCCATCAATTTCCACCACGTGCTACCCACCATTCATTGTCATAATAATAGTTGAGATCGTTCACATCTTCACTTGATCAAATCTGCATCTTATCTAGTTTGTTTTGGAAAGAGGGAGAAAAAAAGAGAGAAAAAAAAGATAGAAAAAAAGGAAAAAAAAGTCAGAGAAAAAAAAAGGAGAGAAAGAAAAAAAAAGTGTGAGGAAAAAAAAAAGAGAAGAAAAAAAAACAAAAAAATCGGCACAAACTTTTTCAGAGGAAAGTTGGAGACAAAGTTGTTGATATATCCTGCTTGGCTGTTGTTTCACCTCATTATCTTCACTGCTGTTGTGATCTTCACTTATATCTTGCTGTCAAGAGCTACTTAGTATCCTTCATTGATGCTAGTTGTGCTACGCCGTGACCTTATTAGTGTTCTAGGCTCGCGTCTCTAGTCCGGTCTAGCCTAGGACCAGCACAGTACCGTCGTTGAGCGTTTATTCAACATTGCATCTTTGAATTGATTATTGCTAATCTTTTGCTACCATATATAGCCAACCCAGCTCCACATATTTCTACACCGTGTATACGTACGCTCCCCTGGCAATCGCTTTACTCAATATTCGGAGTTACTTGACACCGCTGGTTGCCGATCACCGCCTGCTGCATGGTAAGAACTTGTAAGACATTGATATTTGCTTTACTGTGAGCGTTTTACCACCACATCCTAGTAGTTATAGGAACATTATTTTTGGGTTTTGTTTCTTGTTCTACTAATCATGACAGGATCCAGAGTCAATTCATGGGCTTTGTCGATCGCGGGAGACGTGCCACCACCTTTGCAAATACCACAACCGTCACGAGAGGTGCACTGATGAGGACATCAATACAATTGTTACACCCACAGCCCCTGCTGCTATACATACTGGACCAATTACTAGAGCTCGTGCACGCCAACTAAATTACCAGGTACTTTCGTTTCTTGGTAATGATTCTAATGTTTATGAGAATATGATGCTGCCTAAATTGGATACATTTGTTTTGCTTACAAATGAAGGGCCTAGCTTGGAGAAGGATGAACATTGGAGCAAGAACAAGCATGGAGATGATGGCATGCGCAAGGGGAACAAGAACGGAGTTACAAGTGATGATTTCAGGACTTTGAAGCCACCATAATGGGTGCATGAAGCCTTGGACGAAATATACAAGATGCCACTTCATAAATTTCGTCCCGAGGCTATTTTAGGTGCTGCGTCACCTTATTATTGGGCCAGGCCCATGTAATTTCGAAATACATAAGTATAGGCTATTTTTAGAGTCCGTATGTGTGGGTAAACAAGAGATAGGGTTGATTTCGGACCCCTCCACCAAGGGCCACGAAATTCCCCCCCCCCCTCTTCCTCCATATATACAGCCCTTAGGGCATCGTTTAGACTTTGGGTTTTGTTTAGATTAAAAGTTCGCCATAGCTGCAACTTCGCGTACTTCGTTTGTGTTCAACGACCAGACAAAGGCGTCACAGAACCCCACCTTGATCAATAAAGCTTTCATCTTATATTCGCAATATCCAGATTGCAATCTTAGTTTCTTGCTTGTTCTTCGTTTGCTCGCAGGAAACAGACCCTCGTGGTCAGGTTGATCGTGCTCCGGCGTGGTCAATAACCTCTTGGAGTTGGTTTAGCGATTGCTAAGGCGCGACGTCCTCGCACGTTCGTAGTCGGATCGTCAAAGTCGACTGCCACCAAAGCGATATCCATCATCTCATCGAAAGACGGGACACCTTTGCCTCTATCAAGTGGTATCAGATTTCCAGGTTGCTCGGTGAGATTTTACAGTTTTTCGTAGTTTAGATCGAGTCTGTTCTTCATACCTACAGTCCACGAAAAAGCCACAAAAAAATTAGGGTTAGTTCATCATATCCGAACCAATCTGAGCCTTTGCATAATCTTTTTAGGGTTTTGCTTTGTTGAATTTGCGGTTGCATCGTCGTGTCTAGTTGCTGGTCTTAGAGTGTAGTCTTTTAGAGTTTCGAGTTCTGGTCATAAGTTGTCACGCTGCCGTCGCACCATCATCATCGCCCCTGCCATCTACCACCACCGCTTATCCGCCACCGCTCCGAATCCGTATCCATATACCACCACCAATCCGTGTCCATATACCACCACCGATCCATATCCATATACTACCACCGCTACCACCACCGCTGCCATATACCACCACCATATATCCACCACCAATCCGAGTTCCTTGCATATTAGGTTTGTTTTCGGGATCCATCTAATTTCCGATTCGTGTTTCCTTGTCTGAGTAGGTTTCTGATTCCAGCAATCTTTTGCCGTCCGTAGAAGAGGTTGGTTTCCAAAAAAAAAAGAGTCCGGAAACCACCCTCCGTTTAGGCCCAAAATTTTCGGAAAACGCACTTGACAAAAAAATTTCTGGCTATCCTATTTTTAGGTGTTTCTAAGCGTATTGAGACAGTCGCCGTTATAGAAAGTTTTTTTTGACCCGTTTCCAATTTTTGGGTCCGGGCAGTCAAAAAAAAAATTTGGTCACAAAAATTTCGTGCCCATCCTGTCAGTTTGACCTGGGAAGAGTTTTGAGACACTCGCCATTATAGTGATTTTTCGCAAAAAAAAAGAGCAGCGCAAAAAAAAAAGCAGCGCAAAAAAAAAGAGCGAAAAAAATTCGAGAGTGTGCTTTTCCCTTGTTTACGTGCAGCGCCGTGATTTTGTTAGTGTTCTAGGCTCGCGTCTCTAGCACGGTCTAGCCTAGGACCAGCACAGTACCGTCGTTGAGCGTTTATTCAACTTTGCATCTCTGAATTGATTATTGCTGACCCTTTTTGCTACCATATTATAAGCCTTCCCAGCTCCACATACATCTATGTCGTGCGTTTGACTTTCCCTGGTAATCGCTCTATCCAAGCTTTGAGAAGTTTTGACTACAACGGTTGCCGATCACCACCCGCTGCTGGGTAAGAACTGGTAAGAATTTGAGGTTTGCTTGACGGGTTTGTGATACACCACCACAACTTCTTAGTAGTCTGTAGGATCATATTCTTGTGTGTTTCTATTGCTGCTAACCATGCCAGGATCACAAGCCGACGAGATTGTGATGAGGACATCAATACAATTGTTACACCCACAGCCCCTGCTGCTATACATACTGGACCAATTACTAGAGCTCGTGCACGCCAACTAAATTACCAGGTACTTTCGTTTCTTGGTAATGATTCTAATGTTCATGAGAATATGATGCTGCCTAAATTGGATACATTTGTTTTGCTTACAAATGAAGGGCCTAGCTTGGAGAAGGATGAACATTGGAGCAAGAACAAGCATGGAGATGATGGCATGCGCAAGGGGAACAAGAACGGAGTTACAAGTGATGATTTCAGGACTTGAAGCCACCATAATGGGTGCATGAAGCCTCGGACGAAATATACAAGATGCCACTTCATAAATTTCGTCCCGAGGCTATTTTAGGTGCTGCGTCACCTTATTATTGGGCCAGGCCCATGTAATTTCGAAATACATAAGTATAGGCTATTTTTAGAGTCCGTATGTGTGGGGAAACAAGAGATAGGGTTGATTTCGGACTCCTCCACCAAGGGCCACGAAATTCCCCCCTCTTCCTCCATATATACAGCCCTTAGGGCATCGTTTAGACTTTGGGATTTGTTTAGTTAAAAGTTAGCCATTGCAACTTCGTGTACTTTGTTTGTGTCCAACGACCAGACCAAGACCGCTTACAGATCCCCACCTTTATCAATACTTCATATATACTCGCAATATTCAGATTGCTTTTATCATATTCTTGCTTGTTCTTCGATTGCTTGCAGGAATAGACCTTCGTGGTCAGGTTGATTGTGCTTCGGCGTGGTCAATAACCTCTCGAAGTTGGTTTAGCGATTGCTAAGGCGTAACGTCGTGCACGTTTGTAGTCAGATTGTCAAAGTCGACTCCACCAAATCGATAGTTATCATCTCATCGAAAGATCGGGACACCCCGCCTCTATCAAGTGGTATCAGATTTCCAGGTTGCTCGGTGAGATTTTACAGGTTTTTAGTAGTTTAGATCGAGTCTGTTCTTCATACCTATAGTCCACGAAAAAGCCACAAAAAAAATTAGGGTTAGTTCATCATATCCGAACCAATCTGAGCCTTGCATAAGCTTTTTAGGGTTTTGCTTTGTTGAATTTGCGGTTGCATCGTCGTGTCTAGTTGCTGGTCTTAGAGTCTAGTCTTTTAGAGTTTCGAGTTCTGGTCATAAGTTGTCACGCCGCCGCCGCACCATCATCATCGCCCCTGCCATCTACCACCACCACACCGAATCCGTATCCATATACCACCACCAATCCGTGTCCATATACCACCACCGATCCATATCCATATACTACCACCGCTACCACCACCGCTGCCATATACCACCACCATATATCCACCACCAATCCGAGTTCTTTGCTTATTAGGTTTGTTTTCGGGATCCATCTAGATTCCGATTCGTGTTTCCTTGCCGGAGTAGGTTTCAGAAAAAAAAAATTAGGTGTTTCGAATTTTTTTTCGAAAACGCATTTTTAGGCGAGGGTCCCGATCTTTCGATGAGATGATAACTATCGATTTGGTGGAGACGACTTTGATGATCCGACTACAAACGTGCACGACGTTGCGCCTTAGCAATCGCTAAACCAATCACCTAAGGTTACTGACGATGCTGGAAGCACGGTCAGCCTGACCACGAAGGTCTATTCCTGCAAGCAATCGAAGAACGAGCAAGAATATGATAAAGCAATCTGAATATTGCAAATAAATATGAAGTATTGATAATGGTGGGGATCCGGAAGCGGTCTTGGTCTGGTCGTTGGACACAAACGAAGTACACGAAGTTGCAATGGCTGTATATATGGAGGAAGAGAGGGGAATTTCGTGGCCCTTGGTGGAGGGGTCCGAAATCAACCCTATCTCTTGTTTCCCCACACATACGGAATCTAAAAATAGCCTATACTTATGTATTTCGAAATTACATGGGCCTGGCCCAATAAAAAGGTGACGCAGCACCTATAATAGCCTCGGGACGAAATTTATGAAGTGGCATCTTGTATATTTCGTCCAAGGCTTCATGCACCCATTATGGTGGGTTCAAAGTCCTGAAATCATCACTTGTAACTCCGTTCTTGTTCCCCTTGCGCATGGCATCATCTCCATGCTTGTTCTTGCTCCAATGTTCATCCTTCTCCAAGCTAGGCCGTTCATTTGTAAGCAAAACAAATGTATCCAATTTAGGCAGCATCATATTCTCATGAACATTAGAATCATTACCAAGAAACGAAAGTACCTGATAATTTAATTGGCGTGCGCGAGCTCTAGTAATTGGTCCCGTATATGTAGCAGTAGGGGCTGTGGGTGTAACAATGGTATTGATGTCCTCATCATCCTCCCCTTCTTGAAATGAAGTCGTCCTCGACGGAAGCTCATCTTCCTCACCCAAATAAGGCTTCAAATCTGCAATGTTAAAAGTGGGACTAACCCCAAAATCTGCAGGCAGCTCAAGTTTATATGCATTATCATTTATTTTCTCTAACACGTTAAAGGGACCATCAGCACGTGGCATTAACTTTGATTTGCGCAAATCCGGAAATCTATCCTTACGCAAATGTAACCAAACAAGATCTCCAGGTGCAAACACAACATGTTTTCTACCCTTATCTCCAGCAAGTTTATATTTAGCATTCATACGCTCAATGTTTTCCTTAGTTAACTCATGCATTTTTAAAATCAATTCAGCACGTTGTTTAGCATCAAAATTAACCTTCTCCGAAGATGGAAGAGGCAACAAATCAATAGGTGCACGAGGTAGGAAACCATACACAACTTCAAAAGGGCACATCTTAGTAGTAGAATGCAATGAACGATTATAAGCAAATTCAATATGAGGCAAGGATTCCTCCCACATTTTCTTATTATTCTTCAAAACAGCCCTAAGCATAGTAGACAACGTTCTATTGACTACTTCAGTTTGTCCATCAGTTTGGGGGTGACAAGTAGTACTAAAAAGCAGTTTAGTCCCCAACTTAGCCCATAAACATCTCCAAAAGTGGCTAAGAAATTGAGTATCACGATCTGAAACAATAGTATTTGGCACACCATGCAAGCGAATAATTTCACGAAAGAACAAATCAGCAACATTAACAGCATCATCGCTTTTATGACATGGTATAAAGTGTGCCATTTTCAAGAATCTATCCATGACAACAAATATGCTATCCCTCCCCTTCTTTGTTCGAGGTAAACCTAAAACAAAGTCCATAGATATATCCTCCCAAGGAACACTAGGTACAGGTAACGGCATATATAAACCATGAGGATTGAGTCGTGACTTAGCTTTTTGACATGTAGTGCAGCGAGCAATAAAACGCTCAACATCCCGTCTCATCTTTGGCCAAAACAAATGTGTAGCAAGTACGTCCTCCGTCTTCTTCACGCCAAAGTGTCCCATTAATCCTCCTCCATGCGCCTCCTGCAACAACAAAAGACGAACGGAGCTAGCTGGAATGCATAGCTTGTTAGCACGAAACACAAATCCATCGTTAACGACGAACTTGTTCCACATTCTTCCTTCTTTACAATTCTGCATTACATCTTTAAAATCAGCATCATGCACATATTGATCTTTGATGGTCTCCAAACCAAATATTTTGAAGTCAAGTTGTGAAAGCATAGTATAGCGGCGAGACAATGCATCAGCAATAACATTTTCTTTTCCCTTCTTGTGTTTAATGACATAAAGAAAAGTCTCAATGAATTCAACCCATTTAGCATGTCTACGATTCAGTTTAGCTTGACTTTTAATATGTTTCAAAGATTCATGATCAGAATGTATAACAAATTCTTTGGGCCATAAATAATGTTGCCATGTTTCTAAAGTCCGAACAAGAGCATATAATTCTTTATCATAAGTAGAATAATTCAGACTAGGCCCACTCAATTTTTCAGAAAAGTATGCAACAGGTTTGCCATCTTGTAATAACACACCGTCTAATCCAATTCCACTAGCATCACATTCAAGCTCAAAAGTCTTATTAAAATCAGGAAGTTGGAGTAAAGGAGCATGTGTCAACTTATCTTTCAATACCAAGAAGGCTTCTTCCTGTGCGGTACCCCAAAGAAAAGGCACATCTTTCTTTGTAAGCTCATTGAGAGGTGCAGCAATGGTGCTAAAATCTCTCACAAAACGCCTATAGAATCCAGCGAGTCCAAGAAAACTCCTCACTTGTGTGACCGTTTTGGGTTGCGGCCAACTCTCAATAGCTTCAATCTTGGCTTTATCAACTTCAATTCCCTGTGGAGTAACAACATAGCCAAGAAAAGATACTCGGTCGGTGCAAAAGGTGCACTTCCCAAGGTTACCAAACAAACGTGCATCACGTAGAGCAATAAAAACAGCACGTAAATGTTCCAAATGTTCTTCCAAAGATCTGCTATAAATCAATATGTCATCAAAGTAAACTACCACAAATCGTCCAATGAAAGTACGTAAAACTTCGTTCATTAATCTCATGAAAGTACTAGGTGCATTAGTTAACCCAAAAGGCATGACTAACCACTCATATAATCCAAACTTAGTTTTGAATGCTGTTTTCCATTCATCTCCCAATTTCATACGAATTTGATGGTATCCACTACGCAAATCAACTTTGGAGAATATTGTAGAGCCACTCAATTCATCAAGCATATCATCTAGCCTAGGAATAGGATGACGATAACGAATAGTAATATTATTAATGCCTCTACAATCAACATACATACGTGATGTACCATCCTTTTTCGGCACTAGAATAATAGGAACAGCACAAGGACTAAGGGATTCGCGTATATAACCTTTGTCGAGAAGCTCTTGTACTTGACGCATAATCTCCTTCGTCTCCTCTGGATTGGTACGGTATGGTGCACGGTTTGGCAGTGAAGCACCGGGAATTAAGTCAATCTGATGCTCAATCCCTCGAATAGGCGGTAATCCCGGTGGCACGTCTTGTGGAAAGACGTCAACGAACTCCTGCAAAATGTTAGTGACAGGAGGAGGCAAAGAGGAAGACACGTCCTCGAATGAAAATAATGCCTCTTTGCACACAAAAGCATAGCAAACAGATTTGCTGAAATCTAGCTCATCAATATCAGATTTGGTGGCAAATAAACATGCACTTTTCAATTTAATTTCAGAAGCAACACTAGATGGTTTATTATTAGGCTTCATTTGCTGCTCAAATTCTTTTGCCACAATCTGATTTTCACTCTTATTCGTCTCCTGTTTTGCTTTATTAGCTCTATTAATATCATCTTTCAAAATGGAATCAGGAGTCATAGGAAGCAAAGTAATATTTTTATCCTTATGAACAAGAGTATAGTGATTGTTTCTACCATGCTGTATAGAATTTTTATCAAATTGCCATGGTCTACCAAGTAATAAGGAACATGCTTGCATAGCTACCACAACACAATCAACATAATCAGCATATGTAGAGATACTAAAATGCACACGAACAGTACGTGTTACCTTAACCTTGCCGCTGTTGTTGAACCATTGGATGTAGTAAGGATGTGGATGTGGTCTTGTGGTGAGAGAAAGCTTCTCCACCATCTCCATGCTAGCCAAGTTGTTGCAGCTCCCTCCATCTATGATGACGCGCACAGAACGTTCTTTCACAACTCCCTTGGTATGGAACAAATTGTGCCTCTGATTTTGCTCAGCTGGTGTGACCTGCACACTCAAAACACGTTGAGCAACTAAACATTCATACATGTCAGCGTCTTCAGGAGCCATGTATTGCGTCTCATGATCAGAATCATCTCCACCATGTTCTTCACGTGTAATAAGAGCCAAAGTCTCCTCATCATAGTCACTAGCGGACTCATATCCACCATCCGCGGTAGCAATCATCACACGCGGAGATTTGCATTCTCTCGCATAATGACCTCCTCCCTTACAACGACGACAAATAATATCACTTGTGTGCCCTGTTGATGCCATGGAAGAAGAAGAACGCTGTGCAGGCCCCGCAGGTGCGCTCTTGGCAGATAATGGTGGTTGTGCCTGTTTTCTTGTATCACAGCTGGAGGTGGCACCGGATGGAGGTGCTGGTCCAGTTGAAGTAGAAGATGCACGTGGTGTCCATGATGAAGGTCGGCCTGCAGAAAAGTTAGTTCGCCCCAATGCTTGTCGATCCTACACTTCACGGTCAGCTTTACAAGCAAGATGGAATAAACGAGTGATATTAGTATACTCCTTATAGTCTAGAATGGTCTGAATCTCTCTATTTAATCCACCCAGAAAACGTGCAAGCATAGCTTCATTCTCCTCAACAATACCACATCTAATCATGCCAGTTTGTAATTCCTGATAATATTCTTCTACAGAATTTTTCCCTTGTCTTAAACGCTGTAATTTTTGAAGCAATTCACGTTGATAATATGGTGGAACCCAACGAGTACGCATAGCAGTTTTCAAAGCAGCCCAAGTAGTTGGAATAGGATATAATCTACAATGTTCAGACCACCATACACATGCAAAACTAGTGAAAGCACAAACAGCAGCAGCAACTCGTCTCTCCTCAGGATATTGTAAACATGTAAATCGTTGTTCAGTTTCTAACTCCCAAGTAAGATATATATATCAGGAACATATCTACCCTCAAATGGTGGAATATTCAATTTCAGTTTAGGAATATGGACATCATCTCGTACCTGAGGTGGTGGTGCAGGCCTACCATTACGAATATATACCTGAGGTCGACCTGCTGGTGGTGGTGCAGGTGGCTGCACGTAGTGCTGATTTTGATCAACCTCATCCTCATAATCTCCCACATAATCATCCTCCTCCGCATCAGCAGCAGGAGCCACAGAAGTATCAACAGCAGCACCAACAGTTTGGCCAAACGCAAGAGGAACACGACTCGCTCGGCGAAGGTCTGTTTCGCGATGTGGAGGTAGTCGTTGTTGTTGTTGTTGTTGTTGTTGGAGAGGTGCGTTAGGTGCAGCGGGTGGTGGTGGTGGAAGACGTGCGAGCAATTCATTAAACTTGTTATTGAGCTTTGTTTCGAACGTCTTCTCAAGGCCAGTGATCTTCTCCATGGCCTCTTCAAAATTGTTCAGCACATCTTGCACCTGTTCAGTCATCATTTGCTGAAACTTATCATGAAGCTCCTTGTTCGATAAATTCTCCCAGTCAATCTCGTCAGCTTGTGATCCTGGCATGGTTAGCAGCAATAGAAACACACAAGAATATGACCCTACAGACTACTAACAAGTGGTGGTGGTGGGTGTCACAAATCCGTCAAGCAAAACTCAAATTCTTACCAGTTCTTACCCAGCAACAGGCGGTGATCAGCAACCGTTGTAGTCAAAAACTCTCAAAGCTTGGATAGAGCGATTACCAGGGAGAGTCAAACGCACGACGTAGATGTATGTGGAGCTGGGAAGGCTTATAATATGGTAGCAAAAAGGGTCAGCAATAATCAATTCAGAGATGCAAAGTTGAATAAACGCTCAACGACGGTACTGTGCTGGTCCTAGGCTAGACTGTGCTAGATACGCGAGCCTAGAACACCAACAAAATCACGGCGCGGCACGTAAACAAGGGAGGAGCACACTCTGAATTTTTTTTCTCTTTTTTTTTGCACTTTTTTTCCTCTTTTTTTTTTGCTCCGCAACAAATTTTTTTCGAAAAAGTCTACAAATGGTCTAAAAACTGCCTAGCCAGAATTTTCCAGACTTAGTTTTTTTTTTTTGAAATTGGAACTATTTTTCTTCTGCGGATGGCTCGGAAGTTGGGGAGTCCTTCTCTGTCACGACTCGGAGTATCGCGTGATCTGGAAATCGACAACAATGCAACAATTACTAGACTCGGATTAGGACTGGTGGCGGAGATGAATCTGGTGGAACTCGGACTGGTGGCGGAGATAAATCTGGTGGAACACGGACAGGTGGCGGATATATGTTGCAGGTGAACTCGGATTGGCAACTCGACACAACGATGCAACCGCAAATTCAACAAAGCAAATACAGAAAAGATTATGCAAGGCTCAGATTGGTTCGGATGGGATGAACTAACCCTAATTATTTTTTTTGGCTTTTTCGTGGACTATAGGTATGAAGAACAGACTCGATCTAAACTACGAAAAACTGTAAAATCTCACCGAGCAACCTGGAAATCTGATACCACTTGATAGAGGCGAGGGTCTCGATCTTTCGATGAGATGATAACTATCGATTTGGTGGAGACGACTTTGATGATCCGACTACAAACGTGCACGACGTTGCGCCTTAGCAATCGCTAAACCAATCTCCTAAGGTTACTGACGATGCTGGAAGCACGGTCAGCCTGACCACGAAGGTCTATTCCTGCAAGCAATCGAAGAACGAGCAAGAATATGATAAAGCAATCTGAATATTGCAAATAAATATGAAGTATTGATAATGGTGGGGATCCGGAAGCGGTCTTGGTCTGGTCGTTGGACACAAACGAAGTACACGAAGTTGCAATGGCTAACTTTTAACTAAACAAATCCCAAAATCTAAACGGTGCCCTAAGGGCTGTATATATGGAGGAAGAGAGGGGAATTTCGTGGCCCTTGGTGGAGGGGTCCGAAATCAACCCTATCTCTTGTTTCCCCACACATACGGACTCTAAAAATAGCCTATACTTATGTATTTCGAAATTACATGGGCCTGGCCCAATAAAAAGGTGACGCGGCACCTATAATAGCCTCGGGACGAAATTTATGAAGTGGCATCTTGTATATTTCGTCCAAGGCTTCATGCACCCATTATGGTGGCTTCAAAGTCCTGAAATCATCACTTGTAACTCCGTTCTTGTTCCCCTTGCGCATGGCATCATCTCCATGCTTGTTCTTGCTCCAATGTTCATCCTTCTCCAAGCTAGGCCCTTCATTTGTAAGCAAAACAAATGTATCCAATTTAGGCAACATCATATTCTCATGAACATTAGAATCATTACCAAGAAATGAAAGTACCTGATAATTTAATTGGCGTGCGCGAGCTCTAGTAATTGGTCCCGTATATGTAGCAGTAGGGGCTGTGGGTGTAACAATGGTATTGATGTCCTCATCAAGTATACTAATATCACTCGTTTATTCCATCTTGCTTGTAAAGCTGAACGTGAAGTGCAGGATCGACAAGCATTGGCGCGAACTAACTTTTCTGCAGGCCGACCTTCCTCATGGACGCCGCGTGCATCTTCTACTTCAACTGCACCAGCACCTCAATCAGGTGCCTCCTACAGCCGTGATACAAGAAAACAGGAACAACCACCATTATCTGCCAAGAGCGCACCTGCTGGGCCTGCACAGAGTTCTTCTTCTTCCAGGGCATCAACAGGGCACACAAGTGATATTATTTGTCGTCGTTGTAAGGGAGGAGGTCATTATGCGAGAGAATGCAAATCTCCGCGTGTGATGATTGCTACCGCGGATGGTGGATATGAGTGCGCTAGTGACTATGATGAGGAGACATTGGCTCTTATTACACGTGAAGAACATGGTGGAGATGATTCTGATCATGAGACGCAATACATGGCTCCTGAAGACGCTGACAGGTATGAATGTTTAGTTGCTCAACGTGTTTTGAGTGTGCAGGTCACACAAGCTGAGCAAAATCAGAGGCACAATTTGTTCCATACCAAGGGAGTTGTGAAGGAACGTTCTGTGCGCGTCATAATAGACGGAGGGAGCTGCAACAACTTGGCTAGCATGGAGATGGTGGAGAAGCTTTCTCTCACCACAAGACCACATCCACATCCTTACTACATCCAATGGTTCAACAACAGCGGCAAGGTTAAGGTAACACGTACTGTTCGTGTGCATTTTAGAATCTCTACATATGCTGATTATGTTGATTGTGATGTGGTACCTATGCAAGCATGTTCCTTATTACTTGGTAGACCATGGCAATTTGATAAAAATTCTGTACACCATGGTAGAAACAATCACTATACTCTTGTTCATAAGGATAAAAATATTACTTTGCTTCCTATGACTCCTGATTCCATTTTGAAAGATGATATTAATAGAGCTAATAAAGCAAAACAGGAGACGAATAAGAGTGAAAATCAGATTGTGGCAAAAGAATTTGAGCAACAAATGAAGCCTAATAATAAACCATCTAGTGTTGCTTCTGAAATTAAATTGAAAAGTGCATGTTTATTTGCCACCAAATCTGATATTGATGAGCTAGATTTCAGCAAATCTGTTTGCTATGCTTTTGTGTGCAAAGAGGCATTATTTTCATTCGAGGACGTGCCTTCCTCTTTGATAGAGGCAAAGGTGTCCCGTCTTTCGATGAGATGGTGGATTTCGCTTTGGTGGAAGTCGACTTTGACGATCCGACTACGAACGTGCGAGGACGTCGCGCCTTAGCAATCGCTAAACCAACTCCGAGAGGTTATTGACCACGCCGGAGCACGATCAACCTGACCACGAGGGTCTGTTTCCTGCGAGCAAACGAAGAACAAGCAAGAAACTGAGATTGCAATCTGGATATTGCGAATATAAGATGAAAGCTTTATTGATCAAGGTGGGGTTCTGTGACGCCTTTGTCTGGTCGTTGAACACAAACGAAGTACGCGAAGTTGCAGCTATGGCGAACTTTTAATCTAAACAAAACCCAAAGTCTAAACGATGCCCTAAGGGCTGTATATATGGAGGAAGAGGGGGTGGATTTCATGGCCCTTGGTGGAGGGGTCCGAAATCAACCCTATCTCTTGTTTCCCCACACATACGGACTCTAAAAATAGCCTATACTTATGTATTTCGAAATTACATGGGCCTGGCCCAATAATAAGGTGACGCAGCACCTAAAATAGCCTCGGGACGAAATTTATGAAGTGGCATCTTGTATATTTCGTCCAAGGCTTCATGCACACATTATGGTGGCTTCAAAGTCCTGAAATCATCACTTGTAACTCCGTTCTTGTTCCCCTTGCGCATGCCATCATCTCCATGCTTGTTCTTGCTCCAATGTTCATCCTTCTCCAAGCTAGGCCCTTCATTTGTAAGCAAAACAAATGTATCCAATTTAGGCAGCATCATATTCTCATGAACATTAGAATCATTACCAAGAAACGAAAGTACCTGGTAATTTAGTTGGCGTGCACGAGCTCTAGTAATTGGTCCAGTATGTATAGCAGCAGGGGCTGTGGGTGTAACAATTGTATTGATGTCCTCATCAACCATTATCTTCCAAGAGCGCACCTGCGGGTCCTACACAGCGTTCTTCTTCTTCCATGGCATCAACAGGGCACACAAGTGATATTATTTGTCGTCGTTGTAACGGAGGAGGTCATTACGCGAGGGAATGAAAATCTCCGCGTGTGATGATTGCTACCGCGGATGGTGGATATGAGTCCGCTAGTGACTATGATGAGGAGACATTGGCTCTTATTACACGTGAAGAACATGGTGGAGATGATTCTGATCATGAGACGCAATACATGGCTCCTGAAGACGCTGACAGGTATGAATGTTTAGTTGCTCAACGTGTTTTGAGTGTGCAGGTCGCACAAGCTGAGCAAAATCAGAGGCACAATTTGTTCCATACCAAGGGAGTTGTGAAGGAACGTTCTGTGCGCGTCATAATAGACGGAGGGAGCTGCAACAACTTGGCTAGCATGGAGATGGTGGAGAAGCTTTCTCTCACCACAAGACCACATCCACATCCTTACTACATCCAATGGTTCAACAACAGCGGCAAGGTTAAGGTAACACGTACTGTTCGTGTGCATTTTAGTATCTCTACATATGCTGATTATGTTGATTGTGATGTGGTACCTATGCAAGCATGTTCCTTATTACTTGGTAGACCATGGCAATTTGATAAAAATTCTGTACACCATGGTAGAAACAATCACTATACTCTTGTTCATAAGGATAAAAATATTACTTTGCTTCCTATGACTCCTGATTCCATTTTGAAAGATGATATTAATTGAGCTAATAAAGCAAAACAGGAGAAGAATAAGAGTGAAAATCAGATTGTGGCAAAAGAATTTGAGCAACAAATGAAGCCTAATAATAAACCATCTAGTGTTGCTTCTGAAATTAAATTGAAAAGTGCATGTTTATTTGCCACCAAATCTGATATTGATGAGCTAGATTTCAGCAAATTTGTTTGCTATGCTTTTGTGTGCAAAGAGGCATTATTTTCATTCGAGGACGTGCCTTCCTCTTTGCCTCCTGCTGTCACTAACATTTTGCAGGAGTTCGCTGACGTTTTTCCACAAGACGTGCCACCGGGATTACCGCCTATTCGAGGGATTGAGCATCAGATTGACTTAATTCCTGGTGCTTCACTGCCAAACCGTGCACCATACCGTACCAATCCAGAGGAGACAAAGGAGATTATGTGTCAAGTACAAGAGCTTCTCGACAAAGGTTATATACGCGAATCCCTTAGTCCTTGTGCGGTTCCTATTATTCTAGTGCCAAAAAAGGATGGTACATCACGTATGTGTGTTGATTGTAGAGGCATTAATAATATTACTATTCATTATCGTCATCCTATTCCTAGGCTAGATGATATGCTTGATGAATTGAGTGGCTCTACGATATTCTCCAAAGTTGATTTGCGTAGTGGCTACCATCAAATTCGTATGAAATTGGGAGATGAATGGAAAACAGCATTTAAAACTAAGTTTGGATTATATGAGTGGTTAGTCATGCCTTTTGGGTTAACTAATGCACCTAGTACTTTCATGAGATTAATGAACGAAGTTTTACGTGCTTTCATTGGACGATTTGTGGTAGTTTACTTTGATGACATATTGATTTATAGAAGATCTTTGGAAGAACATTTGGAACATTTACGTGCTGTTTTTATTGCTCTACGTGATGCACGTTTGTTTGGTAACCTTGGGAAGTGCACCTTTTGCACCGACCGAGTATCTTTTCTTGGCTATGTTGTCACTCCACAGGGAATTGAAGTTGATAAAGCCAAGATTGAAGCTATTGAGAGTTGGCCGCAACCCAAAACGGTCACACAAGTGAGGATTTTTCTTGGCCTCGCTGGATTCTATAGGCGTTTTGTGAGAGATTTCAGCACCATTGCTGCACCTCTCAATGAGCTTACAAAGAAAGATGTGCCTTTTCTTTGGGGTACCGCACAGGAAGAAGCCTTCACGGTATTGAAAGATAAGTTGACACATGCTCCTTTACTCCAAGTTCCTGATTTTAATAAGACTTTTGAGCTTGAATGTGATGCTAGTGGAATTGGATTAGGAGGTGTGTTATCACAAGATGGCAAACCTGTTGCATACTTTTCTGAAAAATTGAGTGGGCCTAGTCTGAATTATTCTACTTATGATAAAGAATTATATGCTCTTGTTCGGACTTTAGAAACATGGCAACATTATTTATGGCCCAAAGAATTTGTTACACATTCTGATCATGAATCTTTGAAACATATTAAAAGTCAAGCTAAACTGAATCGTAGACATGCTAAATGGGTTGAATTCATTGAGACTTTCCCTTATGTCATTAAACACAAGAAGGGAAAAATAAAATGTTATTGCTGATGCATTGTCTCGTCGCTATACTATGCTTTCACAACTTGACTTCAAAATATTTGGTTTGGAGACCATCAAAGATCAATATGTGCATGATGCTGATTTTAAAGATGTAATGCAGAATTGTAAAGAAGGAAGAATGTGGAACAAGTTTGTTGTTAACGATGGATTTGTGTTTCGTGCTAACAAGCTATGCATTCCAGCTAGCTCCGTTCGTCTTTTGTTGTTGCAGGAGGCGCATGGAGGAGGATTAATGGGACACTTTGGCGTGAAGAAGACGGAGGACGTACTTGCTACACATTTCTTTTGGCCAAAGATGAGACGGGATGTTGAGCGTTTTATTGCTCGCTGCACTACATGTCAAAAAGCTAAGTCACGACTCAATCCTCATGGTTTATATATGCCTTTGCCTGTACCTAGTGTTCCTTGGGAGGATATATCTATGGACTTTGTTTTAGGTTTACCTCGAACAAAGAAGGGGAGGGATAGCATATTTGTTGTCGTGGATAGATTCTCGAAAATGGCACACTTTATACCATGTCATAAAAGTGATGATGCTGTTAATGTTGCTGATTTGTTCTTTCGTGAAATTATTCGCTTGCATGGTGTGTGATGAGGACATCAATACAATTGTTACACCCACAGCCCCTGCTGCTATACATACTGGACCAATTACTAGAGCTCGTGCACGCCAACTAAATTACCAGGTACTTTCGTTTCTTGGTAATGATTCTAATGTTCATGAGAATATGATGCTGCCTAAATTGGATACATTTGTTTTGCTTACAAATGAAGGGCCTAGCTTGGAGAAGGATGAACATTGGAGCAAGAACAAGCATGGAGATGATGGCATGCGCAAGGGGAACAAGAACGGAGTTACAAGTGATGATTTCAGGACTTTGAAGCCACCATAATGGGTGCATGAAGCCTTGGACGAAATATACAAGATGCCACTTCATAAATTTCGTCCCGAGGCTATTTTAGGTGCTGCGTCACCTTATTATTGGGCCAGGCCCATGTAATTTCGAAATACATAAGTATAGGCTATTTTTAGAGTCCGTATGTGTCGGGAAACAAGAGATAGGGTTGATTTCGGACCCCTCCACCAAGGGCCACGAAATTCCCCCCTCTTCCTCCATATATACAGCCCTTAGGGCATCGTTTAGACTTTGGGTTTTGTTTAGATTAAAAGTTCGCCATAGCTGCAACTTCGCGTACTTCGTTTGTGTTCAACGACCAGACAAAGGCGTCACAGAACCCCACCTTGATCAATAAAGCTTTCATCTTATATTCGCAATATCCAGATTGCAATCTTAGTTTCTTGCTTGTTCTTCGTTTGCTCGCAGGAAACAGACCCTCGTGGTCAGGTTGATCGTGCTCCGGCGTGGTCAATAACCTCTCGGAGTTGGTTTAGCGATTGCTAAGGCGCGACGTCCTCGCACGTTCGTAGTCGGATCGTCAAAGTCGACTTCCACCAAAGCGAAATCCACCATCTCATCGAAAGACGGGACACCTTTGCCTCTATCACTTTCACAACTTGACTTCAAAATATTTGGTTTGGAGACCATCAAAGATCAATATGTGCATGATGCTGATTTTAAAGATGTAATGCAGAATTGTAAAGAAGGAAGAATGTGGAACAAGTTTGTTGTTAACGATGGATTTGTGTTTCGTGCTAACAAGCTATGCATTCCAGCTAGCTCCGTTCGTCTTTTATTGTTGCAGGAGGCGCATGGAGGAGGATTAATGGGACACTTTGGCGTGAAGAAGACGGAGGACGTACTTGCTACACATTTCTTTTGGCCAAAGATGAGACGGGATGTTGAGCGTTTTATTGCTCGCTGCACTACATGTCAAAAAGCTAAGTCACGACTCAATCCTCATGGTTTATATATGCCTTTGCCTGTACCTAGTGTTCCTTGGGAGGATATATCTATGGACTTTGTTTTAGGTTTACCTCGAACAAAGAAGGGGAGGGATAGCATATTTGTTGTCGTGGATAGATTCTCGAAAATGGCACACTTTATACCATGTCATAAAAGCGATGATGCTGTTAATGTTGCTGATTTGTTCTTTCGTGAAATTATTCGCTTGCATGGTGTGCCAAATACTATTGTTTCAGATCGTGATACTAAATTTCTTAGCCACTTTTGGAGATGTTTATGGCTAAGTTGGGGACTAAACTGCTTTTTAGTACTACTTGCCACCCCCAAACTGATGGACAAACTGAAGTAGTCAATAGAACATCGTCTACTATGCTTAGGGCTGTTTTGAAGAATAATAAGAAAATGTGGGAGGAATGCTTGCCTCATATTGAATTTTCTTATAATCGTTCATTGCATTCTACTACTAAGATGTGCCCTTTTGAAGTTGTGTATGGTTTCCTACCTCGTGCACCTATTGATTTGTTGCCTCTTCCATCTTCGGAGAAGGTTAATTTTGATGCTAAACAACATGCTGAATTGATTTTAAAAATGCATGAGTTAACTAAGGAAAACATTGAGCGTATGAATGCTAAATATAAACTTGCTGGAGATAAGGGTAGAAAACATGTTGTGTTTGCACCTGGAGATCTTGTTTGGTTACATTTGCGTAAGGATAGATTTCCTGATTTGCGCAAATCAAAGTTAATGCCACGTGCTGATGGTCCCTTTAAGGTGTTAGAGAAAATAAATGATAATGCATATAAACTTGAGCTGCCTGCAGATTTTGGGGTTAGTCCCACTTTTAACATTGAAGATTTGAAGCCTTATTTGGGTGAGGAAGATGAAATTCCGTCGAGGACGACTTCATTTCAAGAAGGGGAGGATGATGAGGACATCAATACAATTGTTACACCCACAGCCCCTGCTGCTATACATACTGGACCAATTACTAGAGCTCGTGCACGCCAACTAAATTACCAGGTACTTTCGTTTCTTGGTAATGATTCTAATGTTCATGAGAATATGATGCTGCCTAAATTGGATACATTTGTTTTGCTTACAAATGAAGGGCCTAGCATGGAGAAGGATGAACATCGGAGCAAGAACAAGCATGGAGATGACGGCATGCGCGAGGGGAACAAGAACGGAGTTACAAGTGATGATTTCAGGACTTTGAAGCCACCATAATGGGTGCATGAAGCCTTGGACGAAATATACAGGATGCCACTTCATAAATTTCGTCCCGAGGCTATTTTAGGTGCTGCGTTACCTTATTATTGGGCCAGGCCCATGTAATTTCGAAATACATAAGTATAGGCTATTTTTAGAGTCCGTATGTGTGGGGAAACAAGAGATAGGGTTGATTTCGGACCCCTCCACCAAGGGCCACGAAATTCCCCCCTCTTCCTCCATATATATAGCCCTTAGGGCATCGTTTAGACTTTGGGTTTTGTTTAGATTAAAAGTTTGCCATAGCTGCAACTTCGCGTACTTCGTTTGTGTTCAACGACCAGACAAAGGCGTCACAGAACCCCACCTTGATCAATAAAGCTTTCATCTTATATTCGCAATATCCAGATTGCAATCTCAGTTTCTTGCTTGTTCTTCGTTTGCTCACAGGAAACAGACCCTCGTGGTCAGGTTGATCGTGCTCCGGCGTGGTCAATAACCTCTTGGAGTTGGTTTAGCGATTGCTAAGGCGCGACGTCCTCGCACGTTCGTAGTCGGATCGTCAAAGTCGACTGCCACCAAAGCGATATCCATCATCTCATCGAAAGACGAGATACCTTTGCCTCTATCATTGTTGGGATATCACAATATCTCTTATTTAATTAATGCATCTATATACTTAGTAAAGGGTGGAAGGCTCTGCCTTATGCCTGGTGTTTTGTTCCATTCATGCCCCCCTAGTTTCCGTCATACCGGTGTTATGTTCCTTGATTTTGCGTTCCTTACACGGTTTGGTTATAATGGGAACCCCTTGACAGTTCGCCTTGAATAAAACTCCTCCAGCAAGGCCCAACCTTGGTTTTACATTTGCCTAATAACCTATTACCCTTCCCTTGGGTCGGCCAACCCAAGGGTCATCTTTATTTTAAACCCCCCCGGGCCAGTGCTTCTCTAAATGTTGGTCCGAACTAGAGCCGCTTGCAGCGCCACCTCGGGGAAACTTGAGGGTTGGTTTTAGTTGTACGAATTGCTCATCCGGTGTTCCCTGAGAACGAGATATGTGCAGCTCCTATCGGGATTTGTTGGCACATTTGGGCGGCTTTGCTGGTCTTGTTTTACCATTGTCGAAATGTCTTGTTACCGGGATTCCGAGTCTGATCGGGTCTTCCTGGGAGAAGGAATATCCTTCGTTGACCGTGAGAGCTTGTGATGGGCTAAGTTGGGATACCCCTGCAGGGTTTTGTACTTTCAAAAGCCGTGCCCGCGGTTATGGGCAGATGGGAAGTTGTTAATGTCTGGTTGTGGAGAACTTGACACTTAACTTAATTAAAATGCATTAACCGCGTGTGTAGTCGTGATGGTCCCTTTCCGACGGAGTTTGGGAAGTGAACACGGCTTTGGAGTTATGTTTGAACGTAAGTAGTTTCAGGATCACTTCTTGATCACTTCTAGTTCACGAACGTGCTTTGCTTCTCTTCTCGCTCTCATTTGTGTAAGTCAGCCACCATATATGCTAGTGCTTACTGCAGCTCCACCCCACTACCTTTTCCTACCCATAAGCTTAAATAGTCTTGATCGTGAGGGTGTGAGATTGCTGAGTCCCCGTTACTCACAGATTACTTCCAAAACCAGTTTGCAGGTGCCGATGATACCGTGCAAGTGACGCAACCGAGCTCAAGGAGGAGCTCGATGAAGATTGTGTTCATGGTGTTGTTTCGTTTTCAGTTGATCAGTAGTGGAGCCCAGTCGGGGCGATCGGGGATCTTTTGTATTAGGGGTTGTCTTTCCTTATTTGGTTCCGTAGTCACACCTTGATTGTATCTGGATGATGTAATACTATATTCATGTATTGTGTGAAGTGGCGATTGTAAGCCAACTCTTTATCCCTTTCTTATTCAGTACATGGGATGTGTAAAGATTACCCCTCTTGCGACATGCCTACTATGCGGTTATGCCTCTAAGTCGTGCTCCGACACGTGGGAGATATAGCCACATCGTGGGTGTTACAAGTTGGTATCAGAGCCTTCCCCGACTTAGGAGCCCCCTGCTTGATCGAATCGTTGACGTTGTTGAGTCTAGAAAAAAGTTTTTGAGTCTTGAAGGACTATATATATCGGAGAGTAGGATTCTTTTTACTCCTCAGTCCCTTCGTCGCCCTGGTGAGGCCTCCTTATGTAGAAGTTTTGACTCTTCTCTCCTCAAATTTCACGATTTTTTTTTAGGATCACACGGGTATCTTGGAATCGTTCCGATGGTTTTGTGACGAGAACATTCTTCTTGGTGCCTCCTGACATTTAGGGGTTGTGGCAGTGTCCCGGGGAGTTGAGCTCCGAGGTGTTGTCGTCACAATTTTATTGTTGCAGTTCTAGAATACCTGAGTTTCACCGACATAGAAAATCTCTTTTATGCAGTTGTTGGTGAGATAACCTCGACACCACCCAGTACTGGGGAGGGAGTTCAGGAGTATTGCCATAACTCGTATAATGGATGCTTTTCGAAGGTTGAGGTAAATGATTTCCGAAGGTTTCTTGGTTATGTGTTGAAGGATGGATACAGCTGGATGTAGGATTTGTTAGTTTGGGTGATATATTATGCTTCCCCTGTATCCCCAACACCTGATTTCATAACCGGAAAGTTTCGGGAGTTTATAAGTGGGAATTCAAGTAGCTCGTAGGAATTCTTTCCAGCAGACACATGATACGATATGGGATATATCATATGTTTGTTTCCAGCTTATTCTGCAAGCCAATCCTTTGTTTTGTTTTGGTTGTGGTATTCGAGTTGCTTCGATGTCAAGTGTTGATTCCATACCTTTCCTAAGCAGTGTGCTTATATTCCTATGTGAATACAAATCCTTCTTGATCATCGAGTTTGTCATCTCAAATCCTTTTCATCCTGCGCTTCTTGTCAAGTGGGTCCGATCAATTCAACATTTGCAAGATCCAATCTCAGTTTTCGTCAATGGTGTTTATTTCATCTGTCTCCAAGTTGCCTTTGTTTTCCCGCCCTCCCACCATTTTTCTTCAAGGATTCAGATCTCTTAATTATGTATCCATTTTATTCATGTGAAGTCTCTTCATCTTTTTTTCTTTCAAGTTTCGATCTGGTGATTTATCGTGGAGATTCTAATGGAGCTTCAAGTTCATCATTTGTCATTCTTTTCCTTCTCCGATGGATTCAATTCAAGCTTTGTTGATCGTATCCTTTTTTTCCTCGTTTCAAGTGTTTTCACATGCCGGTGCACCTCTTAATGATTCACTTCTCGCTATTCAATTGTTCCGTAGTGCTGAAGATATCTCGAAGATTCGTGTTTCCACTCTGCATTCGTTCAAGTTCTTTCGAGGAAGTTATCTCATTCAAGCCATTTAAATCAACAGGTGCAATCTCCCTTTCAAGTAATCGTTCATCGGTGTTTCTTTTGAGTGGGCCCTAACCCACAGGTCTTTTCCCAGGGTCTTACCTGACTCTTCTATTTTTCCGAAGTTACTCTTAAATTCTTCTCCAAGTTTTGACGTGAGAATGAATTTTCATCAGCCATATGTCTTTCTCCAAGATCTTTCAAATTATTTTCATCGTTGGTTCAACCTTTCTAATTTTCATCTCGGAATATCTCCACAATTCATGGTGCTCTTTCTCATCATCATTCTCTGCATTTGAAAACCAAAGAAGAATTGTTTTCCTCTAAATCTTGCTCCATTCTCTTCAAGATTCATGGTGCTAGCTTTATGCCATCCTCACAATTATTTTCGATTGTGAGATATTCTTTTCACCCATCCAGAGCAATTCAAGAGTCTTTTCAATTTGATTCTCCGGAGCCTATCATCCCAGAATTATGCTTTCCAGCTTTCAGCTCTCGTTCTCCAAATCTTACCGGTGCTTCGCTCAAGTAGTCGTTAATCAGTTCAAGATCTCTTCATTATCTTGTATCTAAATTTCCATAAGTATCATCTTTTGTTTTCCAATTCTTCCCAGTGGATTGTGCCTTTGCTACTTTCATTTTCAATTCTTACGGTGGTTCGTTCAAGAATTCTCTTTCTTTGTTGTCATATCAATGCATTCGTGCTTCCCAAATTCTACTGGTGGTTCGTGGAAGACTTTCTCAAGTTGGCACTATATCTATCTTAATCCTTTCTACGAGAATAAGTAGTATGCCAAATCCGTTGCTTGTCATCAATCTAAATTGGTGAAGGACACACATAAAGTAATTCTTATTCTTGATTCACCCAAGTGATTAATTCCTTATTCCGGAGGTTCATCAAAATTCTTGATTTCAATTGTTTCATCTTTTCTTTTCCAGAGTTCCAAGCTCTCGCAATTATATCTGCATGAAGCTCCATCTAAATCATTGCAAGGCTTCAACCTTATTCTTTTCATCCTTCATTTTGTTTGTTCATTCTTTTGTTACCGGAGTTCTTTATGGAGGCTCTACATGATGGTTCATTAAGGATTTAATTCCTTCTCGAAGCCTTCGTCAAGATTCTTTTCAGAGGAGCTCAAGTATTCTTCATCTTGCAATCCGGAGTGCAATTCTTTCTACCTTATCTTTTGGGGTGGTTTTATGTCATTCTTGATATTTTCCCTTCGTGTTTCATGATTCACAAGTTTTTCAAGAGTGACATATCTAAAATCCATCATTTTCTCTTCGTTCAAGACATCTTTTCAATCCATCAATCTCTTCTTTGGAATTATCTTGGGTTATATTTCACCTAAAGCCTTCCCTAAGGATTGTTGCTATCTATGGTGTTTATAAATGATCCAAGTTCTTCATTCATCCTCCCGGAGAAATAAGTTTCTCGTCTTCTTGCTCATATCAATCCTGATAGAGGCGAGGGTGTCCCGATCTTTCGATGAGATGATAACTATCGATTTGGTGGAGATGACTTTGACAATCCGACTACAAACGTGCACGACGTTGCGCCTTAGCAATCGCTAAACCAATCTCCTGAGGTTACTGACGATGCTGGAAGCACGGTCAGCCTGACCACGAAGGTCTATTCCTGCAAGCAATCGAAGAACGAGCAAGAATATGATAAAGCAATCTGAATATTGCAAATATATATGAAGTATTGATAATGGTGGGGATCCGTAAGCGGTCTTGGTCTGGTCGTTGGACACAAACGAAGTACACGAAGTTGCAATGGCTAACTTTTAATTAAACAAATCCCAAGGAAAAGCTACTAGATGGATCTACTTATATAGGAGCAAGGGGTGGCGGCCAAGGAGGTGGGAGGACGTCCCAAGGCAGCCTAAAACTAAATCTAGGTCGTACAAGGCCAATGGGCCCAAGTGGAGGTGATGTAACACCTTTGGACTTGTAGTTTGACTCG
This sequence comes from Triticum dicoccoides, assembly GCF_002162155.2. Classification (NCBI taxonomy): domain Eukaryota; kingdom Viridiplantae; phylum Streptophyta; class Magnoliopsida; order Poales; family Poaceae; genus Triticum; species Triticum dicoccoides. Next base: position 314,745,566 of record NC_041386.1, on the reverse strand, counting down.
GATTCTGCTGCAGCATCAGATTGTTTCGTCCACAACTCAACGCTCCGGACGAATTTTGATGAGGACATGACTACCTTGGATATGACCAAAAATATTGCATATATGCATATTTGTCAGGTGATTTCTAGTGCAAACTATTCAATAATCTATTTATGTTATCCAGAACAAAAATACTTCACACACTTTTGTGTTTTGTCTAATTGCAGGTGTATGGGACATTTGTACAATCCACATATGAAGATAAGGAAGAAAGAGATGTTTATTTGCTGTCCAAAAAGTTCTCTCACGTCACTTTTGGCCCAAGAGAAGATAGAGTCCAAGTCTCTCACGTTCTGGATTCAGATTCGTACTGCACAGACATACCTGACTCAAAACGCACACAAGTTTTTCATACGGACTCCGAATTGGGTGATTCTTTTTTTGTTGGAAACTAGATTTCGTGCACTTTCCAACCCAATTGGAATCACCTTCAAATTCGTCCGGAGCGTTGAGTTGTGGACGAAACAATCTGATGCTGCAGCAGAATCCGAGTCAAACTACAAGTCCAAAGGTGTTACATCACCTCCACTTGGGCCCATGAGCCTTGTACGACCTAGATTTAGTTTTAGGCTGCCTTGGGACGTCCTCCCACCTCCTTGGCCGCCACCCCTTGCTCCTATATAAGTAGATCCATCTAGTAGCTTTTCCTTGGGATTTGTTTAGTTAAAAGTTAGCCATTGCAACTTCGTGTACTTCGTTTGTGTCCAACGACCAGACCAAGACCGCTTACGGATCCCCACCATTATCAATACTTCATATATATTTGCAATATTCAGATTGCTTTATCATATTCTTGCTCGTTCTTCGATTGCTTGCAGGAATAGACCTTCGTGGTCAGGCTGACCGTGCTTCCAGCATCGTCAGTAACCTCAGGAGATTGGTTTAGCGATTGCTAAGGCGCAACGTCGTGCACGTTTGTAGTCGGATTGTCAAAGTCATCTCCACCAAATCGATAGTTATCATCTCATCGAAAGATCGGGACACCCTCGCCTCTATCAAGTGGTATCAGTTTTCAGGTTGCTCGGTGAGAATTTCCAGTTTTTTCCTATATTAGATTTATTTTCTTACCTATTATCCAAGAAAAAGCCACAAAAAAGAGTTAGATCTATTCATCCTTGGTCCAAGCCAGTCTGAGCCTTTGCAATTTTCTATTCATTGCTTGCATAGTTGAATTATCGGTTGCATCGTCGTGTTAGTTGCTGGTCTTAGTGTCTAGTTCCTTCAGAGATTCGAGTTCTGTTCACATTAGTCACGCCGCCGCTGCATCATTATCCGTTCCGCTGTCCACCATCCCATCTATTAATTTCCACCACGTGCTATGCACTGTTCATTGTCATAATCATAGTTGAGGTCATTCACATCTTCGCCTGATCCAATCTGCATCTTATCTAGTTTGTCTTGGAAAGAGGGAGAAAAAAAAGATATAGAAAAAAAGAGAAAAAAAAGGAAAGAAAAAGAGAGAGAAGAAAAAAAAAGCATGAGAAAAAAAAGAGAGAAGAAAAAAATTGGATCTATCTAGAATCAATCTCGTACCTGAATTCGGATTGGAATCTGTTTTGCGCACTGTTCAGTAAAACAGGTGTATCTTCCTCATACGAAGTCCGTTTTGGCTCCGTGAGTACTCAAATTGAAGATAGCGACGAGCCGCATCTAAATAGTTGCAGAAGCTATTTCAATATTTGACACCTCAAAATCGGCTTCCAAATAGGTCTTTTTGCCATCCGAAGTTCGTGAACACAACTTGTTCCAATTTTTCAGGCCAGTTTTAGAATTCTTTGACTCCTCATATCAACTCGGAATTGAGTGATTCTTTTTGCATTGGAAAGCTTGAGTTAGTAGCATTCTTTGAAAGAATTTATCAGAAAATTGTCTCAAACTTTTCAAGAGGAAAGTTGGAGAGAGAGTTGTTGTATATCCTGCTTGGCAGTTGTTTTTCATCATTATCTTCACTGCCGTTGTTATCTTCACTTATATCTTGCTGTCAAGAGCTACTTAGTATCCTTCATTGATGCTAGAAAAGACGGGACCCTGGCTCTGATACCACTTGATAGAGGCGAGGGTCCCGATCTTTCGATAAGATGATAACTATCGATTTGGTGGAGACGACTTTGACGATCCGACTACAAACGTGCACGACGTTGCGCCTTAGCAATCGCTAAACCAATCTCCTGAGGTTACTGACGATGCTGGAAGCACGGTCAGCCTGACCACGAAGGTCTATTCCTGCAAGCAATCGAAGAACGAGCAAGAATATGATAAAGCAATCTGAATATTGCAAATATATATGAAGTATTGATAATGGTGGGGATCCGGAAGCGGTCTTGGTCTGGTCGTTGGACACAAACGAAGTACACGAAGTTGCAATGGCTAACTTTTAACTAAACAAATCCCAAGGAAAAGCTACTAGATGGATCTACTTATATAGGAGCAAGGGGTGGCGGCCAAGGAGGTGGGAGGACGTCCCAAGGCAGCCTAAAACTAAATCTAGGTCGTACAAGGCCAATGGGCCCAAGTGGAGGTGATGTAACACCTTTGGACTTGTAGTTTGACTCGGATTCTGCTGCAGCATCAGATTGTTTCGTCCACAACTCAACGCTCCGGACGAATTTGAAGGTGATTCCAATTGGGTTGGAAAGTGCACGAAATCTAGTTTCCAACAAAAAAAGAATCACCCAATTCGGAGTTCGTATGTAAAACTTGTGTGCGTTTTGAGTCAGGTGTGTCTGTGCAGTCCGAATCTGAATCCAGAACGTGAGAGACTTGGACTCTATCTTCTCTTGGGCCAAACGTGACGTGAGAGAACTTTTTGGACAGCAAATAAAGATCTCTTTCTTCCTTATCTTCATATGTGGATTGTACAAATGTCCCATACACCTGCAATTAGACAAAACACAAAAGTGTGTGAAGTATTTTTGTTCTGGATAACATAAATAGATTATTGAATAGTTTGCACTAGAAATCACCTGACAAATATGCATATATGCAATATTTTTGGTCATATCCAAGGTAGTCATGTCCTCATCAAATCCAATCTACTGCTTTCCGTTAGTGGCAGAATTTCAACTCATAATTTTGAGATGTCTTCCATAAGCCCACATCAAGCTTATCCTTGCGTTGTTGATAATCCAATAACTCCATTCGAGAATATGTTGTAAGCGTGCTCTCTGAAGATCTTGTTTCCCTCCGTTCATTCCATTCCATTCTTTCTTCTTCCGGAGGCATTATGATGTTGCTCTTTTCTCTCATCATCTCGAATGGTGAGGATCATGTTCTTTTCATGCTTATCCATTTAACCGGCATGTTGTGTCCTCTGCTCAAGTTCTTTTCATCTTATCAAGTCTTGCATCACTTTTCAACCGGAGTGCTGCCCGAATTTGTTCTTTCTTGTTTCTTTTTCCTAACGGAGTGTTTTCAACTTCGTTCATCTCCGTTGTATTCTTTTCTTGAAATGGTTTAACCTCGCAAGGTTCTTTGGTTTCACTCGTTTCTCAAAGAAGCAACTTAGTTGATGAGGACATGACTACCTTGGATATGACAAAAAATATTGCATATATGCATATTTGTCAGGTGATTTCTAGTGCAAACTATTCAATAATCTATTTATGTTATCCAGAACAAAAATACTTCACACACTTTTGTGTTTTGTCTAATTGCAGGTGTATGGGACATTTGTACAATCCACATATGAAGATAAGGAAGAAAGAGATGTTTATTTGCTGTCCAAAAAGTTCTCTCACGTCACTTTTGGCCCAAGAGAAGATAGAATCCAAGTCTCTCACGTTCTGGATTCAGATTCGGACTGCACAGACATACCTGACTCAAAACGCACACAAGTTTTTCATACGGACTCCGAATTGGGTGATTCTTTTTTTGTTGGAAACTAGATTTCGTGTACATTCCAACCCAATTGGAATCACCTTCAAATTCGTCCGGAGCGTTGAGTTGTGGACGAAACAATCTGATGTTACAGCAGAATCCGAGTCAAACTACAAGTCCAAAGGTGTTACATCACCTCCACTTGGGCCCATTGGCCTTGTACGACCTAGATTTAGTTTTAGGCTGCCTTGGGACGTCCTCCCACCTCCTTGGCCGCCACCCCTTGCTCCTATATAAGTAGATCCATCTAGTAGCTTTTCCTTGGGATTTGTTTAGTTAAAAGTTAGCCAACGCAACTTCGTGTACTTCGTTTGTGTCCAACGACCAGACCAAGACCGCTTTTGGATCCCCACCTTTATCAATACTTCATACATATTTGCAATATTCAGATTGCTTTTATCATATTCTTGCTCGTTCTTCGATTGCTTGCAGGAATAGACCTTCGTGGTCAGGCTGACCGTGCTACCAGCATCGTCAGTAACCTCAGGAGATTGGTTTAGCGATTGCTAAGGCGCAACGTTGTGCACGTTTGTAGTCGGATCGTCAAAGTCGTCTCCACCAAATCGATAGTTACCATCTCATCGAAAGATCGGGACACCCCGCCTCTATCAAGTGGTATCAGTTTTCAGGTTGCTCGGTGAGAATTTCCAGTTTTTCCTAGATTAGATTTATTTTCTTACCTATTGCCCAAGAAAAATCCACAAAAAAGAGTTAGATCTATTCATCCTTTGTCCAAGCCAGTCTGAGCCTTTGCAATTTTCTTTTCATTGCTTGCATAGTTGAATTATCGGTTGCATCGTCGTGTCGAGTTGCTGGTCTTAGTGTCTAGGTCGTTTAGAGTTTCGAGTTCTGTTCACATTAGTCACGTCGCCGCTGCATCGTTATCCCTTCCGCTGTCCACCACCCATCCATCAATTTCCTCCACGTGCTACCCACTGTTCACTGTCATTATCATAGTTGAGATCGTTCCCATCTTCGCTTGATTCAATCTACATCTTATCTAGTTTGTCTTGGAAAGAGGGAGAAAAAGAAGATAAAAAAAGAGAGAGAAAAAAGGAAAAAAAAGAAAAAGAGGGAGAAGAAAAAGAAAAAAAGGCGTGAGAAAAAAAAAGAGAGAAGAAAAAAAAATTGGATCTATCTAGAATCAATCTCGTACCTGAATTCGGATTGGAATCTGTTTTGCGCACTGTTCAGTAAAACAGGTGTATCTTCCTCATACGAAATCAGTTTTGGCTCCGTGAGTACTCAAATTGAAGATAGCGACGAGCCGCATCTAAATAGTTGCAGAAGCTAGTTTAATATTTGATACCTCAAAATCGGCTTCTAAATAGGTCTTTTTGCCCTCCGAAATTCGTGAACACAACTTGTTCCAATTTTTCAGGCCAGTTTTAGAATTCTTAGACTCCTCATATCAACTCCGAATTGAGTGATTCTTTTTGCATTGGAAAGCTTGAGTTAGTAGCATTCTTTGAAAGAATTTATCAGAAAATTGTCTCAAACTTTTCAAGAGGAAAGTTGGAGAGAGAGTTGTTGTATATCCTGCTTGGCAGTTGTTTTTCATCATTATCTTCACTGCCGTTGTGATCTTCACTTATATCTTGCTGTCAAGAGCTACTTAGTATCCTTCATTGATGCTAGTTGTGCTACGCCGTGACCTCATTAGTGTTCTAGGCTCGCGTCTCTAGTCCGGTCTAGCCTAGGACCAGCACAGTACCGTCGTTGAGCGTTTATTCAACATTGCATCTTTGAATTGATTATTGCTAATCTTTTGCTACCATATATAGCCAACCCAGCTTCACATATTTCTACACCGTGTATACGTACGCTCCCCTGGCAATCGCTTTACTCAATATTCAGAGTTACTTGACACCGCTGGTTGCCGATCACCGCCTGCTGCATGGTAAGAACTTGTAAGACATTGATATTTGCTTTACTGTGAGCGTTTTACCACCACATCCTAGTAGTTATAGGAACATTATTTTTGGGTTTTGTTTCTTGTTCTACTAATCATGACAGGATCCAGAGTCAATTCATGGGCTTTGTCGATCGCGGGAGACGTGCCACCACCTTTGCAAATACCACAACCGTCACGAGAGGTGCACAAACATCCAAATGCACATGATCAGGTTAATGTATCTATACCACCATTTAATGGCCGTTCTAAACCTGCTTTATATGTTGAATGGGAGTTCGACATAAAAAATATATTTGCTTCCCATAATTTCGATGAACATAAAAAGGTTAAGGTTGCGGTTGGTTCTTTCACTGGTTATGCTTTGGTTTGGTGGAGTGAATATTGTCGGTTACACCCTGATTATATACCTACTACTTGGGATGATTTGAAACTTGCCATGCGACATACTTTCGTCCCTGCTTATTATACTCGTGACATGATTAAGAAGTTGCAACACTTAAAACAAGGTAGTGAAACTGTAACAAAATATTATGATGATTTACAAACTACCTTGTTGCATTCCTCTTTAGAAGAAAGTGAAGATGATTTTATGGATAGATTTTGGGGAGGATTAAACTGTGATATTCAAGAGATACTAATTCATGAAGAGTGTTATCCTATGGACCATTTGTTTCATCTTGCTTGCAAAGCTGAACAGGAAATAAAACGATGTGTTGGCCACGAGGAGAACAAGCGCACGGTGCACATTCCAAGATTTGATATGATTGTTCCTTCAACTACTAGGCATACTATGACAACCACATCCGTTGTTGTCAGGACTACATCACCTCCACCATGTGACACATCGCCCCCGAGAGTGGCTACATCATCTGAGTTGATCATAAGAGGTAATGACAAAGGTACTGATCTTCCATCTCTACATGAGAATGATGAATGCCTTGTCAATTTGAATGCACCATCTGATGAGCTACCCACTACTTTGATCACACCACCTATTTTAGAGGACTACGTTGATAATTTGACTTTGCCATGTGATCAAACAACTGAAATACCAACAATTTTGAGTGCACCCATTGAATTAACTATTGATGCAAAAGAACCAATGTTTAATCATTTTGATATGACCTCTAATCTTGGTGACGATTCTGTGTTAAATGACTTATTGCATGTTTGCTTATTTAAGCATGTTGTAGCATGTAAATTTGATGCAAGTAAGGTTTATTCACCAATGTTGGGATGGTTTAATGATGAACATTGTCAATCTTTTGAAATGAATAAGAGCTTCACTTATATGTGCAAACTGAGTTGCAATATTTTCATGCCTTCTACTTCTTGTGCTAATTTTTTGGCTTTAGATTTTATGAACTATGCAAGTTACTCATCTATTTATGTGTCATATATGCAAAAATCAAGGGAAGTAAAAATAGATGACATATACATATACAACATGTACACCTTGTCTCTTTTGTTAGCCACATTTCAGATTAAGCAACGCCGAGGACGGCTTTATTTTCAAGAAGGGGAGGATGATGAGGACATGACTACCTTGGATATGACAAAAAATATTGCATATATGCATATTTGTCAGGTGATTTCTAGTGCAAACAATTCAATAATCTATTTATGTTATCCAGAACAAAAATACTTCACACACTTTTGTGTTTTGTCTAATTGCAGGTGTATGGGACATTTGTACAATCCACATATGAAGATAAGGAAGAAAGAGATGTTGATTTGCTGTCCAAAAAGTTCTCTCACGTCACTTTTTGATAGAGGCGAGGGTGTCCCGATCTTTCGATGAGATGATAACTATCGATTTGGTGGAGATGACTTTGACGATCCGACTACAAACGTGCACGACGTTGCGCCTTAGCAATCGCTAAACCAATCTCCTGAGGTTACTGACGATGCCGGAAGCACGGTCAGCCTGACCACGAAGGTCTATTCCTGCAAGCAATCGAAGAACGAGCAAGAATATGATAAAGCAATCTGAATATTGCAAATATATATGAGGTATTGATAATGGTGGGGATCCGTAAGCGGTCTTGGTCTGGTCGTTGGACACAAACGAAGTACACGAAGTTGCAATGGCTAACTTTTAACTAAACAAATCCCAAGGAAAAGCTACTAGATGGATCTACTTATATAGGAGCAAGGGGTGGCGGCCAAGGAGGTGGGAGGACGTCCCAAGGCAGCCTAAAACTAAATCTAGGTCGTACAAGGCCAATGGGCCCAAGTGGAGGTGATGTAACACCTTTGGACTTGTAGTTTGACTCGGATTCTGCTGCAGCATCAGATTGTTTCATCCACAACTCAACGCTCCAGACGAATTTGAAGGTGATTCCAATTGGGTTGGAAAGTGCACGAAATCTAGTTTCCAACAAAAAAAATCACCCAATTCGGAGTCCTTATGAAAAACTTGTGTGCGTTTTGAGTCAGGTGTGTCTGTGCAGTCCGAATCTGAATCCAGAACGTGAGAGACTTGGACTCTATCTTCTCTTGGGCCAAAAGTGACGTGAGAGAACTTTTTGGACAGAAAATAAACATCTCTTTCTTCCTTATCTTCATATGTGGATTGTACAAATGTCCCATACACCTGCAATTAGACAAAACACAAAAGTGTGTGAAGTATTTTTGTTCTGGATAACATAAATAGATTATTGAATAGTTTGCACTAGAAATCACCTGACAAATATGCATATATGCAATATTTTTGGTCATATCCAAGGTAGTCATGTCCTCATCAGCATGCCATCATCTCCATGCTTGTTCTTGCTCCAATGTTCATCCTTCTCCAAGCTAGGCCCTTCATTTGTAAGCAAAACAAATGTATCCAATTTAGGCAGCATCATATTCTCATGAACATTAGAATCATTACCAAGAAACGAAAGTACCTGGTAATTTAGTTGGCGTGCACGAGCTCTAGTAATTGGTCCAGTATGTATAGCAGCAGGGGCTGTGGGTGTAACAATTGTATTGATGTCCTCATCACAAGGGGTGGCGGCCAAGGAGGTGGGAGGACGTCCCAAGGCAGCCTAAAACTAAATCTAGGTCGTACAAGGCCAATGGGCCCAAGTGGAGGTGATGTAACACCTTTGGACTTGTAGTTTGACTCGGATTCTGCTGCAGCATCAGATTGTTTCGTCCACAACTCAACGCTCCGGACGAATTTGAAGGTGATTCCAATTGGGTTGGAAAGTGCATGAAATCTAGTTTCCAACAAAAAAAATCACCCAATTCGGAGTCCGTATGAAAAACTTGTGTGCGTTTTGAGTCAGGTATGTCTGTGCAGTCCGAATCTGAATCCAGAACGTGAGAGACTTGGACTCTATCTTCTCTTGGGCCAAAAGTGACGTGAGAGAACTTTTTGGACAGCAAATAAACATCTCTTTCTTCCTTATCTTCATATGTGGATTGTACAAATGTCCCATACACCTGCAATTAGACAAAACACAAAAGTGTGTGAAGTATTTTTGTTCTGGATAACATAAATAGATTATTGAATAGTTTGCACTAGAAATCACCTGACAAATATGCATATATGCAATATTTTTGGTCATATCCAAGGTAGTCATGTTCTCATCATCCTCCCCTTCTTGAAAATAAAGCCGTCCTCGGCGTTGCTTAATCTGAAATGTGGCTAACCAAAGAGACAAGGTGTACATGTTGTATATGTATATGTCATCCATTTTTACTTCCCTTGATTTTTGCATATATGACACATGAATAGATGAGTAACTTGCATAGTTTATAAAATCTAAAGCCAAAAAATTAGCACAAGAAGTAGAAGTCATGAAAATATTGCAACTCAGTTTGCACATATAAGTGAAGCTCTTACTCATTTCAAAAGATTGACAATGTTCATCATTAAACCATCCCAACATTGGTGAATAAACCTTACTTGCATCAAATTTACATGCTACAACATGCTTAAATAAGCAAACATGCAATAAGTCATTCAACACAGAATCATCACCAAGATTAGAGGTCATATCAAAATGATTAAACATTGGTTCTTTTGCATCAATAGTTAATTCAATGGGTGCACTCAAAATTGTTGGTATTTTAGTTGTTTGATCACATGGCAAAGTCAAATTATCAACGTAGTCCTCTAAAATAGGTGGTGTGATCAAAGTAGTGGGTAGCTCATCAGATGGTGCATTCAAATTGACAAGGCATTCATTATTCTCATGTAGAGATGGAAGATCAGTACCTTTGTCATTACCTCTTATGATCAACTCAGATGATGTAGCCACTCTCGGGGCCGATGTGTCACATGGTGGAGGCGATGTAGTCCTGATAACAACGGATGTGGTTGTCATAGTATGCCTAGTAGTTGAAGGAACAATCATATCAACTATTGGAATGTGCACCGTGCGCTTGTTCTCCTCGTGGCCAACACGTCGTTTTATTTCCTGTTCAGCTTTGCAAGCAAGTTGAAACAAATGGTCCATAGGATAACACTCTTCATGAATTAGTATCTCTTGAATATCACGGTTTAATCCTCCCCAAAATCTATCCATAAAATCATCTTCACTTTCTTCTAAAGAGGAATGCAACAAGGTAGTTTGTAAATCATCATAATATTTTGTTACAGTTTCACTACCTTGTTTTAAGTGTTGCAACTTCTTAATCATGTCACGAGTATAATAAGCAGGGACGAAAGTATGTCGCATGGCAAGTTTCAAATCATCCCAAGTAGTAGGTATATAATCAGGGTGTAACCGACAATATTCACTCCACCAAACCAAAGCATAACCAGTGAAAGAACCAACCGCAACCTTAACCTTTTTATGTTCATTGAAATTATGGGAAGCAAATATATTTTTTATGTCGAACAACCATTCAATATATAAAGCAGGTTTAAAACGGCCATTAAATGGTGGTATAGATACATTAACATGATCATGTGCATTTGGATGTTTGTGCACCTCTCGTGACGGTTGTGGTATTTGCAAAGGTGGTGGCACGTCTCCCGCGATCGACAAAGCCCATGAATTGACTCTGGATCCTGTCATGATCAGTAGAACAAGAAACAAAACCCAAAAATAATGTTCCTATAACTACTAGGATGTGGTGGTAAAACGCTCACAGTAAAGCAAATATCAATGTCTTACAAGTTCTTACCATGCAGCAGGCGGTGATCGGCAACCAGCGGTGTCAAGTAACTCCGAATATTGAGTAAAGAGATTGCCAGGGGAGCGTACGTATACACGGTGTAGAAATATGTGGAGCTGGGTTGGCTATATATGGTAGCAAAAGATTAGCAATAATCAATTCAAAGATGCAATGTTGAATAAACGCACAACGACGGTACTGTGCTGGTCCTAGGCTAGACCGGACTAGAGACGCGAGCCTAGAACACTAATGAGGTCACGGCGTAGCACAACTAGCATCAATGAAGGATACTAAGTAGCTCTTGACAGCAAGATATAAGTGAAGATCACAACGGCAGTGAAGATAATGATGAAAAACAACTGCCAAGCAGGATATACAACAACTCTCTCTCCAACATTCCTCTTGAAAAGTTTGAGACAATTTTCTGATAAATTCTTTCAAAGAATGCTACTAACTCAAGCTTTCCAATGCAAAAAGAATCACTCAATTCCGAGTTGATATGAGGAGTCAAAGAATTCTAAAACTGGCCTGAAAAATTGGAACAAGTTGTGTTCACGAACTTCGGAGGGCAAAAAGACCTATTTAGAAGCCGATTTTGAGGTGTCAAATATTGAACTAGCTTCTGCAACTATTTAGATGCGGCTCGTCGCTATCTTCAATTTGAGTACTCACGGAGCCAAAACTGACTTCGTATGAGGAAGATACACCTGTTTTACTGAACAGTGCGCAAAACAGATTCCAATCCGAATTCAGGTACGAGATTGATTCTAGATAGAGCCAATTTTTTTTCTTCTCTTTTTTTTTCTCACGTCTTTTTTTTCTTTTTCTTCTCCCTCTTTTTCTTTTTTTTCTTTCCTTTTTTCTCTCTTTTTTTTTCTTTATCTTCTTTTTCTCCCTCTTTCCAAGATAAACTAGATAAGATGCAGATTCGATCAAGTGAAGATGTGAACGATCTCAACTATTATTATGACAATGAATGGTGGGTAGCACGTGGTGGAAATTGATGGATGGGTGGTGGACAGCGGAAGAGATAATGATGCACCGGTGGCGTGACTAATGTGAACAGAACTCGAAACTCTAAACGAACTAGACACTAAGACCAGCAACTCGACACGACGATGCAACCGATAATTCAACTATGCAAGCAATGAAAAGAAAATTGCAAAGGCTCAGACTGGCTTGGACCAAGGATGAATAGATCTAACTCTTTTTTGTGGCTTTTTCTTGGACAATAGGTAAGAAAATAAATCTAATCTAGGAAAACTGGAAATTCTCACCGAGCAACCTGAAAACTGATACCACTTGATAGAGGCGAGGGTGTCCCGATCTTTCGATGAGATGATAACTATTGATTTGATGGAGACGACTTTGACGATCCGACTACAAACATGCACGACGTTGCGCCTTAGCAATCGCTAAACCAATCTCCTGAGGTTACTGACGATGCCGGAAGCACGGTCAGCCTGACCACGAAGGTCTATTCCTGCAAGCAATCGAAGAACGAGCAAGAATATGATAAAGCAATCTGAATATTGCAAATATATATGAGGTATTGATAATGGTGGGGATCCGTAAGCTGTCTTGGTCTGGTCGTTGGACACAAACGAAGTACACGAAGTTGCAATGGCTAACTTTTAACTAAACAAATCCCAAGGAAAAGCTACTAGATGGATCTACTTATATAGGAGCAAGGGGTGGCGGCCAAGGAGGTGGGAGGACGTCCCAAGGCAGCCTAAAACTAAATCTAGGTCGTACAAGGCCAATGGGCCCAAGTGGAGGTGATGTAACACCTTTGGACTTGTAGTTTGACTCGGATTCTGCTGCAGCATCAGATTGTTTCGTCCACAACTCAACGCTCCGGACGAATTTGAAGGTGATTCCAATTGGGTTGGAAAGTGCATGAAATCTAGTTTCCAACAAAAAAAATCACCCAATTCGGAGTCCGTATGAAAAACTTGTGTGCGTTTTGAGTCAGGTATGTCTGTGCAGTCCGAATCTGAATCCAGAACGTGAGAGACTTGGACTCTATCTTCTCTTGGGCCAAAAGTGACGTGAGAGAACTTTTTGGACAGCAAATAAACATCTCTTTCTTCCTTATCTTCATATGTGGATTGTACAAATGTCCCATACACCTGCAATTAGACAAAACACAAAAGTGTGTGAAGTATTTTTGTTCTGGATAACATAAATAGATTATTGAATAGTTTGCACTAGAAATCACCTGACAAATATGCATATATGCAATATTTTTGGTCATATCCAAGGTAGTCATGTCCTCATCACTTTTGGCCCAAGAGAAGATAGAGTCCAAGTCTCTCACGTTCTGGATTCAGATTCGGACTGCACAGACATACCTGACTCAAAACGCACACAAATTTTTCATACGGACTCCAAATTGGGTGATTCTTTTTTTTGTTGGAAACTAGATTTCGTGTACTTTCTAACCCAATTGGAATCACCTTCAAATTCGTCCGGAGCGTTGAGTTGTGGACGAAACAATCTGATGCTGCAGCAGAATCCGAGTCAAACTACAAGTCCAAAGGTGTTACATCACCTCCACTTGGGCCCATTGGCCTTGTACGACCTAGATTTAGTTTTAGGCTGCCTTGGGACGTCCTCCCACCTCCTTGGCCGCCACCCCTTGCTCCTATATAAGTAGATCCATCTAGTAGCTTTTCCTTGGGATTTGTTTAGTTAAAAGTTAGCCAACGCAACTTCGTGTACTTCGTTTGTGTCCAACGACCAGACCAAGACCGCTTTCGGATCCCCACCTTTATCAATACTTCATACATATTTGCAATATTCAGATTGCTTTTATCATATTCTTGCTCGTTCTTCGATTGCTTGCAGGAATAGACCTTCGTGGTCAGGCTGACCGTGCTACCAGCATCGTCAGTAACCTCAGGAGATTGGTTTAGCGATTGCTAAGGCGCAACGTCGTGCACGTTTGTAGTCGGATCGTCAAAGTCGTCTCCACCAAATCGATAGTTACCATCTCATCGAAAGATCGGGACACCCCGCCTCTATCATTAGTTTTACCTGTTTTCTTCCTCTTCCGTTTTTACCTCCGGTGCCATCCTAGATCTCGGGACGATATCCTCTCGTAGTGGTGGAGTGTTGTAACGCCCAGAGACCGATGTGCCAGGTGTCTTCCAGTTATTCACTGTTGTTGCCATGTCATTTGCTTGCATGTTGCATCTTGCCATGTCATCATGTGCATTGCATCATCATGTTTGCAAAACATGCATCCGTCCGGGTCTCCCCATTTCTCTTCGTTGTCCGTTCTGAGTCCAACCACACTTGCACGCGCCCGTGGCATGTCCGAAATAGTGTTTTATAAGTGGCCGGAAAATGTTCTCGGAATGGGTTGAAAGTTGGCGTGTGGTCTTATTATAGTGTAGATAGACCGTCTGCCAAGTTACATCGCATTTGGAGTTCGTTTGACGCCCAACGATTAACTATAGCGACAATATAGTCGGTCAAATGTCGGACGTTTTCGGTCTCCGGAAACAGTCACCGGGCCTTTCTCTCTTCTCTTTTCTCAACCTGAGGCCTTCTGCACAGTCCACTACCTACCGCTAGGCCCAACCTAATCTCTCTCGTCAGCCCGTGGCCCTCCTCGCGCGTGCATTCGAAAAGCTGTCCCGGACCCGACCCGGACAATCGTCACCGTTGGGTCCGGATCATCCCCAAACAACTACAAAACATCACCGTTTTCTTTTTTGGACTCCCTAGTTTATTTTTCCCGACCGTCCGATTTTGATCGGAGGGACGAGATAGACCCTAACCTAATCCTTTTGTCCCGATATATAGTCAAACCCTAATTTCTAGGAGAGTTGTCCCATCCGTTGCTCCTCGCCGCCGCCACTCCACCGAATCCCCCTCGGGATCTACCTTGATCCACCCGCGCCTCCTTCCCCTCCTTGTTTTCTCCACCAAACCAACCAGCCTTCTCTCCCTCGATTCACCCATTCCCGCAGTTCCTCCCCACCGCTTCCAGATCGAACGAGCTCGATCTCCAGCAACAGCGCCCGAGCGCCTCCTCCTTCCTTCTGTGGTCCGGCAACCGAGCTAAAGCTCAGGCGAATCTCCTCCGCCATGCCCTCTTCTTCTCCTCGTCCCCGCGCCTCTGCTTCACCGGCGACCAGGCGCCCTGCAGCCTCCCTCCAGCCCGCGCCCGAAGGACTCCTCCCTCGTGCCGCTCGGGAGTAGGTCGGAGCTCCGCGTCGCCACTTTCGCAGTGTAGATGAGCCCCGCCGCTCCCTCTCTTCGTCTATTCTCGATGCTGTCATCCTCCCTCTGCACCTAACTGTACCTCATCGTTGTGGTGTTCTTTGGCTCTGCAAGAGACCGCCGCCATGGACGCCTGACCTCGCTGTCGTCCATGGAGCTCTGCCTCCCGCCCTCCTGACTAAACCGAGTACTAGCTCCGCCTGAAGCCATGGCCGACGGCCTCCTCAAGTCCGGTCCGATCCGCCCCGCCGCCTCCGCTCGCGGTTCCGGCGAGTCCCAGTCGTATCGCGCCGCCTCCGCTCCTCCCTGTCATCGCCTGGCGCCGCCAAGTACCCCTGCCTCTCCTGCAAGCCCCATGGCGCTGCGTCCTCTGCTTCCATCGAGAGAGAGGACGACCACGTAGACCTTTCCCCGATCGAACCCAGCAGGCCGGCCCAGCGCGCCCTGCCGGCCACTCCCTCGCCTCAGATCTGGGCCAAGCCCGCTGGGTGAGCAACCCTAGCGCCTGCTCCTGTTGGGCCTTTGCACAGTTTCGGCCCGACTCGTGTTTTTTTCCCACGGAGTGATTTTTCTTTTTATCCAGGAGTTTATAGATTTGCAGAAAACTCCTCCATCTTCATGCATATAATAACTTAATAACCATGCATCATATGTAAAAACTTCAAATATGGAAAATGCTTAGAATTGCATCTAGATTCATAATATCAAACTTTCATGCATGTTTGAACTATTTAAAATGTTGTTTATCTAATTTTGCTTAAATGCCATGCTAAAATGATTTAATTCATAAGTAAATAACCGTAGCTCCAAATTTATTAAACTTTATATGTAAGTGGGGTAGAAAAATGCCTAGTTTAACATGGTGGCTTTACTTTGCATGTTTAACAACTATAAAATATGGTTTAGGGCTGAACAGTACCAAACCTACTATTTGCATATGAGGATTTTCCGGAATCGTTGTTTGTTATTTCCGACCTCATTTAAAATTTCCTAGATAGGTAGTTTTCATATGCTTCACCTCTTGCCATGTTAACCAACATTTAATATTATTGAGTACATAAATGGGAGAGAACTAAATAAGTCACGTGGTGTTTTGTCAATATGCAGCGGAGTTGTATATTGAGCTCCACTTAATTTGTAGTGTTGTATGTGCACTTTGCCATGCCATGCTTCATTAAACCGGTCATGCATCATATTTGGTTGTGCATCATGTCATGATTATGTGATGGTTGTTTACTATGTTGTTTGCTTCTTTCCGGTGTTGCTTCTTCGGGCTAGTTTCGATAACGTCGCGTTGGTGAGGATCCGTTCGACTACATCCATTTGTCTTCTTCATGGACTCGTTCTTCTTCCTTGCGGGATCTCAGGCAAGATGACCATACCCTCGAAATCACTTCTATCTTTCCTTGCTAGTTGCTCGATCTATTGCTATGCCGCGATACCTACCACTTGCTATATCATGCCTCCCATATTGTCATGCCAAGCCTCTAACCCACCTTTCCTACCAAATCGTTGTTTGGCTATGTTACCGCTTTGCTCAGCCCCTCTTATAGCGTTGCTAGTTGCAGGTGAAGATGGAGTTTGTTCCTTGTTGGAACATGGATATTGTTGGGATATCACAATATCTCTTATTTAATTAATGCATCTATATACTTAGTAAAGGGTGGAAGGCTCGGCCTTATGCCTGGTGTTTTGTTCCACTCTTGCCCCCCTAGTTTCCGTCATACCGGTGTTATGTTCCTTGATTTTGCGTTCCTTACACGGTTTGGTTATAATGGGAACCCCTTGACAGTTCGCCTTGAATAAAACTCCTCCAGCAAGGCCCAACCTTGGTTTTAAATTTGCCTAATAACCTATTACCCTTCCCTTTGGTCGGCCAACCCAAGGGTCATCTTTATTTTAAACCCCCCCCCGGGCCAGTGCTTTGGTCCGAACTAGAGCCCCTTGCAGCGCCACCTCGGGGAAACTTGAGGGTTGGTTTTAGTTGTACGAATTGCTCATCCGGTGTGCCCTGAGAACAAGATATGTGCAGCTCCTATCGGGATTTGTCGGCACATTTGGGCGGCTTTGCTGGTCTTGTTTTGCCATTGTCGAAATGTCTTGTAACCGGGATTCCGAGTCTGACCGGGTCTTCCTGGGAGAAGGAATATCCTTCGTTGACCGTGAGAGCTTGTGATGGGCTAAGTTGGGATACCCCTGCAGGGTTTTGTACTTTCAAAAGCCGTGCCCGCGGTTATGGGCAGATGGGAATTTGTTAATGTCTGGTTGTATAGAACTTGACACTTAACTTAATTAAAATGCATCAACCACGTGTGTAGTCGTGATGGTCCCTTTCCGGCGGAGTCTGGGAAGTGAACACGGCTTTGGAGTTATGTTTGAACGTAAGTAGTTTCAGGATCATTTCTTGATCACTTCTAGTTCACGACCGTGCTTTGCTTCTCTTCTCGCTCTCATTTGCGTAAGTTAGCCACCATATATGCTAGTGCTTGCTGCAGCTCCACCTCACTACCTTTTCCTACCCATAAGCTTAAATAGTCTTGATCGCGAGGGTGTGAGATTGCTGAGTCCCCGTGACTCACAGATTACTTCCAAAACCAATTTGCAGGTGCCGATGATACCGTGCAGGTGACGCAACCGAGCTCAAGGAGGAGCTCGATGAAGATCGTGTTCGTGGTGTTGTTTTGTTTTCAGTTGATCAGTAGTGGAGCCCAGTCGGGGCGATCGGGGATCTTTTGCATTAGGGGTTGTCTTTCTTTATTTGGTTCCGTAGACGGACCTTGATTGTATCTGGATGATGTAATACTATATTCATGTATTGTGTGAGGTGGCGATTGTAAGCCAACTCTTTATCCCTTTCTTATTCAGTACATGGGATGTGTAAAGATTACCCCTCTTGTGACATGCCTACTATGCGGTTATGCCTCTAAGTCATGCTCCGACATATGGGAGATAAAGCCGCATCGTGGGTGTTACAAATTCCACATCAAAAATTCTGTTTTTATCATTTACCTACTCGAGGACGAGCAAGAATTAAGCTTGGGGATGCTTGATACATCTCCAATGTATCTCTAATTTTTTATTGTTCAATGCTATTATATTATCCATCTTGGATGTTTATATGCATTTATATGCTATTTTATATGATTTTTGAGACTAACCTATTAACCTAGAGCCTAGTGCCAGTTTATGTTTTTCCCTTGTTTTTGAGTTCTACAGAAAAGGAATACCAAATAGAGTCCAATTGACGTGCCAATTTTTGATGATTTTTATGGACCAAAAGAAGCCCCCGGAGTAAAATAGTTGGGCCAGAAGAGTCCCGAGCCATCCACGAGGGTGGAGGGCGCGCCCTACCCCCTGGGCGTGCCCCCTGCCTCGTGGATGACTCGGAGACCCCCCTAACATGAGACCGATGCAAAAATTCCTATAAATACAGAAACCCCCAAAAAGAAACCTGGATCGGGAGTTCCGCCGCCACAAGCCTCTGTAGCCACCAAAAACCAATCGGGACCCTGTTCCGGCACCCTGTCAGAGAGGGGAATCATCACCGGTGGCCATCTTCATCATCTCGGCGCTCTCCATGATGAGGAGGGAGTATTTCACCCTCGGGGCTGAGGGTATGTACCAGTAGCTATGTGTTTGGTCTCTCTCTCTCTCTTTCTCTCTCTCTCGTGTTCTTGATATGGCACGATCTTGATGTACCGCGAGATTTGCTATTATAGTTGGATCTTATGATGTTTGGTCTCTCGAGGTATGCCACTGCCCTTTAACTTATTTGTTTGAGATTATTGGTTTGTGTGCCTGTCCGAGAACATAACATCACGGCCTTCAAAATGGCATGGTGAGTTAGTAGCCCCCGAGCCCAAAGCTAGTTTCAAGAAACAGGTATTGGGGTGGTGTAATTAGTAGGAGCTTGTCATGCACCCCCCAGGATGCTGCCAAAGGAAGTCGTTCTAGACTTCCAATACTTTTGATTGCAGTCTTTGTGTAAAAAATCTTCTTGGCAGGTTTCAACCTCGGCTCCGAAGTCCGTCTCTGAGGAGATTGCGGAGGTGAACCAGAAGCTCGAGAGGTCCCAGGAGGACCTCAACCTGATGAACCAGAGGTTCGAGCAGTCTCAAGGTAAGCGACTCGGACTTGCATTTGATGTATTATGATGTTTGAGTGCAGAACTAAGCCCAAACTGTTTGAATGACAGTAGCATTGTCCGAGCTGGAGGCGCTCAAGGCCAAGTTGAAAAAGGCTCGGCGGGAGGTGAAGCAGCATAAGGCTGTGGCCACGAAGGCGGAAGAGACTCATGCTGTTGAGAAGGTGTCCGGGGAGAAGGACCGGGCACAGAAGTCTTCATGGATCTCCCACAGAGCGTGGCAGATGCTGCTGCGCACTTTGACCAGCTGGTGGGTCATGAGGTGGAGAAGACATTATGGGGGTAGTTCCCGGGGTCTCCGTCATCACAGCTGCTGAAGCATCGAATGAAGTAGCTAGTGGAGTTATTCTGCATGACAAGACCGATGCTACAAGACATCTGCATCACGTTGTGGCCCGCTGAAGCCCTGCCGACCAGCTTCTTCGGCCTTACGGCTCGTTTGCAAGATGCGATCCCGTGCGTGAACAGCTGGAGGAGGTTCGCGTGCTTTTAAGGAGAGCGGAGGGCATATACCTGCGTGAAGATGCACTTCCGAAAGGTTGATGCAGCAACGGTTGCCACGGGTCCCCCTGCAGACAAGCCGCGCACCGCGGAGTAGTTCTTTTCCGAGGTGGAGGAGGGAGCCCGGACTACCGAGGCCATATGTCCAAAGGACACTTTGTATTTCTAGGTGGCACTTCGGGATGCCGATGTTGTGAAATGTACAAAAATTATTGTTTGATGGAATGAGTATGGCTTTAAATTCCTTCAGATGTGTGTACTTTCTAATTTTACCTCATGTGCAATCATTTTAAACTGAAAGTGGCCAGTCGTCGGCTTCTACCCTGATAGAGGCAAAGGTGTCCCGTCTTTCGATGAGATGATGGATATCGCTTTGGTGGAAGTCGACTTTGACGATCCGACTACGAACGTGCGAGGACGTCGCGCCTTAGCAATCGCTAAACCAACTCCGAGAGGTTATTGACCACGCCGGAGCACGATCAACCTGACCACGAGGGTCTGTTTCCTGCGAGCAAACGAAGAACAAGCAAGAAACTAAGATTGCAATCTGGATATTGCGAATTTAAGATGAAAGCTTTATTGATCAAGGTGGGGTTCTGTGACGCCTTTGTCTGGTCGTTGAACACAAACGAAGTACGCGAAGTTGCAGCTATGGCGAACTTTTAATCTAAACAAAACCCAAAGTCTAAACGATGCCCTAAGGGCTGTATATATGGAGGAAGAGGGGGAAATTTCGTGGCTCTTGGTGGAGGGGTCCGAAATCAACCCTATCTCTTGTTTCCCCACACATACGGACTCTAAAAATAGCCTATACTTATGTATTTCGAAATTACATGGGCCTGGCCCAATAATAAGGTGACGCAGCACCTAAAATAGCCTCGGGACGAAATTTATGAAGTGGCATCTTGTATATTTCGTCCAAGGCTTCATGCACCCATTATGGTGGCTTCAAAGTCCTGAAATCATCACTTGTAACTCCGTTCTTGTTCCCCTTGCGCATGCCATCATCTCCATGCTTGTTCTTGCTCCAATGTTCATCCTTCTCCAAGCTAGGCCCTTCATTTGTAAGCAAAACAAATGTATCCAATTTAGGCAGCATCATATTGTCATGAACATTAGAATCATTACCAAGAAACGAAAGTACCTGGTAATTTAGTTGGCGTGCACGAGCTCTAGTAATTGGTCCAGTATGTATAGCAGCAGGGGTTGTGGGTGTAACAATTGTATTGATGTCCTCATCATGCCCCAGTGTAGAATATACAAAGGTGTTCCTTGAGGCATTTTTTACACTTGGCCAACATCTCGGTACCCGTAGGTGGTCTGTGCTCGTAGGAACCGGGTAATCAGACTATAATGGCTTAATACCTTTCACTTAGTCCTAGGAGTTTGACTGGGGGGGGGGGGGCTGCTGACGAGCCCCTGGTATGGGAAGTGGTCGCCATAGCAAGCTGAGATCTAAGCCATGACACACTTCCGCAAAAAGGGAAGCCCTCCATTTAACACTGGTAATCTCTATCATTGATACCTCTCCAACATATCTATAATTTTTTATTGTTCCATGCTATATTATATCCTGTTTTGGACATTATTGGGATTTATTATACACTTCTATATTATTTTTGGGACTAACCTATTAACCGGAGGCCCATCCCAGAATTGATGTTTTTTGCCTATTTCAGAGTTTCGCAGAAAAAGAATATCAAATGGAGTCCAAACGGAATGAAACCTTCGGGAACGTGACTTTTAGAACGAACATGATCCAGAGGACTTGGACCCTACGTCAAGCAGTCAACTAGGAAGGTACGAGGTAGGGGGCGCGCCTAGCCCCCCCCAGGCGTGCCCTCCACCCTCATGGGGCCCATGTTGCTCCACCGACGTACTCCTTCCTCCTATATATACCTACGTACCCCCAAACTACTAGATACGGAGCCAAAACCCTAATTCCACTGCCGTACCTTTCTGTATCCACGAGATCCCATCTTGGGGCCTTTTCTGAAGCTCCGCCAGAGGGGGTATCGATCACGGAGGGCTTCTACATCCACACCATAGCCTCTCCGATGAAGTGTGAGTAGTTTACTTCAGACCTACGGGTCCATAGTTATTAGCTAGATGGCTTCTTCTATCTTTTTGGATCTCAATACAAAGTTCTCCCCCTCTCTTGTGGAGATCTATTGGATGTAATCTTCTTTAGCGGTGTGTTTGTTGAGACCGATGAATTGTGGGTTTATGATCAAGTTTATGTATGAACAATATTTGAATCTTCTCTGAATTCTTTTATGTATGATTGGTTATCTTTGCAAGTCTTTTCGAATTATCAGTTTGGTTTGGCCTACTAGATTGATCTTTCTTGCAATGGGAGAAATGCTTAGCTTTGGGTTCAATCTTGCGGTGTCCTTTCCCAGTGACAGTAGGGGCAGCAAAGCACGTATTGTATTGTTGCCATCGAGGATAACAAGATGGGGTTTATACCATATTGTATGAGTTTATCCCTCTACATCATGTCATTTTGCTTAAAGTGTTACTCTGTTCTCTTGAACTTAATACTCTAGATGCATGCTAGATAGCGGCCGATGTGTGGAGTAATAGTAGTAGATGCAGGCAGGAGTTGGTCTACTTGTCTCGGACGTGATGCCTATATACATGATCATACTTAGATATTCTCATAACTATGCTCAATTCTATCAATTGCTCAACAGTAATTTGTTCACCCACCGTAATACTTATGCTCTAGAGATAAGCCTCTAGTGAAACCTATGGCCCTCGGGTCTATTTTCCATCATATTAATCTTCCAATACTTAGTTATTTCCTTTGCCATTTATTTTACTTGCATCTTTATTTCTCTTTATCATAAAAATACAAAAATATTATCTTATCATATCTATCAGATCTCACTCTCTTAGGTGACCGTGAAGGGATTGACAACCCTTTTTCGCGTTGGTTGCGAGGATTTTATTTGTTTGTGTAGGTGCGAGGGACTCGTGTGTGGCCTCCTACTGGATTGATACCTTGGTTCTCAAAAACTGAGGGAAATACTTACGCTGCTCTGCTGCATCACCCTCTCCTCTTCAAGGGAAAACCAACGCAGTGCTCAAGAGGTAGCAAGAAGGATTTCCGGCGCCGTGGCCGGGGAGTCTATGCAAAAGTCAACATACTAAGTACCCATCACAAACTCTTATCTCCCGCATTACATTATTTGCCATTTGCCTCTCGTTTTCCTCTCCCCCACTTCACCCTTGCCGTTTTATTCGCCCTCTCTCTCTCCATCCTCCCTCTCTTTCTCTATTTGCCTCTTCTTGCCCCTTGCACTTTCCCCCGTTATGTTTGAAATCAGGGAAATTATGGTTGATATGGACAATAATAATATCATGAAAAATTCTGATGCTCCTGCTGAAGAACCCCTATCTTACATACAAAAAAATTCCGAATTGGTAGTGGTAATATTATTGGAAAAGGAGTTATCCAAGATTTCTTTACTTGTGCCGGTGCTATGCCTTCTATGGGTACCTCTATCCTTCATAGAACTAGTAGTCTTGCGGACGCTATCGCCATGCTTGTAGTTGAACTTGAAAGACAATTTATGCACTTGCATTGATGAGGACATCAATACAATTGTTACACCCACAGCCCCTGCTGCTATACATACTGGACCAATTACTAGAGCTCGTGCACGCCAACTAAATTACCAGGTACTTTCGTTTCTTGGTAATGATTCTAATGTTCATGAGAATATGATGCTGCCTAAATTGGATACATTTGTTTTGCTTACAAATGAAGGGCCTAGCTTGGAGAAGGATGAACATTGGAGCAAGAACAAGCATGGAGATGATGGCATGCGCAAGGGGAACAAGAACGGAGTTACAAGTGATGATTTCAGGACTTTGAGGCCACCATAATGGGTGCATGAAGCCTTGGACGAAATATACAAGATGCCACTTCCTAAATTTCGTCCCGAGGCTATTTTAGGTGCTGCGTCACCTTATTATTGGGCCAGGCCCATGTAATTTCGAAATACATAAGTATAGGCTATTTTTAGAGTCCGTATGTGTGGGGAAACAAGAGATAGGGTTGATTTCGGACCCCTCCACCAAGGGCCACGAAATTCCCCCCTCTTCCTCCATATATACAGCCCTTAGGGCATCGTTTAGACTTTGGGTTTTGTTTAGATTAAAAGTTCGCCATAGCTGCAACTTCGCGTACTTCGTTTGTGTTCAACGACCAGACAAAGGCGTCACAGAACCCCACCTTAATCAATAAAGCTTTCATCTTATATTCGCAATATCCAGATTGCAATCTCAGTTTCTTGCTTGTTCTTCGTTTGCTCGCAGGAAACAGACCCTCGTGGTCAGGTTGATCGTGCTCCAGCGTGGTCAATAACCTCTCGGAGTTGGTTTAGCTATTGCTAAGGCGCGACGTCCTCGCACGTTCGTAGTCGGATCGTCAAAGTCGACTTCCACCAAAGCGAAATCCACCATCTCATCGAAAGACGGGACATCTCATCGAAAGTAATATTAGGTTTGTTTTCGGGATCCATCTAGATTCCGATTCGTGTTTCCTTGCCGGAGTAGGTTTCGGAAAAAAAAAGAGTCGGGTAGCCACGCTCCGTTTAGGCCCAAAATTTTTCGAAAACGCATTTTTCGAAAAAAAATTCTGGCTATCCTATTTTTAGGTGTTTCTGAGTGTTTTGAGACAGGTGCCATTATAGGAAGTTTTTTTTGACCCGTTTCCAATTTTTGGGTCCGGGCAGTCGAAAAAAAAAAATTTGGTCGAAAAAATTTCGTGCCCATCCTGTCAGTTTGAGCTAGGAAGAGTTTTGAGACACTCGCCATTATAGTGATTTTTCGCAAAAAAAAAAAGAGCGCAAAAAAAAAAGAGCGAAAAATAATAATTCAGAGTGTGCTTTTCCCTTGTTTACATGTCGCGCCGTGATTTTGTTAGTGTTCTAGGCTCGCGTCTCTAGCACAGTCTAGCCTAGGACCAGCACAGTACCGTCGTTGAGCGTTTATTCAACTTTGCATCTCTGAATTGATTATTGCTGACCCTTTTTGCTACCATATTATAAGCCTTCCCAGCTCCACATACATCTACGTCGTGCGTTTGACTCTCCCTGGTAATCGCTCTATCCAAGCTTTGAGAGTTTTTGACTACAACGGTTGCCGATCACCGCCTGCTGCTGGGTAAGAACTGGTAAGAATTTGAGATTTGCTTGACGGATTTGTGACACCCACCACCACCACTTGTTCGTAGTCTGTAGGATCATATTCTTGTGTGTTTCTATTGCTGCTAACCATGCCAGGATCACAAGCCGACGAGATTGACTGGGAGAATTTATCGAACAAGGAGCTTCATGATAAGTTTCAGCAAATGATGACTGAACAGGTGCAAGATGTGCTGAACAATTTTGAAGAGGCCATGGAGAAGATCACTGGCTTTGAGAAGACGTTCGAAACAAAGCTCGATAACAAGTTTAATGAATTGCTCGCGCGTCTTCCACCACCACCACTCGCTGCAGCTAACGCACCTCTCCAACAACAACAACGACTACCTCCACGTCGCGAAGCAGACCTCCGCCGAGCAAGCCGTGTTCCTCTTGCGTTTGGCCAAACTGTTGGTACTGCTGTTGATACTTCTGTGGCTCCTGCTGCTGATGCGGAGGAGGATGATTATGTGGGAGATTATGAGGATGAGGTTGATCAAAATCAACACTACGTGCAGCCACCTGTACCACCACCAGCAGGTCGACCTCAGGTATATATTCGTAATGGTAGGCCTGCACCACCACCTCAGGTACGAGATGATGTCCATATTCCTAAACTGAAATTGAATATTCCACCATTTGAGGGTAGATATGTTCCTGATATATATCTTACTTGGGAGTTAGAAACTGAACAATGATTTACATGTTTACAATATCCTGAGGAGAGACGAGTTGCTGCTGCCGTTTGTGCTTTCACTAGTTTTGCATGTGTATGGTGGTCTGAACATTGTAGATTATATCCTATTCCAACTACTTGGGCTGCTTTGAAAACTGCTATGCGTACGCGTTGGGTTCCACCATATTATCAACGTGAATTGCTTCAAAAATTGCAGCGTTTAAGACAAGGGAAAAATTCTGTAGAAGAATATTATCAGGAATTACAAACTGGCATGATTAGATGTGGTATTGTTGAGGAGAATGAAGCTATGCTTGCACGTTTTCTGGGTGGATTAAATAGAGAGATTCAGACCATTCTAGACTATAAGGAGTATACTAATATCGCTCGTTTATTCCATCTTGCTTGTAAAGCTGAACGTGAAGTGCAGGATCGACAAGCATTGGGGCGTACTAACTTTTCTGCAGGCCGACCTTCATCATGGACACCACGTGCATCTTCTACTTCAGCTGCACCAGCACCTCCATCCGGTGCCACCTCCAGCCGTGATACAAGAAAACATGCACAACCACCATTATCTGCCAAGAGCGCACCTGCGGGGCCTGCACAGCGTTCTTCTTCTTCCATGGCATCAACAGGGCACACAAGTGATATTATTTGTCGTCGTTGTAAGGGAGGAGGTCATTATGCGAGAGAATGCAAATCTCCGCGTGTGATGATTGCTACCGCGGATGGTGGATATGAGTCCGCTAGTGACTATGATGAGGAGACTTTGGCTCTTATTACACGTGAGGAACATGGTGGAGATGATTCTGATCATGAGACGCAATACATGGCTCCTGAAGACGCTGACAGGTATGAATGTTTAGTTGCTCAACGTGTTTTGAGTGTGCAGGTCACACAAGCTGAGCAAAATCAGAGGCACAATTTGTTCCATACCAAGGGAGTTGTGAAGGAACGTTCTGTGCGCGTCATCATAGACGGAGGGAGCTGCAACAACTTGGCTAGCATGGAGATGGTGGAGAAGCTTTCTCTCACCACAAGACCACATCCACATCCTTACTACATCCAATGGTTCAACAACAGTGGCAAAGTTAAGGTAACACGTACTGTTCGTGTGCATTTTAGTATCTCTACATATGCTGATTATGTTGATTGTGATGTGGTACCTATGCAAGCATGTTCCTTATTACTTGGTAGACCATGGCAATTTGATAAAAATTCTGTACACCATGGTAGAAACAATCACTATACTCTTGTTCATAAGGATAAAAATATTACTTTGCTTCCTATGACTCCTGATTCCATTTTGAAAGATGATATTAATAGAGCTAATAAAGCAAAACAGGAGACGAATAAGAGTGAAAATCAGATTGTGGCAAAAGAATTTGAGCAACAAATGAAGCCTAATAATAAACCATCTAGTGTTGCTTCTGAAATTAAATTGAAAAGTGCATGTTTATTTGCCACCAAATCTGATATTGATGAGCTAGATTTCAGCAAATCTGTTTGCTATGCTTTTGTGTGCAAAGAGGCATTATTTTCATTCGAGGACGTGCCTTCCTCTTAGCCTCCTGCTGTCACTAACATTTTGCAGGAGTTCGCTGACGTCTTTCCACAAGACGTGCCACCGGGATTACCGCCTATTCGAGGGATTGAGCATCAGATTGACTTAATTCCCGGTGCTTCACTGCCAAACCGTGCACCATACCGTACCAATCCAGAGGAGACGAAGGAGATTATGCGTCAAGTACAAGAGCTTCTCGACAAAGGTTATATACGCGAATCCCTTAGTCCTTGTGCTGTTCCTATTATTCTAGTGCCAAAAAAGGATGGTACATCACGTATGTGTGTTGATTGTAGAGGCATTAATAATATTACTATTCGTTATCGTCATCCTATTCCTAGGCTAGATGATATGCTTGATGAATTGAGTGGCTCTACAATATTCTCCAAAGTTGATTTGTGTAGTGGATACCATCAAATTCGTATGAAATTGGGAGATGAATGGAAAACAGCATTTAAAACTAAGTTTGGATTATATGAGTGGTTAGTCATGCCTTTTGGGTTAACTAATGCGCCTAGTACTTTCATGAGACTAATGAACGAAGTTTTACGTGCTTTCATTGGACGATTTGTGGTAGTCTATTTTGATGATATACTGATTTATAGCAGATCTTTGGAAGAACATTTGGAATATTTACGTGCTGTTTTTATTGCTCTACGTGATGCACGTTTGTTTGGTAACCTTGGGAAGTGCACCTTTTGCACCGACCGAGTATCTTTTCTTGGCTATGTTGTTACTCCACAGGGAATTGAAGTTGACAAAGCCAAGATTGAAGCTATTGAGAGTTGGCCGCGGCCCAAAACGGTCACACAAGTGAGGAGTTTTCTTGGCCTCGCTGGATTCTATAGGCGTTTTGTGAGAGATTTCAGCACCATTGCTGCACCTCTCAACGAGCTTACAAAGAAGGATGTGCCTTTTGTTTGGGGTACCGCACAGGAAGAAGCCTTCACGGTATTGAAAGATAAGTTGACACATGCTCCTTTACTCCAACTTCCTGATTTTAATAAGACTTTTGAGCTTGAATGTGATGCTAGTGGAATTGGATTAGGAGGTGTGTTATTACAAGATGGCAAACCTGTTGCATACTTTTCTGAAAAATTGAGTGGGCCTAGTCTGAATTATTCTACTTATGATAAAGAATTATATGCTCTTGTTCGGACTTTAGAAACATGGCAACATTATTTATGGCCCAAAGAATTTGTTATACATTCTGATCATGAATCATTAAAACATATTAAAAGTCAAGCTAAACTGAATCGTAGACATGCTAAATGGGTTGAATTCATTGAGACTTTCCCTTATGTCATTAAACACAAGAAGGGAAAGGAAAATGTTATTGCTGATGCATTGTCTCGTCGCTATACTATGCTTTCACAACTTGACTTCAAAATATTTGGTTTGGAGACCATCAAAGATCAATATGTGCATGATGCTGATTTTAAAGATGTAATGCATAATTGTAAAGAAGGAAGAATGTGGAACAAGTTTGTTGTTAACGATGGATTTGTGTTTCGTGCTAACAAGCTATGCATTCCAGCTAGCTCCGTTCGTCTTTTGTTGTTGCAGGAGGCGCTTCCATCTTCGGAGAAGGTTAATTTCGATGCTAAACAACGTGCTGAATTGATTTTAAAAATGCATGAGTTAACTAAGGAAAACATTGAGCGCATGAATGCTAAATATAAACTTGCTGGAGATAAGGGTAGAAAACATGTTGTGTTTGCACCTGGAGATCTTGTTTGGTTACATTTGCGTAAGGATAGATTTCCTGATTTGCGCAAATCAAAGTTAATGCCACGTGCTGATGGTCCCTTTAAGGTGTTAGAGAAAATAAATGATAATGCATATAAACTTGAGCTGCCTGCAGATTTTGGGGTTAGTCCCACTTTTAACATTGCAGATTTGAAGCCTTATTTGGGTGAGGAAGATGAACTTCCGTCGAGGACGACTTCATTTCAAGAAGGGGAGGATGATGAGGACATCAATACCATTGTTACACCCACAGCCCCTGCTGCTATACATACTGGACCAATTACTAGAGCTCGTGCACGCCAACTAAATTACCAGGTACTTTCGTTTCTTGGTAATGATTCTAATGTTCATGAGAATATGACGCTGCCTAAATTGGATACATTTGTTTTGCTTACAAATGAAGGGCCTAGCTTGGAGAAGGATGAACATTGGAGCAAGAACAAGCATGGAGATGATGGCATGCGCAAGGGGAACAAGAACGGAGTTAGAAGTGATGATTTCAGGACTTTGAAGCCACCATAATGGGTGCATGAAGCCTTGGACGAAATATACAAGATGCCACTTCATAAATTTCGTCCCGAGGCTATTTTAGGTGCTGCGTCACCTTATTATTGGGCCAGGCCCATGTAATTTCGAAATACATAAGTATAGGCTATTTTTAGAGTCCGTATGTGTGGGGAAACAAGAGATAGGGTTGATTTCGGACCCCTCCACCAAGGGCCACGAAATTCCCCCCTCTTCCTCCATATATACAGCCCTTAGGGCATCGTTTAGACTTTGGGTTTTGTTTAGCTTAAAAGTTCGCCATAGCTGCAACTTCGCGTACTTCGTTTGTGTTCAACGACCAGACAAAGGCGTCACAGAACCCCACCTTGATCAATAAAGCTTTCATCTTATATTCGCAATATCCAGATTGCAATCTTAGTTTCTTGCTTGTTCTTCGTTTGCTCGCAGGAAACAGACCCTCGTGGTCAGGTTGATCGTGCTCCGGCGTGGTCAATAACCTCTCGGAGTTGGTTTAGCGATTGCTAAGGCGCGACGTCCTCGCACGTTCGTAGTCGGATCGTCAAAGTCGACTTCCACCAAAGCGATATCCATCATCTCATCGAAAGATCGGGACCCTCGCCTCTATCAAGTGGTATCAGATTTCCAGGTTGCTCGGTGAGATTTTACAGTTTTTCGTAGTTTAGATCGAGTCTGTTCTTCATACCTACAGTCCACGAAAAAGCCACAAAAAAAAATTAGGGTTAGTTCATCATATCCGAACCAATATGAGCCTTTGCATAATCTTTTTAGGGTTTTGCTTTGTTGAATTTGCGGTTGCATCGTCGTGTCTAGTTGCTGGTCTTAGAGTCTAGTCTTTTAGAGTTTCGAGTTCTGGTCATAAGTTGTCACGCCGCCGCCGCACCATCATCATCACCCCTGCCATCTACCACCACCGCTTATCCGCCACCGCTTCGAATCCGTATCCATATACCACCACAACTGTCATATACCACCACCGCTGCCATCTACCACCATATATCCACCACCAATCCGAGTTCCTTGCTTATTAGGTTTGTTTTCGGGATCCATCCAGATTCCGATTCGTGTTTCCTTGCCGGAGTAGGTTTCGAAAAAAAAATTCCAGAGTGTGCTTTTCCCTTGTTTACGTGCCGCGCCGTGATTTTGTTAGTGTTCTAGGCTCGCGTCTCTAGCACAGTCTGATGAGGACATCAATACAATTGTTACACCCACAGCCCCTGCTGCTATACATACTGGACCAATTACTAGAGCTCGTGCACGCCAACTAAATTACCAGGTACTTTCGTTTCTTGGTAATGATTCTAATGTTCATGAGAATATGATGCTGCCTAAATTGGATACATTTGTTTTGCTTACAAATGAAGGGCCTAGCTTGGAGAAGGATGAACATTGGAGCAAGAACAAGCATGGAGATGATGGCATGCGCAAGGGGAACAAGAACGGAGTTACAAGTGATGATTTCAGGACTTTGAAGCCACCATAATGGGTGCATGAAGCCTTGGACGAAATATACAAGATGCCACTTCCTAAATTTCGTCCCGAGGCTATTTTAGGTGCTGCGTCACCTTATTATTGGGCCAGACCCATGTAATTTCGAAATACATAAGTATAGGCTATTTTTAGAGTCCGTATGTGTGGGGAAACAAGAGATAGGGTTGATTTCGGACCCCTCCACCAAGGGCCACGAAATTCCCCCCTCTTCCTCCATATATACAGCCCTTAGGGCATCGTTTAGACTTTGGGTTTTGTTTAGATTAAAAGTTCGCCATAGCTGCAACTTCGCGTACTTCGTTTGTGTTCAACGACCAGACAAAGGCGTCACAGAACCCCACCTTGATCAATAAAGCTTTCATCTTATATTCGCAATATCCAGATTGCAATCTCAGTTTCTTGCTTGTTCTTCGTTTGCTCGCAGGAAACAGACCCTCGTGGTCAGGTTGATCCTGCTCCAGCGTGGTCTATAACCTCTCGGAGTTGGTTTAGCGATTGCTAAGGCGCGACGTCCTCGCACGTTCGTAGTCAGATCGTCAAAGTCGACTTCCACCAAAGCGAAATCCACCATCTCATCGAAAGACGGGATACCTTTGCCTCTATCATGCATCCTTGCATACAAAGGATTTTCTTAGAATTTTCTAATATTGAGCATTCTTCTGTTAAGCGTGCCACTACTATCTTTTTGGCTCATGAGTTTAGATTCATAATAAAAGAGGCCAAAGAAATCTTTGCGTATTATAGGGTGGATGCTTGCCGTCCTCCCATAGAGGCTATCCTTTTTGATCAAGAAGAAATAATCCGTTTTCAATCTCTAGACTATGTTGCTTTCAATGAAAATCTTAGAAAAAGGGTTCCTACCAATGTTTTAGTTGATAGAATTTCTAAACTTAATAATGATTTGGCTATTCGAAATAATGAACTAGGATATTGTCTCGAGTATAGGCTCACAAAGTTCTGTCAAAAGAATGCTTATAATGATGAATTGGTTGTGCAATACGATGGGCCAAAGGAGGAACCTATACATCCCAAAGTTGATCTTGGGGACTTTTGTCCCATTAAATTTACCCCTTTTGATTACTTTTGCTTGCCTCAAAGAAAACATGCTGCCGAACGTAGGGAATATGAAATGAGTTTTAATGATCTATCTTATTATTATGGCAATACCTAGATTTATCTTCACTTTTATGCCTAGCTAAGGGCGTTAAATGATAGCACTTGTTGGGAGGCAGCCCAATTTTTTTTTTATTCCTTGCTTTTTGCTCCTGTTTAGTAATAAATAATTTATCTAGCCTCTATTTTGGTTGTGTTTTTTGTGTTTAATTAGTGTTTGTGCCAAGTAGAACCGTTGGGAAGACTTGGGGAAAGTCTTTTTAATCTTGCTGTAAAAAACAGAAACTTTAGCGCTCACGAGAACTGCTGTCATTTTTATTTGAAAAGTTATATTTAGTTAATTATTTTTGAAGATGACTAATAGATAAATTCCTCTCGTACAGAAATTTATTTTAGAATATTCAGGGTTCCAGATCTTGCGTTAGCTACAGATTACTACAGACTGTTCTGTTTTTGACAGATTCTGTTTTTCGTATGTTGTTTGCTTATTTTGATGAATGTATGGCTAGTAAAATAGTTTATAAACCATAGAGAAGTTGGAATACAGTAGGTTTAACACCAATATAAATAAAGAATGAGTTCATTACAGTACCTTGAAGAGGTGTTTTGTTTTCTTTCGCTAACGGAGCTCACGAGATTTTCTACTTTAAGTTTTGTGTTTTGAAGTTTTCAAGTTTTGGGTAAAGATTTGATGGATTATGGAACAAGGAGTGGCAAGATCCTAAGCTTAGGGATGCCCATGGCACCCCCAAGATCATCCAAGGACACCTAAAAGCCAAAGCTTGGGGATGCCCCGGAAGGCATCCCCTCTTTAGTCTACTTCTATCGGTAACTTTACTTGGAGCTATATTTTTATTTACCACGTGATATGTGTTTTGCTTGGAGCGTCTTGTATTATTTGAGTTTTTATTTGTTAGTTTTCCACAATCATCATTTCTGCACACACCTTTTTGAGAGAGACACTCATGATTCGGAAATTGTTAGAATACTCTATGTGCTTCACTTATATCTTTTGAGTTATATAGTTTTTGGTCTAGTGCTTCACTTATATCTTTTAGAGCACGTTCGTAAATTTGTTTTATAGAAACCATTGTTCTCTCATGCTTCACTTAGATTATTTTGAGAGTCCTACAAAACAGCATGGTAATTTGCTTTAGTTATGTTAGGCATTCAAGATTAATAATAAAATTTTCTTATGAGTGTGTTGAATACTATGAGAAGTTTGATACTTGATAATTGTTTTGAGATATGGAGATGGTGATATTATAGTCATGCTAGTTGAGTAGTTGTGAATTTGAGAAATACTTGTGTTAAAGTTTGTATATTTTTGCAATAAGTATATGAGTTCTTTATGACTAATGTTGAGTCCATGGATCATACGCACTCTCACCCTTCCACCATTGCTAGCCTCTCTAATACCGCGCACCTTTCGCCGGTATCATACACCCACCATATACCTTCCTCAAAACAGCCACCATACCTACCTATCATGGTATTTCCATAGCCATTCCGATATATATTGCCATGCAACTTACCACCGTTCCGTTTACTATGACACGCTCCATCATGTCATATTGCTTTGCGTGATCATGTAGTTGACATTGTATTCGTGGCAAAGCCACCGTTCATAATTCTTTCATAGATGTCACTCTTGATTCATTGCATATCCCGGTACACCGCCGGAGGCATTCACATAGAGTCATATTTTGTTCTAAGTATTGAGTTGTAATTGTTGAGTTGTAAGTAAATAAAAAAGTGTGATGATCATCATTTTTGGAGCATTGTCCCAAGTGAGGAAAGGATGATGGAGACTATGATTCCCCCACAAGTCGGGATGAGACTCCGGACTAAATATAAAAAGGCCATAAAAAAGAGAGAGAAGTCCCAAATAAAAAAATGAGAGAAAAAGAGAGAAAGGACATTGCTACTATCCTTTTACCACACTTGTGCTTCAAAGTAGCACCAAGATCGTCATAGAGAGTCTCCTATGTTATCACTTTCATATACTAGTGGGAATTTTTCATTATAGAACTTGGCTTGTATATTCCAATGATGGGCTTCCTTAAAATGCCCTAGGTCTTCGTGAGCAAGCGAGTTGGATGCACAACCACTTAATTCTTTTTGTTGAGCTTTCATATACTTATAGCTCCAGTGCATCCGTTGCATGGAAATCCCTACTCACTCACATTGATATCTATTAATGGGCATCTCCATAGCCCGTTGATACGCCTAGTTGATGTGAGACTATCTTCCCCTTTTTGTCTTCTCCACAACCACCGTTCTATTCCACCTATAGTGCTATGTCCATGGCTCACGCTCATGTATTGCGTGAAGATTGAAAAAGTTTGAGAACATTAAAAGTATGAAACAATTGCTTGGCTTATCATCGGGGTGGTGCATGATTTAAATACTTTGTGTGGTGAAGATGGAGCATAGCCAGACTATATGATTTTGTAGGGATAACTTTCTTTGGCCATGTTATTTTGAAGAGACATAATTGCTTAGTTAGTATGCTTGAAGTACTATTATTTTATGCCAATATTGAATTTTGTCTTGAATCTTTCGGATCTGAATATTCATACCACAGTTAAGAATAATTACATTGAAATTATGCCAAGTAGCATTCCACATCAAAAATTCTGTTTTTATCATTTTCCTACTCGAGGACGAGCAGGAGTTAAGCTTGGGGATGCTTGGTACGTCTCCAACCTATCTATAATTTTTAATTGTTCCATGCTATATTATATCCTGTTTTGGACATTATTGGGCTTTATTATACACTTTTATATTATTTTTGGAACTAACCAATTAACCGGAGGCCCAGCCCAGAATTCCTGTTTTTTGCCTATTTCAGAGTTTCGCAGAAAAAGAATATGAAACCGAGTCCAAACGGAATGAAACCTTCGGGAACGTGATTTTCGGTACAAACATGATCAAGAGGACTTGGATCCTACGTCAAGCAGTCAACCAGCAAGGCACGAGGTAGGGGCGCGCCTACCCCCCCCCCCAGGCGTGCCCTCCACCCTCGTGGGGCTCACGTTGCTCCACCAACGTACTCCTTCCTCCTATATATACCTACGTACCCCAAACTACTAGATACGGAGCCAAAACCCTAATTCCACCACCGTAACTTTCTGTATCCACGAGATCCCATCTCGGGGCCTTTTCCGGAGCTCCACCGGATGGGCATCGATCACGGAGGGCTTCTACATCAACACCATAGCCTCTTCGATGAAGTGTGAGTAGTTTACTTCAGACCTGCGGGTCCATAGTTATTAGCTAGATGGCTTCTTCTCTCTTTTTGGATCTCAATACAAAGTTCTCCCCCTCTCTTGTGGAGATCTATTCGATGTAATCTTCTTTTGCGGTGTGTTTGTCGAGACCGATGAATTGTGGGTTTATGATCATGTTTATCTATGAACAATATTTGAATCTTCTCTGAATTCTTTTATGTATGATTGGTTATCTTTGCAACTCTCTTCAAATTATCAGTTTGCTTTGGCCTACTAGATTGATCTTTCTTGCAATGGGAGAAGTGCTTAGCTTTGGGTTCAATCTTGCGGTGTCCTTTCCCAGTGACAGTAGGGGCAGCAACGCACGTATTGTATTATTGCCATCGAGGATAACAAGATGGGGTTTATATCATATTGCATGAGTTTATCCATCTACACCATGTCATCTTGCTTAAAGCGTTACTCTGTTCTCTTGAACTTAATACTCTAGATGCATGTTGGATAGCGGTCGATGTGTGGAGTAATAGTAGAAGATGCAGGCAGGAGTCGGTCTACTTGTCTCGGACATGATGCTTATATACATGATCATACCTAGATATTCTCATAACTATGCTCAATTCTATCAATTGCTCAACAGAATGTGTTCACCCACCGTAACACTTATGCTCTCGAGAGAAGCCTCTAGTGAAACCTATGGCCCCGGGTCTATTTTCCATCACATTAATCTTCCAATACTTAGTTATTTCCTTTGCCATTTATTTTACTTGCATCTTTATTTCTCTTTATCATAAAAATACCAAAAATATTATTTTATCATATTTATCAGATCTCACTCTCGTAGGTGAATGTGAAGGGATTGACAACCCCTTTTTCGCGTTGGTTGCGGTGAGTTTATTTTTTGTGTAGGTGCGAGGGACACGTGCGTGGCCTCCTACTGGATTGATACCTTGGTTCTCAAAAACCGAGGGAATACTTACGCTGCTCTGCTGCATCACCCTTTCCTCTTCAAGGGAAAACCAACGCAGTGCTCAAGAGGTAGCAATCATCACTTCACTTAACGCGGTCTACAGATGGCCGACCAGTTTGCGCCTACCTAGATAGTCAGTTTTTAGCTTTCTCCACTAAGGCACTATACCAATTAACCTAGCAGCACAATCGCAGTGGTTCTCCCATTAAACCCTTAGCCGAATTCATCGATAACGTAAGAGGTACACATAGGAGCCGGGCAACCCAACTATTGACCAAAATCTAGCTTCGAAACAGATGCATATAGAGCAACATCCGAGACACCGAGTACCTTGGACTTGTATTTCAAGGCAGGGGAACGGGGCCCCGTAACATTTGTATCTTAAAGGCATTCTTGTGGCACAAAGGCAATGCTTGTGCAAAAATGCGATAAGGATCTTTAAAGGGCATGATTTCTTTAGTTCACAACTTCAAGATTACATGCCCAACTGCAACGAGAGGAACTAAAAGAATACAACGTAATAGAGTAGGTAAAGATGGAAGAAAAAACAGGGCGGATATTGTCATCGGGTTTTAAAAACCTGGGCCGCTTCCTGCCGCACGTCTACGCTTCTGAGCTGTTGACCAGCTGGTCACCGTTGACGATTTGGACTTACGAGGACTGATGCAGTTTCGGTCTTTTATGCGCTCCAAGCGCATTATTGGCCAAGCCCTTTGAAGGAGGTTTTACAGGAGTCTGGTATGGTTTAGGCCACGTTGATGTAGTCATGTTGGCCGGTTCTTTGACAGAAACACGCCAATTTGGGCTCGAAGCCACCTTGCTCTTCGGTCGAGCCGTTTTTGTATATTTCAGCTCCTTGACAGCCTCGAGAATTTTGAGTGCAAAGTTATGCACCCTGGGGACGTAGTGTCCCAACCAGGGAGGGCATGCAAGGAGCCCGCATCCCTATTTAGGGTGCGGGGGTACATGGCCGAGGTCGACTTGCGTGGCCCATGTGCGCTTTGAAGAGCTGGTAGTGCATTTATTGTTGTGGGTTGCCTCCTCAGACGTGTGTACCTCGGCTGCAAAAGCCATGGTCTGCTCTATGTTCAGAGTGAGCTCTCGATGTTACCATTGAATGTGATAATGCCATTAGGTCCTGGCATTTTGAGCTTG
Organism: Triticum dicoccoides; assembly: GCF_002162155.2. Classification (NCBI taxonomy): domain Eukaryota; kingdom Viridiplantae; phylum Streptophyta; class Magnoliopsida; order Poales; family Poaceae; genus Triticum; species Triticum dicoccoides. The sequence goes on along the minus strand of NC_041386.1, from coordinate 314,708,069 downwards.
AGATAATGATGAGGGCATCAATACCATTGTTACACCCACAGCCCCTACTGCTACATATACGGGACCAATTACTAGAGCTCGCGCACGCCAATTAAATTATCAGGTACTTTCGTTTCTTGGTAATGATTCTAATGTTCATGAGAATATGATGCTGCATAAATTGGATACATTTGTTTTGCTTACAAATGAAGAGCCTAGCTTGGAGAAGGATGAACATTGGAGCAAGAACAAGCATGGAGATGATGCCATGCGCAAGGGGAACAAGAACGGAGTTACAAGTGATGATTTCAGGACTTTGAAGCCACCATAATGGGTGCATGAAGCCTTGGACGAAATATACAAGATGCCACTTCATAAATTTCGTCCCGAGGCTATTATAGGTGCTGCGTCACCTTTTTATTGGGCCAGGCCCATGTAATTTCGAAATACATAAGTATAGGCTATTTTTAGAGTCCGTATGTGTGGGGAAACAAGAGATAGGGTTGATTTCGGACCCCTCCACCAAGGGCCACGAAATTCCCCCTCTCTTCCTCCATATATACAGCCCTTAGGGCACCGTTTAGACTTTGGGTTTTGTTTAGATTAAAAGTTCTCCATAGCTGCAGCTTCGCGTACTTCGTTTGTGTTCAACGACCAGACAAAGGCGTCACAGAACCCCACCTTGATCAATAAAGCTTTCATCTTATATTCGCAATATCCAGATTGCAATCTTAGTTTCTTGCTTGTTCTTCGTTTGCTCGCAGGAAACAGACCCTCGTGGTCAGGTTGATCGTGCTCCGGCGTGGTCAATAACCTCTCAGAGTTGGTTTAGCGATTGCTAAGGCGCGACGTCCTCGCACGTTCGTAGTCGGATCGTCAAAGTCGACTTCCACCAAAGCGATATCCATCATCTCATCGAAAGACGGGACACCTTTGCCTATATCAAGTGGTATCAGATTTCCAGGTTGCTCGGTGAGATTTTACAGTTTTTCGTAGTTTAGATCGAGTCTGTTCTTCATACCTATAGTCCACGAAAAAGCCAAAAAAAATTAGGGTTAGTTCATCCCATCCGAACCAATCTGAGCCTTGCATAATCTTTTCTGTATTTGCTTTGTTGAATTTGCGGTTGCATCGTCGTGTCCAGTTGCTGGTCTTAGCGTCTAGTCTTTTAGAGTTTCGAGTTCTGTTCACAGGTTGTCATGTCGCCGCTGCCATATATCACCACCGCATCATCATCGTCGCTGTTGCCATATACCACCACCACATATTCACCGCCAATCCGAATCCATATACGCCACCACATATCCGCCGCCATCACGCCAATCTGAGTTCACCTGCAACATATATCCGCCACCTGTCCGTGTTCCACCAGATTCATCTCCGCCACCAGTCCGAGTTCCACCAGATTCATCTCCGCCACCAGTCCTAGTCCGAGTCCAGTAATTGTTGCATTGTTCTCGATTTCCAGATCAAGCGATACTCCGAGTTGTGACAGAGAAGGACTCCCCAACTTCCGAGCCATCCACAGAAGAAAAATAGTTCCAATTTCAAAAAAAAACTAAGTCTGGAAAATTCTGGCTAGGCAGTTTTTAGACCATTTGTAGACTTTTTCGAAAAAAAATTGTTGCGGAGCAAAAAAAAAAGAGGAAAAAAAAGTGCAAAAAAAAGAGAAAAAAAAATTCAGAGTGTGCTCCTCCCTTGTTTACGTGCCGCGCTGTGATTTTGTTGGTGTTCTAGGCTCGCGTCTCTAGCACAGTCTAGCCTAGGACCAGCACAGTACCGTCGTTGAGCGTTTATTCAACTTTGCATCTCTGAATTGATTATTGCTGACCCTTTTTGCTACCATATTATAAGCCTTCCCAGCTCCACATACATCTACGTCGTGCGTTTGACTCTCCCTGGTAATCGCTCTATCCAAGCTTTGAGAGTTTTGACTACAACGGTTGCCGATCACCGCCTGTTGCTGGGTAAGAACTGGTAAGAATTTGAGTTTTGCTTGACGGATTTGTGACACCCACCACCACCACTTGTTAGTAGTCTGTAGGATCATATTCTTGTGTGTTTCTATTGCTGCTAACCATGCCAGGATCACAAGCCGACGAGATTGACTGGGAGAATTTATCGAACAAGGAGCTTCATGATAAGTTTCAGCAAATGATGACTGAACAGGTGCAAGATGTGCTAAACAATTTTGAAGAGGCCATGGAGAAGATCACTGGCCTTGAGAAGACGTTCGAAACAAAGCTCGATAACAAGTTTAATGAATTGCTCGCGCGTCTTCCACCACCACCACCCGCTGCACCTAACGCACCTCTCCAACAACAACAACGACGACTACCTCCACATCGCGAAACAGACCTTCGCCGAGCGAGTCGTGTTCCTCTTGCGTTTGGCCAAACTGTTGGTGCTGTTGTTGATACTTCTGTGGCTCCTACTGCTGATGCGGAGGAGGATGATTATGTGGGAGATTATGAGGATGAGGTTGATCAAAATCAGCACTACGTGCAGCCACCTGCACCACCACCAGCAGGTCGACCTCAGGTATATATTCGTAATGGTAGGCCTGCACCACCACCTCAGGTACGAGATGATGTCCATATTCCTAAACTGAAATTGAATATTCCACCATTTGAGGGTAGATATGTTCCGGATATATATCTTACTTGGGAGTTAGAAACTGAACAATGATTTACATGTTTACAATATCCTGAGGAGAGACGAGTTGCTGCTGCTGTTTGTGCTTTCACTAGTTTTGCATGTGTATGGTGGTCTGAACATTGTAGATTATATCCTATTCCAACTACTTGGGCTGCTTTGAAAACTGCTATGCGTACTCGTTGGGTTCCACCATATTATCAACGTGAATTGCTACAAAAATTACAGCGTTTAAGACAAGGGAAAAATTCTGTAGAAGAATATTATCAGGAATTACAAACTGGCATGATTAGATGTGGTATTGTTGAGGAGAATGAAGCTATGCTTGCACGTTTTCTGGGTGGATTAAATAGAGAGATTCAGACCATTCTAGACTATAAGGAGTATACTAATATCACTCGTTTATTCCATCTTGCTTGTAAAGTGTAACGTGAAGTGCAGGATCGACAAGCATTGGGGCGAACTAATTTTTCTGCAGGCCGACCTTCATCATGGACACCACGTGCATCTTCTACTTCAACTGCACCAGCACCTCCATCCGGTGCCACCTCCAGCCGTGATACAAGAAAACAGGCACAACCACCATTATCTGCCAAGAGCGCACCTGCGGGGCCTGCACAGCGTTCTTCTTCTTCCATGGCATCAACAGGGCACACAAGTGATATTATTTGTCGTCGTTGTAAGGGAGGAGGTCATTATGCGAGAGAATGCAAATCTCTGCGTGTGATGATTGCTACCGCGGATGGTGGATATGAGTCCGCTAGTGACTATGATGAGGAGACTTTGGCTCTTATTACACGTGAAGAACATGGTGGAGATGATTCTGATCATGAGACGCAATACATGGCTCCTGAAGACGCTGACAGGTATGAATGTTTAGTTGCTCAACGTGTTTTGAGTGTGCAGGTCACACAAGCTGAGCAAAATCAGAGGCACAATTTGTTCCATACCAAGGGAGTTGTGAAAGAACGTTCTGTGCGCGTCATCATAGATGGAGGGAGCTGCAACAACTTGGCTAGCATGGAGATGGTGGAGAAGCTTTCTCTCACCACAAGACCACATCCACATCCTTACTACAACCAATGGTTCAACAACAGCGGCAAGGTTAAGGTAACACGTACTGTTCGTGTGCATTTTAGTATCTCTACATATGCTGATTATGTTGATTGTGATGTGGTACCTATGCAAGCATGTTCCTTATTACTTGGTAGACCATGGCAATTTGATAAAAATTCTGTACACCATGGTAGAAACAATCACTATACTCTTGTTCATAAGGATAAAAATATTACTTTGCTTCCTATGACTCCTGATTCCATTTTGAAAGATGATATTAATAGAGCTAATAAAGCAAAACAGGAGACGAATAAGAGTGAAAATCAGATTGTGGCAAAAGAATTTGAGCAACAAATGAAGCCTAATAATAAACCATCTAGTGTTGCTTCTGAAATTAAATTGAAAAGTGCATGTTTATATGCCACCAAATCTGATATTGATGAGCTAGATTTCAGCAAATCTGTTTGCTATGCTTTTGTGTGCAAAGAGGCATTATTTTCATTCGAGGACGTGCCTTCCTCTTTGCCTCCTGCTGTCACTAACATTTTGCAGGAGTTCGCTGACGTCTTTCCACAAGACGTGCCACCGGGATTACCGCCTATTCGAGGGATTGAGCATCAGATTGACTTAATTCCCGGTGCTTCACTGCCAAACCGTGCACCATACCGTACCAATCCAGAGGAGACGAAGGAGATTATGCGTCAAGTACAAGAGCTTCTCGACAAAGGTTATATACGCGAATCCCTTAGTCCTTGTGCTGTTCCTATTATTCTAGTGCCGAAAAAGGATGGTACATCACGTATGTGTGTTGATTGTAGAGGCATTAATAATATTACTATTCGTTATCATCATCCTATTCCTAGGCTAGATGATATGCTTGATGAATTGAGTGGCTCTACTATATTCTCCAAAGTTGATTTGCGTAGTGGCTACCATCAAATTCGTATGAAATTGGGAGATGAATGGAAAACAGCATTTAAAACTAAGTTTGGATTATATGAGTGGTTAGTCATGCCTTTTGGGTTAACTAATGCACCTAGTACTTTCATGAGATTAATGAACGAAGTTTTACGTGCTTTCATTGGACGATTTGTGGTAGTTTACTTTGATGACATATTGATTTATAGCAGATCTTTGGAAGAACATTTGGAACATTTACGTGCTGTTTTTATTGCTCTACGTGATGCACGTTTGTTTGGTAACCTTGGGAAGTGCACCTTTTGCACCGACCGAGTATCTTTTCTTGGCTATGTTGTTACTCCATAGGGAATTGAAGTTGATAAAGCCAAGATTGAAGCTATTGAGAGTTGGCTGCAATCCAAAACGGTCACACAAGTGAGGAGTTTTCTTGGCCTCGCTGGATTCTATAGGCGTTTTGTGAGAGATTTTAGCACCATTGCTGCACCTCTCAATGAGCTTACAAAGAAAGATGTGCCTTTTCTTTGGGGTACCGCACAGGAAGAAGCCTTCTCGGTATTGAAAGATAAGTTGACACATGCTCCTTTACTCCAACTTCCTGATTTTAATAAGACTTTTGAGCTTGAATGTGATGCTAGTGGAATTGGATTAGGCGGTGTGTTATTACAAGATGGCAAACCTGTTGCATACTTTTCTGAAAAATTGAGTGGGCCTAGTCTGAATTATTCTACTTATGATAAAGAATTATATGCTCTTGTTCGGACTTTAGAAACATGGCAACATTATTTATGGCCCAAAGAATTTGTTATACATTCTGATCATGAATCTTTGAAACATATTAAAAGTCAAGCTAAACTGAATCGTAAACATGCTAAATGGGTTGAATTCATTGAGACTTTTCCTTATGTCATTAAACACAAGAAGGGAAAAGAAAATGTTATTGCTGATGCATTGTCTCGCCGCTATACTATGCTTTCACAACTTGTGATAGAGGCGAGGGTCCCGATCTTTCGATGAGATGATAACTATCGATTTGGTGGAGATGACTTTGATGATCCGACTACAAACGTGCATGACGTTGCGCCTTAGCAATCGCTAAACCAATCTCCTGAGGTTACTGACGATGCCGGAAGCACGGTCAGCCTGACCACGAAGGTCTATTCCTGCAAGCAATCGAAGAACGAGCAAGAATATGATAAAGCAATCTGAATATTGCAAATATATATGAGGTATTGATAATGGTGGGGATCCGTAAGCGGTCTTGGTCTGGTCGTTGGACACAAACGAAGTACACGAAGTTGCAATGGCTAACTTTTAACTAAACAAATCCCAAGGAAAAGCTACTAGATGGATCTACTTATATAGGAGCAAGGGGTGGCGGCCAAGGAGGTGGGAGGACGTCCCAAGGCAGCCTAAAACTAAATCTAGGTCGTACAAGGCCAATGGGCCCAAGTGGAGGTGATGTAACACCTTTGGACTTGTAGTTTGACTCGGATTCTGCTGCAGCATTAGATTGTTTCGTCCACAACTCAACGCTCCGGACGAATTTGAAGGTGATTCCAATTGGGTTGGAAAGTGCACGAAATCTAGTTTCCAACAAAAAAAGAATCACCCAATTCGGAGTCCGTATGAAAAACTTGTGTGCGTTTTGAGTCAGGTATGTCTGTGCAGTCCGAATCTGAATCCAGAACGTGAGAGACTTGGACTCTATCTTCTCTTGGGCCAAAAGTGACGTGAGAGAACTTTTTGGACAGCAAACAAACATCTCTTTCTTCCTTATCTTCATATGTGGATTGTACAAATGTCCCATACACCTGCAATTAGATAAAACACAAAAGTGTGTGAAGTATTTTTGTTCTGGATAACATAAATAGATTATTGAATAGTTTGCACTAGAAATCACCTGACAAATATGCATATATGCAATATTTTTGGTCATATCCAAGGTAGTCATGTCCTCATCAGAGATGGTGGAGAAGCTTTCTCTCACCACAAGACCACATCCACATCCTTACTACATCCAATGGTTCAACAACAGCGGCAAGGTTAAGGTAACACGTACTGTTCGTGTGCATTTTAGTATCTCTACATATGCTGATTATGTTGATTGTGATGTGGTACCTATGCAAGCATGTTCCTTATTACTTGGTAGACCATGGCAATTTGATAAAAATTCTGTACACCATGGTAGAAACAATCACTATACTCTTGTTCATAAGGATAAAAATATTACTTTGCTTCCTATGACTCCTGATTCCATTTTGAAAGATGATATTAATAGAGCTAATAAAGCACAACAGGAGAAGAATAAGAGTGAAAATCAGATTATGGCAAAAGAATTTGAGCAACAAATGAAGCCTAATAATAAACCATCTAGTGTTGCTTCTGAAATTAAATTGAAAAGTGCATGTTTATTTGCCACCAAATCTGATATTGATGAGCTAGATTTCAGCAAATCTGTTTGCTATGCTTTTGTGTGCAAAGAGGCATTATTTTCATTCGAGGACGTGCCTTCCTCTTTGCCTCCTGCTGTCACTAACATTTTGCAGGAGTTCGCTGACGTCTTTCCACAAGACGTGCCACCGGGATTACCGCCTATTCGAGGGATTGAGCATCAGATTGACTTAATTCCCGGTGCTTCACTGCCAAACCGTGCACCATACCGTACCAATCCAGAGGAGACGAAGGAGATTATGCGTCAAGTACAAGAGCTTCTCGACAAAGGTTATATACGCGAATCCCTTAGTCCTTGTGTTGTTCCTATTATTCTAGTGCCGAAAAAGGATGGTACATCACGTATGTGTGTTGATTGTAGAGGCATTAACAATATTACTATTCGTTATCGTCATCCTATTCCTAGGCTAGATGATATGCTTGATGAATTGAGTGGCTCTACAATATTCTCCAAAGTTGATTTGCGTTGTGGATACCATCAAATTCGTATGAAATTGGGAGATGAATGGAAAATAGCATTCAAAACTAAGTTTGGATTATATGAGTGGTTAGTCATGCCTTTTGGGTTAACTAATGCACCTAGTACTTTCATGAGATTAATGAACGAAGTTTTACGTGCTTTCATTGGACGATTTGTGGTAGTTTACTTTGATGACATATTGATTTATAGCAGATCTTTGGAAGAACATTTGGAACATTTACGTGCTGTTTTTATTGCTCTACGTGATGCACGTTTGTTTGGTAACCTTGGGAAGTGCACCTTTTGCACCGACCGAGTATCTTTTCTTGGCTATGTTGTTACTCCATAGGGAATTGAAGTTGATAAAGCCAAGATTGAAGCTATTGAGAGTTGGCTGCAATCCAAAACGGTCACACAAGTGAGGAGTTTTCTTGGCCTCGCTGGATTCTATAGGCGTTTTGTGAGAGATTTTAGCACCATTGCTGCACCTCTCAATGAGCTTACAAAGAAAGATGTGCCTTTTCTTTGGGGTACCGCACAGGAAGAAGCCTTCTCGGTATTGAAAGATAAGTTGACACATGCTCCTTTACTCCAACTTCCTGATTTTAATAAGACTTTTGAGCTTGAATGTGATGCTAGTGGAATTGGATTAGGCGGTGTGTTATTACAAGATGGCAAACCTGTTGCATACTTTTCTGAAAAATTGAGTGGGCCTAGTCTGAATTATTCTACTTATGATAAAGAATTATATGCTCTTGTTCGGACTTTAGAAACATGGCAACATTATTTATGGCCCAAAGAATTTGTTATACATTCTGATCATGAATCTTTGAAACTTATTAAAAGTCAAGCTAAACTGAATCGTAGACATGCTAAATGGGTTGAATTCATTGAGACTTTTCCTTATGTCATTAAACACAAGAAGGGAAAAGAAAATGTTATTGCTGATGCATTGTCTCGCCGCTATACTATGCTTTCACAACTTGACTTCAAAATATTTGGTTTGGAGACCATCAAAGTTCAATATGTGCATGATGCTGATTTTAAAGATGTAATGCAGAATTGTAAAGAAGGAAGAATGTGGAACAAGTTCGTCGTTAACGATGGATTTGTGTTTCGTGCTAACAAGCTATGCATTCCAGCTAGCTCCGTTCGTCTTTTGTTGTTGCAGGAGGCGCATGGAGGAGGATTAATGGGACACTTTGGCGTGAAGAAGACGGAGGACGTACTTGCTACACATTTCTTTTGGCCAAAGATGAGACGGGATGTTGAGAGTTTTATTGCTCGATGCACTACATGTCAAAAAGCTAAGTCACGTCTCAATCCTCATGGTTTATATATGCCTTTGCCTGTACCTAGTGTTCCTTGGGAGGATATATCTATGGACTTTGTTTTAGGTTTACCTCGAACAAAGAAGGGGAGGGATAGCATATTTGTTGTCGTGGATAGATTCTCGAAAATGGCACACTTTATACCATGTCATAAAAGCGATGATGCTGTTAATGTTGCTGATTTGTTCTTTCGTGAAATTATTCGCTTGCATGGTGTGCCAAATACTATTGTTTCAGATCGTGATACTAAATTTCTTAGCCACTTTTGGAGATGTTTATAGGCTAAGTTGGGGACTAAACTGCTTTTTAGTACTACTTGTCACCCCCAAACTGATGGACAAACTGAAGTAGTCAATAGAACATTGTCTACTATGCTTAGGGCTGTTTTGAAGAATAATAAGAAAATGTGGGAGGAATGCTTGCCTCATATTGAATTTGCTTATAATCGTTCATTGCATTCTACTACTAAGATGTGCCCTTTTGAAGTTGTGTATGGTTTCCTACCTCGTGTACCTATTGATTTGTTGCCTCTTCCATCTTCGAAGAAGGTTAATTTTGATGCTAAACAACATGCTGAATTGATTTTAAAAATGCATGAGTTAACTAAGGAAAACATTGAGCGTATGAATGCTAAATATAAACTTGCTGGAGATAAGGGTAGAAAACATGTTGTGTTTGCACCTGGAGATCTTGTTTGGTTACATTTGCGTAAGGATAGATTTCCTGATTTGCGCAAATCAAAGCTAGTGCCACGTGCTGATGGTCCCTTTAAGGTGTTAGAGAAAATAAATGATAATGCATATAAACTTGAGCTGCCTGCAGATTTTGGGGTTAGTCCCACTTTTAACATTGCAGATTTGAAGCCTTATTTGGGTGAGGAAGATGAGTTTCCGTCGAGGACGACTTCATTTCAAGAAGGGGAGGATGATGAGGACATCAATACCATTGTTACACCCACAACCCCTACTGCTACATATACGGGACCAATTACTAGAGCTCGCGCACGCCAATTAAATTATCAGGTACTTTCGTTTTTTGGTAATGATTCTAATGTTCATGAGAATATGATGCTGCCTAAATTGGATACATTTGTTTTGCTTACAAATGAAGGGCCTAGCTTGGAGAAGGATGAACATTGGAGCAACAACAAGCATGGAGATGATGCCATGCGCAAGGGGAACAAGAACGGAGTTACAAGTGATGATTTCAGGACTTTGAAGCCACCATAATGGGTGCATGAAGCCTTGGACGAAATATACAAGATGCCACTTCATAAATTTCGTCCCGAGGCTATTATAGGTGCTGCGTCACCTTTTTATTGGGCCATGCCCATGTAATTTCGAAATACATAAGTATAGGCTATTTTTAGAGTCCGTATGTGTGGGGAAACAAGAGATAGGGTTGATTTCGGACCCCTCCACCAAGGGCCACGAAATTCCCCCTCTCTTCCTCCATATATACAGCCCTTAGGGCACCGTTTAGACTTTGGGTTTTGTTTAGATTAAAAGTTCGCCATAGCTGCAACTTCGCGTACTTCGTTTGTGTTCAACGACCAGACAAAGGCGTCACAGAACCCCACCTTGATCAATAAAGCATTCATCTTATATTCGCAATATCCAGATTGCAATCTTAGTTTCTTGCTTGTTCTTCGTTTGCTCGCAGGAAACAGACCCTCGTGGTCAGGTTGATCGTGCTCCGGCGTGGTCAATAACCTCTCGGAGTTGGTTTAGCGATTGCTAAGGCGCGACGTCCTCGCACGTTCGTAGTCGGATCGTCAAAGTCGACTTCCACCAAAGCGATATCCATCATCTCATCGAAAGACGGGACACCTTTGCCTATATCAGATAAGCGTAATGCGGGACTGCATTGAAGCGTGCGAAAGTTGTGTGCCCTAAGAGCGCATGATATCCCCTTTGGAACGGGACAATGTTGAAGATTAACTCCTCTCTTATGAAGTTTTTGGGTGAGCCGAAGACTACCTCCTGTGTGACCGTTCCTGTACAGCTAGCTTCATCGCCTGGGATGACACCTTTAAAGGTGGTGGTGCTCAGCTTGATCCGAGATGAGTAGATGCCCATCTTCCTAACCATGTCCTCGTAAATTAGGTTGAGGCTGCTTCCTCCATCCATAAGGACTCGTGTCAGATGATAACCATCGACAATTGGGTCCATGACAAGTGCTGCTGATCCACCATGCCTGATGCTGGTCAGATGATCATGCTTGTCGAATGTGATCAGGTAAGCTGACCATGGGTTAAACTGCGGGGCGACTTGCTCCAACGCGTAGACATCCTAAAGTACATGCTTCCCTCCCTTTCAGGGATGTGAGTAACATAAATCATATTGACCTCCGTTGCCTCATTAGAAAACTTCTTTTGGCCTCCATTATTGGGTCGTTGAGGTTCATCCTCGTCTTTGCTGTGATTTTGGGTTTTACTTGGGCCCTCCATCGCCACCTTGCCAGCCTATTTAAAGACCCAACAATTCCTATTAGTATGGGTAGCTGGTTTCTCTTAGGTGTCGTGGATTTGGCACGGTCAATCCAGGATCCTGTCAAGCTGGCTAGGTCCGTATTTGTTCCCTTTAAATGGCTTCCTTTTCTGTCCGATCTAGGTCCGGTGAACCCTGCATTGATAGTTGCATCCTCTGTGTCGCTCCCGCCATTTTTATGACTGCTTGTTCTTATTGTCTTAGGCTTTCCATTAGCGTCGCCTATTTTCGAGGTGCCCACTTTGCTGTTATGGGTACTTCGGGAAAGCCAGTTGTCTTCTCCCATGCAAAAGCGGTTCATGAGTGAAGTGAGAGCTGCCATGGTCCTCGGATTGTCTTGGCCGAGCTGGCAGGCAGGCCACTCATCTCGAATGTTATTTTTAAATGCACAATGACTTTAGTGTCAGAGCAGTCAATGATCTGGTTCTTTTTAGTTTTTAGTGAGGAACCTGTTCCAGAATTTCTGAGCGTATTCGCCTGGCTGCTGGGTGATAGGACTGAGGTCATAAGCGTTCGGAGGTCGGACATAAGTGCCCTAGAAGTTTTCCCGAAAAGCGTCTTCAAGGGCCTCCTAGCTACCAATGGAATGAGGCAGGCTGTTAAGCCAATGCCTAGCCGGCCCCTTTAGCTTGAGTGGAAAGTATTTAATGGCGTGGAGATCGTCTCCATTAGCCATTTGTATGTGGAGAAGAAAATCTACAATCCACACTGTAGGGTCTGTAGTTCCATCATCGGACCCTATGTTGATGGGCTTAAACTCCTCTGCAAACTAGTGTTTCATGACCCTATCTTTGAAATAGATGGGGGTGAGATGGACTATGGAATTGGGTGGTGTCCCATCTGAGGTTGGGTGAGCGTTATCTGTAGGATTGATCTCGCGCGCGGTTGTTCCTGTCCATCCAGGCGTCGTAGCCGTCCGGCCCGGCGGGTGGGCGTCCTCTTGATCCATAGATGGACCGAAGAGGTACCCTGTTTACCTGAATATGATGTCGAACGTCATGAGGTTCTAGGTAGTCCACGGGGTCCTTGCCGTAGTGGCGTCGAGGTGGCCGAGTGTTGAGGTTTTCCCATACTGGCATGTCCCCTCCTCTAGGGGTCGGTCAGGCTCATCAGTGGTGTACTCCTTGTCAAACTCTGGCAGTCGACGCCTGCGTGGGTACGATTTTGGCGCACTACAGTGCCGGTCTTCTAGGTCTTGCTCGGCAGAGAGCACTTTGACTCACTTTTTGTTTAATGTGTCGGTGTTAGCTTGCAACTACTACTACTTTCATTTCATGCTCCGAGCCATGGCACTAAGGCACTGCCGAAAGCGCTCTTGCTCAAAGGGGTATTCGGGAATGATATAGTCCTCGGTTCTGAGGCTCTTGTCTTCCTCCGATTATGGCATATAGTTGTCGTTAGCCCCTTCAAAGAGGTCATCAGGGTCCGAGTCCTCGAGATTTCCATCGGGTGTGTCATTTCACACTAGGGAAGCTTGAGGGTCCTCCTCAGGTCATCGGCGCCACTGACTGCTGCCATGTTGTTATCGGTGATAGCGTTGTTACCGCTGGGTTCCGCATTGTTGGCCCTTTTGCGTCTATGCCAACATCTTGGAGGGGAATTGTGGGTGTGTGATGCCCCAAGACCGGAGCTTCAGATGCCTTCCAGGGTTTTTGAGTTTTGTCATGTGATTTGTTTTGCTTGTTTCTTTCCTCTTTGCATCTTTTGCATTGCATCATGTCATCATACCATCTTTTTCTCATAGCTAACTAAAACTCTCTTAAATAAACCGTATGGATCTTCGGTCCATTTAACCGAGGGAATTCACATGGTGATTCTCTTTATAACATATCCTCCCGATATTAGGGAGCTATGATAAATATTCCATTCTTATGGAATCACCTAAAACACACTTGCAAATATTTCCCCATGCCTTTGTTATCTCGCTTCTTGACCTCGAACTTTGTTCGTAAAATCCTTTCGGCATGTTCCCGTGCTCCACCAAATTTCCCAACATTTTTGGACTCTTCAAAACCTTGAACTTACTCAAACCATTTGAATTAAATTCAAATGGATGTGAATCCAGCTCTTTCAATCATGCCACTTTTATTTTCGGGATTGAGCTCTTTTTTTTTTGCGTGTCCGGGAGATAATCCCCATGCTCTAATTCTTGTCCACTCATTCTTTCTCTCTCTTTTCTTTATTTTGCTTTATCTGTTTTTGGAAGAGTCTAAAGGAGGGAGGGTGAAAGAGAGCAGCCCATCCAAGAAATCAGGCCGGCCCGTTTGTTCCCGGAGGCCCAGCCGCAACCCCTGTCCTTAACCCTAGCATCTCCCCTCGACCCCTCCTCCTCGTGCCCTTCCATCCAGCGCCGCCAGGAGCCTCGCTCCCCTTCTTTCCCTGCGCCCGATCCCCCATCTCCCTTCTCTGCCTCCTTCCTCCTCCACCGCGCCAAGCATCACCTTCTCCTTCCCGAGACCGCCGATGGTGCCCCAGCAGGCTGCTGCCGTCCGTCTCCTCCGCCTGGTGCCTGCGCAGCCGCACGTCCAGAGGCCGCCAGCCGCTCCTCCCTCGATCCAGCTGGAATCAAGCGCCGCTGAGCAGCTCCCTCTCCTCGAGCACCTGCGCTGGTAGCCGTCGCCCTCTGTGCCCAGCTGCAGTTTCTCTTTCCACGCGTCACCGGACCTCCCCAACCACCAGCGCCTGACTCTGCTGCCGTCAGAACTCCGGAACTCGACGCCACGGACCTCCCCGTCGCCGGCCAAGGCCTGCAGCCGTCGTACTTCTCTGTTGCGCCGGGTCCCGGACCTCCGCTGCGAGCCTCGTCGCCCCTGCGTCGCGCGAGTCGCTGATTCCTTGCCTCCCCTACGACCAAACCAGACTGCCACTGTGTCCTCTGCAGCGATCACTTGCCTCCTCTGCATCCTCTGCGTCACGTGACCGTGGCCACCCTCAAACCCTGGATTGGTCAAGACTTGTACAGGAAACAAGACGATGGAAGACCACTGTGGACGTGTGCCTAGAGCCACTCGGATTCGTCAAGATCGCCAAGACCTACGAGAATGTCTTCATGGAACGACGAGTACCACGACGATCGTTGTTCGCCAAGCACACCTTTGGATACGCCAAAACTCGGACCATCAAGTACCACGACGTCCGTTGATCGCCAAGTACCCCTTCGGATACGCAAGTCCCTCGAAGGTCCACCGATGCCTAATATGACTACAGGACCGGAAAGAAGTACCACAATGACCATTGACATGTACCACTGCACCGCACCGAAACGCCAAGACCGTCTCGGATATTGCCAAGTACCACTTCGGTTCTGGAACGCGACGAGTACCACGACTACCCTCGAGGACATTGGTTCCATCAAGTTCGACTACAACATGTGTACAACTACCGCCGCCATGATTTTGGACAAGATTTCGTGTGCCTCTACTTCCACTACCGTCCTGATGATCAAAGATGAATGATAGCACTACTACTTCCACTACGACTATCGCAAGAACGGGACCGGCAAGTCTGAAGACCCCAAGTACCACGACATCGATGACATGAACATCTATGAAAACATTGCACGACTACTACCGTTGCCGAAGGCCGTCGAGTGAACGTCTACCCACATCGTGTATTTGACCAAGTTCGATGACAACCTCCGTAGAACTCGGATTCGCCAAGTTCCACTATCGTCGCCCCCGGGAACCTTCGATTCGTCAAGTACCTCTCCGAAAACAAACGTGAACCACTACTTCCCTCGACGACCCGTGAACGACTACTTCCTCTACTTCCCTCGACGAACTCGAACCGTCCCGTTTGCATGCTTTAAAGGTATACCACCGAGAACGACCGCCCGTGGACGAATGCATGTGTGGTGTATGAGATGCCCGTGTTTGCTTCGTGTCAGAGTTGTTCGTTGCACGAAGCCCCTCTTTTGCCTTGCCACCGTCATGTGGGACAACCGGTATCCGGGAGCACCCTACCATCCTTGCATGACATGCTCCTGTCACTTTTCCTTTTGCACCGGTATCCCCATGAGCTACCGGATCATCGGAATGTTGTCGTGGCATCATTTCCGTTTCGCCGCCGTGGCACCAGTCCCATTATCGTTGCCGTGCACCCCTTTTGTTTCCGCCACGATGACAAATGCTTCTTAATATGCTCTTATCAACTTATTCATAATTATTGCATAAAACTTGCATGTCATCCGCATCATGATAACAACTTCAAGAATGTTTGAAATTGTTGTTGCATCAAATTACTAATGCATGTGGGGATTTACCGAATTCGTCGTTTGTTATATCCGGCCCCATTTAAATTGCTTAGATTGTGTAGTTTACTCATGTTTCACCTCTTGCCATGTTAACCAACATTTAATATTGTTGAGTACCTAACCGAGAGTGAACTAAATAATTGATGTGGTGTTCCGTCAATATGCAACGGAGTTGCATATTGAGCTCCACTTAACTTGTAGTTTTGTTTGTGCCCTTTGCCATGCCATGCATATTTGAACCGGACATGCATCATACTTGTTTGCGCATCATGCCATGTTATGCTTGGTTGTTTACTGATAGAGGCGGGGTGTCCCGATCTTTCGATGAGATGATAACTATCGATTTGGTGGAGACGACTTTGACGATCCGACTACAAACGTGCACAACGTCGCGCCTTAGCAATCGCTAAACCAATCTCCTGAGGTTACTGACAATGCTGGAAACACGGTCAGCCTGACCACGAAGGTCTATTCCTGCAAGCAATCGAAGAACGAGCAAGAGTATGATAAAGCAATCTGAAAATTGCAAATATATATGAAGTATTGATAATGGTGGGGATCCGGAAGCGGTCTTGGTCTGGTCGTTGGACACAAACGAAGTACACGAAGTTGCAATGGCTAACTTTTAACTAAACAAATCCCAAGGAAAAGCTACTAGATGGATCTACTTATATAGGAGCAAGGGGTGGAGGCCAAGGAGGTGGGAGGACGTCCCAAGGCAGCCTAAAACGAAATCTAGGTCGTACAAGGCCAATGGGCCCAAGTGGAGGTGATGTAACACCTTTGGACTTGTAGTTTGACTCGGATTCTGCTGCAGCATCAGATTGTTTCGTCCACAACTCAACGCTCCGGACGAATTTGAAGGTGAGTCCAATTGGGTTGGAAAGTGCACGAAATCTAGTTTCCAACAAAAAAAGAATCACCCAATTCGGAGTCCGTATGAAAAATTTGTGTGCGTTTTGAGTCAGGTGTGTCTGTGCAGTCCGAATCTGAATCCAGAACGTGAGAGACTTGGACTCTATCTTCTCTTGGGCCAAAAGTGACGTGAGAGAACTTTTTGGACAGCAAATAAACATCTCTTTCTTCCTTATCTTCATATGTGGATTGTACAAATGTCCCATACACCTGCAATTAGACAAAACACAAAAGTGTGTGAAGTATTTTTGTTCTGGATAACATAAATAGATTATTGAATAGTTTGCACTAGAAATCACCTGACAAATATGCATATATGCAATATTTTTGGTCATATCCAAGGTAGTCATGTCCTCATCATCCTTGATAGAGGCGGGGTGTCCCGATCTTTCGATGAGATGATAACTATCGATTTGGTGGAGACGACTTTGACGATCCGACTACAAACGTGCAACGACGTTGTGCCTTAGCAATCGCTAAACCAACTCCGAGAGGTTATTGACCACGCCGGAGCACGATCAACCTGACCACGAAGGTCTATTCCTGCAAGCAATCGAAGAACAAGCAAGAATATGATAAAAGCAATCTGAATATCGCGAATATGTATGAAGTATTGATAATGGTGGGGATCCGAAAAGTGGTCTTGGTCTGGTCGTTGGACACAAACGAAGCACACGAAGTTGCAATGGCTAACTTTTAACTAAACAAATCCCAAGAAAAAGCTACTAGATGGATCTACTTATATAGGAGCAAGGGGTGGCGGCCAAGGAGGTGGGAGGACGTCCCAAGGCAGCCTAAAACTAAATCTAGGTCGTACAAGGCCAATGGGCCCAAGTGGAGGTGATGTAACACCTTTGGACTTGTAGTTTGACTCGGATTCTGCTGCAGCATCAGATTGTTTCGTCCACAACTCAACGCTCCGGACGAATTTGAAGGTGATTCCAATTGGGTTGGAAAGTGCACGAAATCTAGTTTCCAACAAAAAAAGAATCACCCAATTCGGAGTTCGTATGAAAAACTTGTGTGCGTTTTGAGTCAGGTGTGTCTGTGCAGTCCGAATCTGAATCCAGAACGTGAGAGACTTGGACTCTATCTTCTCTTGGGCCAAAAGTGACGTGAGAGAACTTTTTGGACAGCAAATAAACATCTCTTTCTTCCTTATCTTCATATGTGGATTGTACAAATGTCCCATACACCTGCAATTAGACAAAACACAAAAGTGTGTGAAGTATTTTTGTTCTGGATAACATAAATAGATTATTGAATAGTTTGCACTAGAAATCACCTGACAAATATGCATATATGCAATATTTTTGGTCACATCCAAGGTAGTCATGTCCTCATCGTCCTCCCCTTCTTGAAAATAAAGCCGTCCTCGGTGTTGCTTAATCTGAAATGTGGCTAACAAAAGAGACAAGGTGTACATGTTGTATATGTATATGTCATCCATTTTTACTTCCCTTGATTTTTGCATATATGACACATGAATAGATGAGTAACTTGCATAGTTCATAAAATCTAAAGCCAAAAAATTAGCACAAGAAGTAGAAGGCATGAAAATATTGCAACTCAGTTTGCACATATAAGTGAAGCTCTTATTCATTTCAAAAGATTGACAATGTTCATCATTAAACCATCCCAACATTGGTGAATAAACCTTACTTGCATCAAATTTACATGCTACAACATGCTTAAATACGCAAACATGCAATAAGTCATTCAACACAGAATCATCACCAAGATTAGAGGTCATATCAAAATGATTAAACATTGGTTCTTTTGCATCAATAGTTAATTCAATGGGTGCACTCAAAATTGTTGGTATTTCAGTTGTTTGATCACATGGCAAAGTCAAATTATCAACGTAGTCCTCTAAAATAGGTGGTGAGATCAAAGTAGTGGGTAGCTCATCAGATGGTGCATTCAAATTGACAAGGCATTCATCATTCTCATGTAGAGATGGAAGATCAGTACCTTTGTCATTACCTCTTATGATCAACTCAGATGATGTAGCCACTCTCGGGGGCGATGTGTCACATGGTGGAGGTGATGTAGTCCTGACAACAACAGATGTGGTTGTCATAGTATGCTTAGTAGTTGAAGGAACAATCATATCAACTCTTGGAATGTGCACCGTGCGCTTGTTCTCCTCGTGGCCAACACGTCGTTTTATTTCCTGTTCAGCTTTGCAAGCAAGATGAAACAAATGGTCCATAGGATAACACTCTTCATGAATTAGTATCTCTTGAATATCACGGTTTAATCCTCCCCAAAATCTATCCATAAAATCATCTTCACTTTCTTCTAAAGAGGAATGCAACAAGGTAGTTTGTAAATCATCATAATATTTTGTTACAGTTTCACTACCTTGTTTTAAGTGTTGCAACTTCTTAATCATGTCACGAGTATAATAAGCAGGGACGAAAGTATGTCGCATGGCAAGTTTCAAATCATCCCAAGTAGTAGGTATATAATCAGGGTGTAACCGACAATATTCACTCCACCAAACCAAAGCATAACCAGTGAAAGAACCAACCGCAACCTTAACCTTTTTATGTTCATTGAAATTATGGGAAGCAAATATATTGTTTATGTCGAACTCCCATTCAATATATAAAGCAGGTTTAAAACGGCCATTAAATGGTGGTATAGATACATTAACCTGATCATGTGCATTTGGATGTTTGTGCACCTCTCGTGACGGTTGTGGTATTTGCAAAGGTGGTGGCACGTCTCCCGCGATCGACAAAGCCCATGAATTGACTCTGGATCCTGTCATGATTAGTAGAACAAGAAACAAAACCCAAAAATAATGTTCCTATAACTACTAGGATGTGGTGGTAAAACGCTCACAGTAAAGCAAATATCAATGTCTTACAAGTTCTTACCATGCAGCAGGCGGTGATCGGCAACCAGCGGTGTCAAGTAACTCCGAATATTGAGTAAAGCGATTGCCAGGGGAGCGTACGTATACACGGTGTAGAAATATGTGGAGCTGGGTTGGCTATATATGGTAGCAAAAGATTACCAATAATCAATTCAAAGATGCAATGTTGAATAAACGCTCAACGACGGTACTGTGCTGGTCCTAGGCTAGACCGGACTAGAGACGCGAGCCTAGAACACTAATGAGGTCACGGCGTAGCAAAACTAGCATCAATGAAGGATACTAAGTAGCTCTTGACAGCAAGATATAAGTGAAGATCACAACGGCAGTGAAGATAATGATGAAAAACAACTGCCAAGCATGATATACAACAACTCTCTCTCCAACTTTCCTCTTGAAAAGTTTGAGACAATTTTCTGATAAATTCTTTCAAAGAATGCTACTAACTCAAGCTTTCCAATGCAAAAAGAATCACTCAATTTCGAGTTGATATGAGGAGTCAAAGAATTCTAAAACTGGCCTGAAAAATTGGAACAAGCTATGTTCACGAACTTCAGAGGGCAAAAAGACCTATTAGAAGCCGATTTTGAGGTGTCAAATATTGAACTAGCTTCTGCAACTATTTAGATGCGGCTCGTCGCTAGCTTTAATTTGAGTACTCACGGAGCCAAAACGGACTTCGTATGAGGAAGATACACCTGTTTTACTGAACAGTGCGCAAAACAGATTCCAATCCGAATTCAGGTACGAGATTGATTCTAGATAGATTCGATTTTTTTTCTCTCCTTTTTTTTCTCACGCTTTTTTTTCTTTTTCTTCTCTCTCTTTTTCTTTTTTTTTCTTTCCTTTTTTCTCTTTTTTTTCCTCTCTCTTTTTTTTCCTCTCTCTTTTTTTTCTCCCTCTTTCCAAGACAAACTAGATAAGATGGAGATTGGATTAGGCGAAGATGTGAATGACCTCAACTATGATTATGACAATGAACAGTGCGTAGCACGTGGTGGAAATTAATAGATGGGATGGTGGACGGCGGAAGGGATAATGATGCAGCGGCGGCGTGACTAATGTGAACAGAACTCGAAACTCTAAAGGAACTAGACACTAAGACCAGCAACTGACACGACGATGCAACCGATAATTCAACTATGCAAGCAATGAATAGAAAATTGCAAAGGCTCAGACTGGCTTGGATAAAGGATGAACAGATCTAACTTTTTTTTGTGGCTTTTTCTTGGACAATAGGTAAGAAAAAAAATCTAATCTAGGAAAAACTGGAAATTCTCACCGAGCAACCTGAAAACTGATACCACTTGATAGAGGCGGGGTGTCCCGATCTTTCGATGAGATGATAACTATCGATTTGGTGGAGACGACTTTGACGATCCGACTACAAACGTGCACAATGTCGCGCCTTAGCAATCGCTAAACCAATCTCCTGAGGTTACTGACAATGCTGGAAACACGGTCAGCCTGACCACGAAGGTCTATTCCTGCAAGCAATCGAAGAACGAGCAAGAGTATGATAAAGCAATCTGAAAATTGCAAATATATATGAAGTATTGATAATGATGGGGATCCGGAAGCGGTCTTGGTCTGGTCGTTGGACACAAACAAAGTACACGAAGTTGCAATGGCTAACTTTTAACTAAACAAATCCCAAGGAAAAGCTACTAGATGGATCTACTTATATAGGAGCAAGGGGTGGAGGCCAAGGAGGTGGGAGGACGTCCCAAGGCAGCCTAAAACTAAATCTAGGTCGTACAAGGCCAATGGGCCCAAGTGGAGGTGATGTAACATCAGATTGTTTCGTCCACAACTCAACGCTCCGGACGAATTTGAAGGTGAGTCCAATTGGGTTGGAAAGTGCACGAAATCTAGTTTCCAACAAAAAAAGAATCACCCAATTCGGAGTCCGTATGAAAAATTTGTGTGCGTTTTGAGTCAGGTGTGTCTGTGCAGTCCGAATCTGAATCCAGAACGTGAGAGACTTGGACTCTATCTTCTCTTGGGCCAAAAGTGACGTGAGAGAACTTTTTGGACAGCAAATAAACATCTCTTTCTTCCTTATCTTCATATGTGGATTGTACAAATGTCCCATACACCTGCAATTAGACAAAACACAAAAGTGTGTGAAGTATTTTTGTTCTGGATAACATAAATAGATTATTGAATAGTTTGCACTAGAAATCACCTGACAAATATGCATATATGCAATATTTTTGGTCATATCCAAGGTAGTCATGTCCTCATCATTTACTATGTTGTTTGCTTCTTTCCGGTGTTGCTTCTTCGGGTTAGTTCTGATAACGCCGCGTTTGTGAGGATCCGTTCGACAACGTCCGTTTGTTCTTCTTCATGGACTCGTTCTTCTTCCTTGCGGGATCTCAGGCAAGATGATCATACCCTCGAAATCACTTCTATCTTTGCTTGCTAGATGCTCGCTCTTTTGCTATGCCTATGCTACGATACCTACCACTTGCTTATCATGCCTCCCATATTGTTGAACCAAGCCTCTAACCCACCTTGTCCTAGCAAACCGTTGTTTGGCTATGTTACCGCTTTGCTCAGCCCTCTTATAGCGTTGTTAGTTGCAGGTGAAGATTGACATTTGTTCCTTGTTGGAACATGGATATGTTGTTCCTTGTTGGAACATGTCGTTTGGGTTGGGATATCACAATATCTCTTATTTAATTAATGCATCTATATACTTGGTAAAGGGTGGAAGGCTCGGCCTTATGCCTGGTGTTTTGTTCCACCCTTGCGCCCTAGTTTCCGTCATATCGGTGTTATGTTCCCGGATTTTGCGTTCCTTACGCGGTTGGGTAATAATGGGAACCCCTTGACAGTTCGCCTTGAATAAAACTCTTCCAGCAATGCCCAACATTGGTTTTACCATTCGCCACCTAGCCTTTTCTTTTCCCTTGGGGGTCGCGCGCCCAAGGGTCATCATTATTTTACCCCCCCCCCCCGGGCCAGTGCTCCTCTAAGTGTTTGATGAGGACATCAATACAATTGTTACACCCACAGCCCCTACTGCTATACATACTGGACCAATTACTAGAGCTCGTGCACGCCTACTAAATTACCAGGTACTTTCGTTTCTTGGTAATGATTCTAATGTTCATGAGAATATGATGCTGCCTAAATTGGATACATTTGTTTTGCTTACAAATGAAGGGCCTAGCTTGGAGAAGGATGAACATTGGAGCAAGAACAAGCATGGAGATGATGGCATGCGCAAGGGGAACAAGAACGGAGTTACAAGTGATGATTTCAGGACTTTGAAGCCACCATAATGGGTGCATGAAGCCTTGGACGAAATATACAAGATGCCACTTCATAAATTTCGTCCCGAGGCTATTTTAGGTGCTGCGTCACCTTATTATTGGGCCAGGCCCATGTAATTTCGAAATACATAAGTATAGGCTATTTTTAGAGTACGTATGTGTGGGGAAACAAGAGATAGGGTTGATTTCGGACCCCTCCACCAAGGGCCACGAAATTCCCCCCCTCTTCCTCCATATATACAGCCCTTAGGGCATCGTTTAGACTTCGGGTTTTGTTTAGATTAAAAGTTCGCCATAGCTGCAACTTCGCGTACTTCGTTTGTGATTCAACGACCAGACAAAGGCGTCACAGAACCCCACCTTGATCAATAAAGCTTTCATCTTATATTCGCAATATCCAGATTGCAATCTCAGTTTCTTGCTTGTTCTTCGTTTGCTCGCAGGAAACAGACCCTCGTGGTCAGGTTGATCGTGCTCCGGCGTGGTCAATAACCTCTCGGAGTTGGTTTAGCGATTGCTAAGGCGCGACGTCCTCGCACGTTCGTAGTCGGATCGTCAAAGTCGACTGCCACCAAAGCGATATCCATCATCTCATCGAAAGACGGGACACCTTTGCCTCTATCAAGTGGTATCAGATTTCCAGGTTGCTCGGTGAGATTTTACAGTTTTTCGTTAGATCAAGTTTGTTCTTCATACCTACAGTCCACGAAAAAGCCAAAAAAAATTGGGGTTAGTTCATCATATCCGAACCAATCTGAGCCTTTGCATAATCTTTTTAGGGTTTTGCTTTGTTGAATTTGCGGTTGCATCGTCGTGTCTAGTTGCTGGTCTTAGCGTTAGTCTTTTAGAGTTTCGAGTTCTGGTCATAAGTTGTCACGCCGCCACCGCACCATCATCATCGCCCCTGTCACCTACCACCACCGCTCCGAATCCGTATCCATATACCACCACCAATCCGTATCCATATACCACCACCGATCCATATCCATATATTACCACCGCTGCCATATACCACCACCGCTGCCATATACCACCACCATATATCCACCACCAATCCGAGTTCCTTGCATATTAGGTGTGTTTTTGAGATCCATCTAGATTTCGATTCGTGTTTCCTTGCCGGAGTAGGTTTCGGAAAAAAAAAGAGTCCGGAAACCACCCTCCGTTTAGGCCCAAAATTTTTCGAAAACGCATTTTTCGAAAAAAATTCTAGCTATCCCATTTTTAGGTGTTTCTGAGTGTTTTGAGACAGGTGCCATTATAGGAAGTTTTTTTTGATCCGTTTCCAGTTTTTGGGTCCGGGCAGTCGAAAAAACGAAAAAAAAATTGGTCGAAAAAATTTCGTGCCCATCCTGTTAGTTTGACCTAGGAAGAGTTTTGAGACACTCGCCATTATAGTGATTTTTCGCAAAAAAAAGTAGCGCAAAAAGAAAAGAGCGCAAAAAAAAGAGCGAAAAAAAAATTCCAGAGTGTGCTTTTTCCTTGTTTACGTGCAGCGCCGTGATTTTGTTAGTGTTCTAGGCTCGCGTCTCTAGCACGGTCTAGCCTAGGACCAGCACAGTACCGTCGTTGAGCGTTTATTCAACTTTGCATCTCTGAATTGATTATTGCTGACCCTTTTTGCTACCATATTATAAGCCTTCCCAGCTCCACATACATCTACGTCATGCGTTTGACTCTCCCTGGTAATCGCTCTATCCAAGCTTTTAGAGTTTTGACTACAACGGTTGCCGATCACCGCCTGCTGCTGGGTAATAACTGGTAAGAATTTGAGTTTTGCTTGACGGGTTTGTGATACACCACCACCAGTTCTTAGTAGTCTGTAGGATCATATTCTTGTGTGTTTCTATTTGCTGCTAACCATGGTAGGATCACAAGCCGATGAGACTGATTGGGAGAACCTGACGAACAAACAGCTACATGATAAATTTCAGCAAATGATGAGTGGATAGGTGCAAGATGTGCTAAACAGATTTGACGAGGCCATGGAGAAGATAGATGGCATGGAGAAGACGTTCGAAACAAAGCTTGATAGCAAGTTTAATGAATTGCTCGCGCGTTTACCACCACCACCGCCGGCTGCACCTATCGCACCTCTGCAACACCAACAACAACGCATCCTTCCGAATCAGTATGGACGAGCGAAGCGTGTTCCTATTGAGGATGGCCAAACTTCTGGTGCTGCTGTTCCTGTTATTGATGCTTCTTTGGCTCCTGCTACTGCTGCTGCTGGTACCCAGGAGGATGATGAGTATGCGGGCGATTATGAGGATGAGGTTGATCAAAATCAGAACTTCGTGCACCCACCAGCACCACCACCAGCACGTCGACCTCAGGTATATATTCTTAATGGTAGGCCTGCACCACCACCTCAGGTACGAGATGATGTGCATATTCCTAAACTGAAATTGAATATTCCACCATTTGAGGGTAGATATGTTCCTGATATATATCTTACTTGGGAGTTAGAAACTGAACAATGTTTTACATGTTTACAATATCCCGAGGAGAGACGGGTTGCTACTGCTGTTTGTGCTTTCACTAGTTTTGCATGTGTATGGTGATGAGGACATCAATACAATTGTTACACCCACAGCCCCTGCTGCTATACATACTGGACCAATTACTAGAGCTCGTGCACGCCAACTAAATTACCAGGTACTTTCGTTTCTTGGTAATGATTCTAATGTTCATGAGAATATGATGCTGCCTAAATTGGATACATTTGTTTTGCTTACAAATGAAGGGCCTAGCTTGGAGAAGGATGAACATTGGAGCAAGAACAAGCATGGAGATGATGGCATGCGCAAGGGGAACAAGAACGGAGTTACAAGTGATGATTTCAGGACTTTGAAGCCACCATAATGGGTGCATGAAGCCTTGGACGAAATATACAAGATGCCACTTCATAAATTTCGTCCCGAGGCTATTTTAGGTGCTGCGTCACCTTATTATTGGGCCAGGCCCATGTAATTTCGAAATACATAAGTATAGGCTATTTTTAGAGTCCGTATGTGTGGGGAAACAAGAGATAGGGTTGATTTCGGACCCCTCCACCAAGGGCCACGAAATTCCCCCCTCTTCCTCCATATATACAGCCCTTAGGGCATCGTTTAGACTTTGGGGTTTTGTTTAGATTAAAAGTTCGCCATAGCTGCAACTTCGCGTACTTCCTTTGTGTTCAACGACCAGACAAAGGCGTCACAGAACCCCACCTTGATCAATAAAGCTTTCATCTTATATTCGCAATTTCCAGATTGCAATCTTAGTTTCTTGCTTGTTCTTCGTTTGCTCGCAGGAAACAGACCCTCGTGGTCAGGTTGATCGTGCTCCGGCGTGGTCAATAACCTCTCGGAGTTGGTTTAGCGATTGCTAAGGCGCGACGTCCTCGCACGTTCGTAGTCGGATCGTCAAAGTCGACTTCCACCAAAGCGAAATCTACCATCTCATCGAAAGACGGGACACCTCCGCCTCTATTAAGTGGTATCAGATTTCCAGGTTGCTCGGTGAGATTTTACAGTTTTTTAGTAGTTTAGATCGAGTCTGTTCTTCATACCTATAGTCCACGAAAAATCCACAAAAAAAATTAGGGTTAGTTCATCATATCCGAACCAATCTGAGCCTTGCATAATCTTTTTAGGGTTTTGCTTTGTTGAATTTGCGGTTGCATCGTCGTGTCTAGTTGCTGGTCTTAGAGTCTAGTCTTTTAGAGTTTCAAGTTCTGGTCATAAGTTGTCACGCCGCCGCCGCACCATCATCATCACCCCTGCCATCTACCACCACCGCTCCGAATTCGTATCCATATACCACCACCAATCCGTGCCCATATACCACCACCGATCCATATCCATATACTACCACCGCTACCACCACCGCTGCCATATACCACCACCATATATCCACCACCAATCCGAGTTCCTTGCTTATTAGGTTTGTTTTCGGGATCCATCTAGATTCCGATTCGTGTTTCCTTGCCGGAGTAGGTTTCGGGAAAAAAAAATAAAAGAGTCGGGTAGCCACGCTCGGTTTAGGCCCAAAATTTTTCGAAAACGCATTTTTCGAAAAAATTTCTGGCTATCCTATTTTTAGGTGTTTCTGAGTGTTTTGAGACAGGTGCCATTATAGGAAGTTTTTTTTGACCTGTTTCCAGTTTTTGGGTCCGGGCAGTCGAAAAAAAAAAATTGGTCGAAAAAATTTCGTGCCCATCCTATCAGTTTGAGCTAGGAAGAGTTTTGAGACACTCGCCATTATAGTGATTTTTCGCAAAAAAAAAAAA
>NC_041386.1:314595283-314675929 GCF_002162155.2 Triticum dicoccoides | reverse complement strand
TTACCAGGTACTTCCGTTTCTTGGTAATGATTCTAATGTTCATGAGAATATGATGCTGCCTAAATTGGATACATTTGTTTTGCTTACAAATGAAGGGCCTAGCTTGGAGAAGGATGAACATTGGAGCAAGAACAAGCATGGAGATGATGGCATGCGCAAGGGGAACAAGAACGGAGTTACAAGTGATGATTTCAGGACTTTGAAGCCACCATAATGGGTGCATGAAGCCTTGGACGAAATATACAAGATGCCACTTCATAAATTTCGTCCCGAGGCTATTTTAGGTGCTGCGTCACCTTATTATTGGGCCAGGCCCATGTAATTTCGAAATACATAAGTATAGGCTATTTTTAGAGTCCGTATGTGTGGGGAAACAAGAGATAGGGTTGATTTCGGACCCCTCCACCAAGGGCCACAAAATTCCCCCCTTTTCCTCCATATATACAGCCCTTAGGGCATCGTTTAGACTTTGGGGTTTTGTTTAGATTAAAAGTTCGCCATAGCTGCAACTTCGCGTACTTCGTTTGTGTTCAACGACCAGACAAAGGCGTCACAGAACCCCACCTTGATCAATAAAGCTTTCATCTTATATTCGCAATTTCCAGATTGCAATCTTAGTTTCTTGCTTGTTCTTCGTTTGCTCGCAGGAAACAGACCCTCGTGGTCAGGTTGATCGTGCTCCGGCGTGGTCAATAACCTCTCGGAGTTGGTTTAGCGATTGCTAAGGCGCGACGTCCTCGCACGTTCGTAGTCGGATCGTCAAAGTCGACTTCCACCAAAGCGAAATCCACCATCTCATCGAAAGACGGGACACCTCCGCCTCTATTAGATGTGCCTTTTCTTTGGGGTACCGCACAGGAAGAAGCCATCTCGGTATTGAAAGATAAGTTGACACATGCTCCTTTACTCCAACTTCCTGATTTTAATAAGACTTTTGAGCTTGAATGTGATGCTAGTGGAATTGGATTAGGCGGTGTGTTATTACAAGATGGCAAACCTGTTGCATACTTTTCTGAAAAATTGAGTGGGCCTAGTCTGAATTATTCTACTTATGATAAAGAATTATATGCTCTTGTTCGGACTTTAGAAACATGGCAACATTATTTATGGCCCAAAGAATTTGTTATACATTCTGATCATGAATCTTTGAAACATATTAAAAGTCAAGCTAAACTGAATCGTAGACATGCTAAATGGGTTGAATTCATTGAGACTTTTCCTTATGTCATTAAACACAAGAAGGGAAAAGAAAATGTTATTGCTGATGCATTGTCTCGCCGCTATACTATGCTTTCACAACTTGACTTCAAAATAGTTGGTTTGGAGACCATCAAATATCAATATGTGCATGATGCTGATTTTAAAGATGTAATGCAGAATTGTAAAGAAGGAAGAATGTGGAACAAGTTTGTCGTTAACGATGGATTTGTGTTTCGTGCTAACAAGCTATGCATTCCAGCTAGCTCCGTTCGTCTTTTGTTGTTGCAGGAGGCGCATGGAGGAGGATTAATGGGACACTTTGGCGTGAAGAAGACGGAGGATGTACTTGCTACACATTTCTTTTGGCCAAAGATGAGACGGGATGTTGAGCGTTTTATTGCTCGATGCACTACATGTCAAAAAGCTAAGTCACGACTCAATCCTCATGGTTTATATATGCCTTTGCCTGTACCTAGTGTTCCTTGGGAGGATATATCTATGGACTTTGTTTTAGGTTTACCTCGAACAAAGAAGGGGAGGGATAGCATATTTGTTGTCGTGGATAGATTCTCGAAAATGGCACACTTTATACCATGTCATAAAAGCGATGATGCTGTTAATGTTGCTGATTTGTTCTTTCGTGAAATTATTCGCTTGCATGGTGTGCCAAATACTATTGTTTCAGATCGTGATACTAAATTTCTTAGCCACTTTTGGAGATGTTTATGGGCTAAGTTGGGGACTAAACTGCTTTTTAGTACTACTTGTCACCCCCAAAATAATGGACAAACTGAAGTAGTCAATAGAACGTTGTCTACTATGCTTAGGGCTGTTTTGAAGAATAATAAGAAAATGTGGGAGGAATGCTTGCCTCATATTGAATTTGCTTATAATCGTTCATTGCATTCTACTACTAAGATGTGCCCTTTTGAAGTTGTGTATGGTTTCCTACCTCGTGCACCTATTGATTTGTTGCCTCTTCCATCTTCGGAGAAGGTTAATTTTGATGCTAAACAACGTGCTGAATTGATTTTAAAAATGCATGAGTTAACTAAGGAAAACATTGAGCGTATGAATGCTAAATATAAACTTGCTGGAGATAAGGGTAGAAAACATGTTGTGTTTGCACCTGGAGATCTTGTTTGGTTACATTTGCGTAAGGATAGATTTCCTGATTTGCGCAAATCAAAGCTAATGCCACGTGCTGATGGTCCCTTTAAGGTGTTAGAGAAAATAAATGATAATGCATATAAACTTGAGCTGCCTGCAGATTTTGGGGTTAGTCCCACTTTTAACATTGCAGATTTGAAGCCTTATTTGGGTGAGGAAGATGAGTTTAAGTCGAGGACGACTTCATTTCAAGAAGGGGAGGATGATGAGGACATCAATACCATTGTTACACCCACAGCCCCTACTGCTACATATATGGGACCAATTACTAGAGCTCGCGCACGCCAATTAAATTATCAGGTACTTTCGTTTCTTGGTAATGATTCTAATGTTCATGAGAATATGATGCTGCCTAAATTGGATACATTTGTTTTGCTTACAAATGAAGGGCCTAGCTTGGAGAAGGATGAACATTGGAGCAAGAACAAGCATGGAGATGATGCCATGCGCAAGGGGAACAAGAACGGAGTTACAAGTGATGATTTCAGGACTTTGAAGCCACCATAATGGGTGCATGAAGCCATGGACGAAATATACAAGATGCCACTTCATAAATTTCGTCCCGAGGCTATTATAGGTGCCGCGTCACCTTTTTATTGGGCCAGGCCCATGTAATTTCGAAATACATAATTATAGGCTATTTTTAGAGTCCGTATGTGTGGGGAAACAAGAGATAGGGTTGATTTCGGACCCCTCCACCAAGGGCCACGAAATTCCCCCTCTCTTCCTCCATATATACAGCCCTTAGGGCACCGTTTAGACTTTGGGGGGTTTTGTTTAGATTAAAAGTTTGCCATAGCTGCAACTTCGCGTACTTCGTTTGTGTTCAACGACGAGACAAAGGCGTCACAGAACCCCACCTTGATCAATAAAGCTTTCATCTTATATTCGCAATATCCAGATTGCAATCTTAGTTTCTTGCTTGTTCTTCGTTTGCTCGCAGGAAACAGATCCTCATGGTCAGGTTGATCGTGCTCCGGCGTGGTCAATAACCTCTCGGAGTTGGTTTAGTGATTGCTAAGGCGCGACGTCCTCGCACGTTCGTAGTCGGATCGTCAAAGTCGACTTCCACCAAAGCGATATCCATCATCTCATCGAAAGACGGGACACCTTTGCCTCTATCAGTACTTTTATGAGATTAATGAACGAAGTTTTACGTGCTTTCATTGGACGATTTGTGGTAGTTTACTTTGATGACATATTGATTTATAGCAAATCTTTGGAAGAACATTTGGAACATTTACGTGCTGTTTTTATTGCTCTACGTGATGCACATTTGTTTGGTAACCTTGGGAAGTGCACCTTTTGCACCGACCGAGTATCTTTTCTTGGCTATGTTGTTACTCCACAGGGAATTGAAGTTGATAAAGCCAAGATTGAAGCTATTGAGAGTTGGCCGCAGCCCAAAACGGTCACACAAGTGAGGAGTTTTCTTGGCCTCGCTGGATTCTATAGGCGTTTTGTGAGAGATTTCAGCACCATTGCTGCACCTCTCAATGAGCTTACAAAGAAAGATGTGCCTTTTCTTTGGGGTACCGCACAGGAAGAAGCCTTCACGGTATTGAAAGATAAGTTGACACATGCTCCTTTACTCCAACTTCCTGATTTTAATAAGACTTTTGAGCTTGAATGTGATGCTAGTGGAATTGGATTAGGAGGTGTGTTATTACAAGATGGCAAACCTGTTGCATACTTTTCTGAAAAATTGAGTGGGCCTAGTCTGAATTATTCTACTTATGATAAAGAATTATATGCTCTTGTCGGACTTTAGAAACATGGCAACATTATTTATGGCCCAAAGAATTTGTTATACATTCTGATCATGAATCTTTGAAACATATTAAAAGTCAAGCTAAACTGAATCGTAGACATGCTAAATGGGTTGAATTCATTGAGACTTTCCCTTATGTCATTAAACACAAGAAGGGAAAAGAAAATGTTATTGCTGATGCATTGTCTCGTCGCTATACTATGCTTTCACAACTTGACTTCAAAATATTTGGTTTGGAGACCATCAAAGATCAATATGTGCATGATGCTGATTTTAAAGATGTAATGCAGAATTGTAAATAGGAAGAATGTGGAACAAGTTTGTTGTTAACGATGGATTTGTGTTTCGTGCTAACAAGCTATGCGTTCCAGCTAGCTCCGTTCGTCTTTTGTTGTTGCAGGAGGCGCATGGAGGAGGATTAATGGGACACTTTGGCGTGAAGAAGACGGAGGACGTACTTGCTACACATTTCTTTTGGCCAAAGATGAGACGGGATGTTGAGCGTTTTATTGCTCGCTGCACTACATGTCAAAAAGCTAAGTCACGACTCAATCCTCATGGTTTATATATGCCTTTGCCTGTACCTAGTGTTCCTTGGGAGGATATATCTATGGACTTTGTTTTAGGTTTACCTCGAACAAAGAAGGGGAGGGATAGCATATTTGTTGTCGTGGATAGATTCTCGAAAATGGCACACTTTATACCATGTCATAAAAGCGATGATGCTGTTAATGTTGCTGATTTGTTCTTTCGTGAAATTATTCGCTTGCATGGTGTGCCAAATACTATTGTTTCAGATCGTGATACTAAATTTCTTAGCCACTTTTGGAGATGTTTATGGGCTAAGTTGGGGGCTAAACTGCTTTTTAGTACTACTTGTCACCCCCAAACCGATGGACAAACTGAAGTAGTCAATAGAACGTTGTCTACTATGCTTAGGGCTGTTTTGAAGAATAATAAGAAAATGTGGGAGGAATGCTTGCCTCATATTGAATTTGCTTATAATCGTTCATTGCATTCTACTACTAAGATGTGCCCTTTTGAAGTGTGTATGGTTTCCTACCTCGTGCACCTATTGATTTGTTGCCTCTTCCATCTTCGGAGAAGGTTAATTTTGATGCTAAACAATGTGCTGAATTGATTTTAAAAATGCATGAGTTAACTAAGGAAAACATTGAGCGTATGAATGAACGCTAAATATAAACTTGCTGGAGATAAGGGTAGAAAACATGTTGTGTTTGCACCTGGAGATCTTGTTTGGTTACATTCGCGTAAGGATAGATTTCCTGATTTGCGCAAATCAAAGTTAATGCCACGTGCTGATGGTCCCTTTAAGGTGTTAGAGAAAATAAATGATAATGCATATAAACTTGAGCTGCCTGCAGATTTTGGGGTTAGTCCCACTTTTAAAATTGCAGATTTGAAGCCTTATTTGGGTGAGGAAGATGAACTTCCGTCGAGGACGACTTCATTTCAAGAAGGGGAGGATGATGAGGACATCAATACAATTGTTACACCCACAGCCCCTGCTGCTATACATACTGGACCAATTACTTGAGCTCGTGCACGCCAACTAAATTACCAGGTACTTTCGTTTCTTGGTAATGATTCTAATGTTCATGAGAATATGATGCTGCCTAAATTGGATACATTTGTTTTGCTTACAAATGAACGGCCTAGCTCGGAGAAGGATGAACATTGGAGCAAGAACAAGCATGGAGACGATGGCATGCGCAAGGGGAACAAGAACGGAGTTACAAGTGATGATTTCAGGACTTTGAAGCCACCATAATGGGTGCATGAAGCCTTGGACGAAATATACAAGATGCCACTTCATAAATTTCGTCCCGAGGCTATTTTAGGTGCTGCGTCACCTTATTATTGGGCCAGGCCCATGTAATTTCGAAATACATAAGTATAGGCTATTTTTAGAGTCCGTATGTGTGGGGAAACAAGAGATAGGGTTGATTTCGGACCCCTCCACCAAGGGCCACGAAATTCCCCCCTCTTCCTCCATATATACAGCCCTTAGGGCATCGTTTAGACTTTGGGTTTTGTTTAGATTAAAAGTTCGCCATAGCTGCAACTTCGCGTACTTCGTTTGTGTTCAACGACCAGACAAAGGCGTCACAGAACCCCACCTTGATCAATAAAGCTTTCATCTTATATTCGCAATATCCAGATTGCAATCTCAGTTTCTTGCTTGTTCTTCATTTGCTCGCAGGAAACAGACCCTCGTGGTCAGGTTGATCGTGCTCCGGCGTGGTCAATAACCTCTCGGAGTTGGTTTAGCGATTGCTAAGGCACGACGTCCTCGCACGTTCGTAATCGGATCGTCAAAGTCGACTGCCACCAAAGCGATATCCATCATCTCATCGAAAGACGGGACACCTTTGCCTCTATCACGTGCATTGATGGGTACGGTGATTGGAAGGATTTCGTCCATGGAAAGCGGATTGCATGAGGCCGTCAGAAGTTTGCTGACGTGTTTTGAGGTACGTTTGATAATGTACTTCTTTGTCAATTGCGCATAAACAAGATGCACCCTGTGTAGATAGTAGCCCCTGAGACTCTGTGCGCTGTCAAAATTGACGGCGCGCAGAGGATCATAATCCCAGGTCTAATATGTCGCCTTTGTATACAGGTGGCGAAGTGTCCGGAATCGAGCCGAACTGATGATTTTGCCGAACTAAAGCGGCAACTTGACGTGGCAGATGCCGACATCGCGCTCGTCGACGAGCGGCTTGATGAGGCTCAAGGTATGCAATTCCTCAGGCGGCATCTGGTAAGAGGAGCTTTATGCCAGTATCTTACAATGTGTGTGCTTGACGCAGATGGTGCGGCCGCCGTGGAGAGTCTACGGGCGGAACTTGCCCGAGCTAAGGAACAAGCCAGGAAAAGTGATGCGGCTGCCGAGAAGGCCCTTGAAGAGCTGAGAGCCGAACAGGCTGCTCACTGCCGAAGCAAGAAGGAGATGGCCGTGAAGGCCGTGAAGTTAAAAAGTGATGCTGACCGTTGCAAGTTTCTTGAGAAAGAAGACCGGGCGAGACAGACGGACTTAGAGAAGGCCGTTGCTGATGCCAAGGACGCTCGCTCTGCGATGAGAGCTGCGAAGGAGGAGCTGCGTCAGGCCGGACAGATTGCGGTTGGAAAGCCCTTTATGCCGCGGAGGAAGTTTTGCGATCCGAAGTTTGCTCCGTTGGACCGGATGTGGAGTGCGGAGGACACCTATCTGGATTTGGCAGTGAGTGCTGCTGATGCGACCGAATACTTTCGAGATCAAGAAGATTGCGAAGTGGAAAGGCTTTTCTGGTCGCAGTTCTAGAATCCAGAGAGTCCACTGACAGTGGATGATCGTCTGGCTCAATGGGCCGAACTGAATAGATTGTCCGGACTCGCCATGAAGTACGTCATGGGTCATCTGTGGCCAGGGAGATCGGAGCCAAAGAGTTATTTCAGCTTGGTGCAGCAATTCCTTGACGCGGTGCCACGTATCAATGCGATGAAGAGGTCAACATGCATAGAGGGTGCACGGATGGCTCTTGCCCGTGTCAAGACATACTGGGCAGAGATGGAGACCACCGTTGTTGCATCCCGAGATTTGGACAAAAGCCGAGTACCCTCCGAGCACTATTTTCAGGAAGTCCTTGAAGGCGCTCATGTAATAGAGACGCAGTGCTCGAAGGATGCTATGTTCTGATAGCATATGTAATTATAAAGCAATATTTTGATGAATTGTAGTAGCCTTTTATACTTGTGCCTTCAAGTATTTGGAACACCTCCTGTGCGGCCGTTTTAAGATATATATACAAAATCTGAAAGATTGCAGTCGTTGGCTTCAGCCCCCATGCACATAGTGCGGGGGTGCTCGCAGAAGGCGCATTTTCACTTAATCCAACGTCTTGGTCCTACAAAGGAGGTGATAGCGCAGCGAGCTAGGCAACCGGACTATAATGCTTTAACACTTTCACTTAGCCATAGGAGCTTGACAATGGGACTATTTAGGTAGCCCCTGGTGGCGACTGCGCTCGCCCAAATTCGGGACGCGTATGTGCCTGGCCGGGAAACGACCCTTCGTTAATGTGGAGGAATCCTACAGATTCCGGAGAGTCATCGAGTGGTTGACCAGTCACACACAATATCATGACAGTCGGTTTTCGGCTTTCTTTACTGTGGTGCTCGCCTGGCCGAACCAGGGCACAATCGCAGTAGTTCTCCTAGTGCCGCCTTAGCCGATAGAGCGGAACGTAAGGCGGCCGAACATAGGAGCCGGGCAACCCAACATTTGACCAAAATCATGACTCGGAGCTGATGCATATAAGGCCAAACTCGCGACGCCAAACACACCCTAAGGTATTCGGTCTTTATGAGAGCGGGCGAGGTGACACTCTGAGGTATAAGCCCCTAGTGTTCAGGTACGCGCAAGAATTCTGACGTGGCCACATGCCAAGACGCCAGCCTCCTCCTTGGTCATAGAACCAGGGGATGTGTATCAACAAGAGATAGTAAAAAAGGTTTACGCAGGGTCTTAATCTGAAAAGAATCCTTGGAACGGGTCCCTACTGCACGTCTGCGCATGTGTCTCCATTGTGCCGTATCCTGGACGGGCGCAGCATGACGTTCATCTGTAAAAAGAGAGCAACTAAGTTGAAAAAGGGGCGTGCCGAACAAAAGTTATATCAAATAAACAAAGTGTAAAGTAAAATATGAAAAATTGAGCTTTATTGTCTCTTATTTTATACGTGTGAAGCCCCTAGTGCAGGGGTATATGGCCACTAAGCCTTTATCAATGATACTTCTGTGCCGGACTCGTCTATCCGTGTCCGTGGTCTTAATGACCTGTTCTGATGTTCTGGCTGGTGAAGCCATTGTGATAGAGGCGAGGGTGTCCCGATCTTTCGATGAGATGATAACTATCGATTTGGTGGAGACGACTTTGACGATCCGGCTACAAACGTGCACGACGTTGCGCCTTAGCAATCGCTAAACCAATCTCCTGAGGTTACTGACGATGCCGGAAGCACGGTCAGCCTGACCACGAAGGTCTATTCCTGCAAGCAATCGAAGAACGAGCAAGAATATGATAAAGCAATCTGAATATTGCAAATATATATGAGGTATTGATAATGGTGGGGATCCGTAAGCGGTCTTGGTCTGGTCGTTGGACACAAACGAAGTACACGAAGTTGCAATGGCTAACTTTTAACTAAACAAATCCCCAGGAAAAGCTACTAGATGGATCTACTTATATAGGAGCAAGGGGTGGCGGCCAAGGAGGTGGGAGGACGTCCCAAGGCAGCCTAAAACTAAATCTAGGTCGTACAAGGCCTATGGGCCCAAGTGGAGGTGATGTAACACCTTTGGACTTGTAGTTTGACTCGGATTCTGCTGCAACATCAGATTGTTTCGTCCACAACTCAACGCTCCGGACGAATTTGAAGGTGATTCCAATTGGGTTGGAAAGTGCACGAAATCTAGTTTCCAACAAAAAAAGAATCACCCAATTCGGAGTCCGTATGAAAAACTTGTGTGCGTTTTGAGTCAGGTGTGTCTGTGCAGTCCGAATCTGAATCCAGAACGTGAGAGACTTGGACTCTATCTTCTCTTGGGCCAAAAGTGACGTGAGAGAACTTTTTGGACAGCAAATAAACATCTCTTTCTTCCTTATCTTCATATGTGGATTGTACAAATGTCCCATACACCTGCAATTAGACAAAACACAAAAGTGTGTGAAGTATTTTTGTTCTGGATAACATAAATAGATTATTGAATAGTTTGCACTAGAAATCACCTGACAAATATGCATATATGCAATATTTTTGGTCATATCCAAGGTAGTCATGTCCTCATCACATTGTATTGTGGGGCTGTTAAAGCGGCAGCACAATCCTCCACTTGGGGGAGGTGTTTTCACTGCTTCCCCTTTAAGGAGATGATGCCGCGTGGACCGGGCATCTTAAGCGTAAGAGATGCATAATGCGGTATTGCGTTAAAGCGGGCGAAAGCTTCGCGTCCCAGTAGTGCTTGATAGCGACTTGAGAATGGGACGATGTGGAAAGTCAGCTTTTCGCGACGGAAGTTATCCGCAGAGCCGAAAATAACCTCGAGCCGGAGAAAACCCATGCAATGGGTGTCTGGACCTGGCGTTACTCCTTGAAAGGAGGTTTTGCTGTGGCGAATTCTTTTTGGGTCGATCCCCATGTGGCGGATTGAGTCCTGATATATCAGGTTGAGTCCGCTGCCACCGTCCATAAGGACATTTGAAAACTGGAGTCCGCCAATTATTGGATCGAGAACCAGGGCAGTCCAGCCTGGGTTCCTGACACTTCTAGAATAATCCAGATGATCAAAGATGATTGGTTTTGACAACCAGTGGCGGGATTCCTTTGGGATAGGCCGTGGGGCGCGTACCTTTATGGGCGCCGCACGTTTTGTTATGTGGAGTAAGTTTACTGTTTTTATTTCTGGTGGGAAATTCTTTTGTTTCCTGGTACTCTGCTTTTGGGGTTCGTCCTCGTCTTCGCTTGGTGTGTCGAGCCCCTTGTGTTCGGCGTTGAGTCTGCCGAATTGTTTGAAAACCCAACAATCTCTGTGGGTATGGTTAGCAGGCTT
Organism: Triticum dicoccoides; assembly: GCF_002162155.2. Classification (NCBI taxonomy): domain Eukaryota; kingdom Viridiplantae; phylum Streptophyta; class Magnoliopsida; order Poales; family Poaceae; genus Triticum; species Triticum dicoccoides. The sequence goes on along the minus strand of NC_041386.1, from coordinate 314,665,176 downwards.
TCCGGGAGTGCTGTGTATTTGACATATCCTATCCAAGATTTTGTTTAGGTTGGATAGGTCGTCCCTGTTATCTTGAAGGGCGGCTTTTTTTGATTCTGTCATGAGCTTTTGAATCCGGCGTTGACTGCCGTGCTCTTCAGAATTTTTTCCTTAGTCCGGCGACGGTCCTTATTGCGTCACAGTTTTCCGTTTCCATCCCTAGTTTCGGATGTACTTGGGCACTGGTGCTGCATCTTGCCAACCAGCTGTCCTCTCCTGCGCAAAAGCGGGTCATGAGGCTTGTTAGTGCAGCCATTGTTCTTGGCTTTTCTTGGCCGAGGTGTCTGGCGAGCCATTCGTCTCGGACATTATGCCTGAAAGCCGCTAAGGCTTCAGCGTCCGGACAGTCGACTATCTGATTCTTTTTAGTAAGAAATCTATTCCAGAATTGCCGAGCTGACTCTCCGGGCTGTTGATAGAGGCGAGGGTGTCCCGATCTTTCGATGAGATGATAACTATCGATTTGGTGGAGACGACTTTGACGATCCGACTACGAACGTGCACGACGTTGCGCCTTAACAATCGCTAAACCAACTCCGAGAGGTTATTGACCACGCTGGAGCACGATCAACCTGACCACGAAGGTCTATTCCTGCAAGCAATCGAAGAACGAGCAAGAATATGATAAAGCAATCTAAATATTGCGAATATATATGAAGTATTGATAATGGTGGGGATCCGTAAACGGTCTTGGTCTGGTCGTTGGACACAAACAAAGTACACGAAGTTGCACTGGCTAACTTTTAACTAAACAAATCCCAAGGAAAAGCTACTCGATGGATCTACTTATATAGGAGCAAGGGGTGGCGGCCAAGGAGGTGGGAGGACATCCCAAGGCAGCCTAAAACTAAATCTAGGTCGTACAAGGCCAATGGGCCCAAGTGGAGGTGATGTAACACCTTTGGACTTGTAGTTTGACTCGGATTCTAGTGTAGCATCAGATTGTTTCGTCCACAACTCAACGCTCCGGATGAATTTGAAGGTGATTCCAATTGGGTTGGAAAGTGCACGAAATCTAGTTTCCAACAAAAAAAGAATCACCCAATTCGGAGTCCGTATGAAAAACTTGTGTGCGTTTTGAGTCAGGTATGTCTGTGCAGTCCGAATCTGAATCCAGAACGTGAGAGACTTGGACTCTATCTTCTCTTGGGCCAAAAGTGACGTGAGAGAACTTTTTGGACAGCAAATAAACATCTCTTTCTTCCTTATCTTCATATGTGGATTGTACAAATGTCCCATACACCTGCAATTAGACAAAACACAAAAGTGTGTGAAGTATTTTTGTTCTGGATAACATAAATAGATTATTGAATAGTTTGCACTAGAAATCACCTGACAAATATGCATATATGCAATATTTTTGGTCATATCCAAGGTAGTCATGTCCTCATCATCCTCCCCTTCTTAAAAATAAAGCCGTCCTCGGCGTTGCTTAATCTGAAATGTGGCTAACAAAAGAGACAAGGTGTACATGTTGTATATGTATATGTCATCCATTTTTACTTCCCTTGATTTTTACTCCCCTTGATTTTTGCATAGTTCATAAAATCTAAAGCCAAAAAATTAGCACAAGAAGTAGAAGGCATGAAAATATTGCAACTCAGTTTGCACATATAAGTGAAGCTCTTATTCATTTCAAAAGATTGACAATGTTCATCATTAAACCATCCCAACATTGGTGAATAAACCTTACTTGCATCAAATTTACATGCTACAACATGCTTAAATAAGCAAACATGCAATAAGTCATTCAACACAGAATCATCACCAAGATTAGAGGTCATATCAAAATGATTAAACATTGGTTCTTTTGCATCAATAGTTAATTCAATGGGTGCACTCAAAATTGTTGGTATTTCAGTTGTTTGATCACATGGCAAAGTCAAATTATCAACGCAGTCCTCTAAAATAGGTGGTGTGATCAAAGTAGTGGGTAGCTCATCAGATGGTGCATTCAAATTGACAAGGCATTCATCATTCTCATGTAGAGATGGAAGATCAGTACCTTTGTCATTACCTCTTATGATCAACTCAGATGATGTAGCCACTCTCGGGGGCGATGTGTCACATGGTGGAGGTGATGTAGTCCTGACAACAACGGATGTGGTTGTCATAGTATGCCTAGTAGTTGAAGGAACAATCATATCAACTCTTGGAATGTGCACCGTGCGCTTGTTTTCCTCGTGGCCAACACGTCGTTTTATTTCCTGTTCAACTTTGCAAGCAAGATGAAACAAATGGTCCATAGGATAACACTCTTCATGAATTAGTATCTCTTGAATATCACGGTTTAATCCTCCCCAAAATCTATCCATAAAATCATCTTCACTTTCTTCTAAAGAGGAATGCAACAAGGTAGTTTGTAAATCATCATAATATTTTGTTATAGTTTCACTACCTTGTTTTAAGTGTTGCAACTTCTTAATCATGTCACGAGTATAATAAGCAGGGACGAAAGTATGTCGCATGGCAAGTTTCAAATCATCCCAAGTAGTAGGTATATAATCAGGGTGTAACCGACAATATTCACTCCACCAAACCAAAGCATAACCAGTGAAAGAACCAACCGCAACCTTAACCTTTTTATGTTCATCGAAATTATGGGAAGCAAATATATTTTTTATGTCGAACTCCCATTCAATATATAAAGCAGGTTTAAAACGGCCATTAAATGGTGGTATAGATACATTAATCTGATCATGTGCATTTGGATATTTGTGCACCTCTCGTGACGGTTGTGGTATTTTCAAAGGTGATGGCACGTCTCCCGCGATCGACGAAGCCCATGAATTGACTCTGGATCCTGTCATGATTAGTAGAACAAGAAACAAAACCCAAAAATAATGTTCCTATAACTACTAGGATGTGGTGGTAAAACGCTCACAGTAAAGCAAATATCAATGTCTTACACGTTCTTACCATGCAGCAGGCGGTGATCGGCAACCAGCGGTGTCAAGTAACTCCGAATATTGAGTAAAGCGATTGCCAGGGGAGCGTACGTATACACGGTGTAGAAATATGTGGAGCTGGGTTGGCTATATATGGTAGCAAAAGATTAGCAATAATCAATTCAAAGATGCAATGTTGAATAAACGCTCAACGACGGTACTGTGCTGGTCCTAGGCTAGACCGAACTAGAGACGCGAGCCTAGAACACTAATGAGGTCCCGATCTTTCGATGAGATGATAACTATCGATTTGGTGGAGACGACTTTGACGATCCGACTACAAACGTGCACGACGTTGCGCCTTAGCAATCGCTAAACCAACTCCGAGAGGTTATTGACCACGCTGGAGCACGATCAACCTGACCACGAAGGTCTATTCCTGCAAGCAATCGAAGAATGAGCAAGAATATGATAAAGCAATCTAAATATTGCGAATATATATGAAGTATTGATAATGGTGGGGATCCGTAAGCGGTCTTGGTCTGGTCGTTGGACACAAACGAAGTACACGAAGTTGCACTGGCTAACTTTTAACTAAACAAATCCCAAGGAAAAGCTACTAGATGGATCTACTTATATAGGAGCAAGGGGTGGCGGCCAAGGAGGTGGGAGGATGTCCCAAGGCAGCCTAAAACTAAATCTAGGTCGTACAAGGCCAATGGGCCCAAGTGGAGGTGATGTAACACCTTTGGACTTGTAGTTTGACTCGGATTCTGCTGCAGCATCAGATTGTTTCGTCCACAACTCAACGCTCCGGACGAATTTGAAGGTGATTCCAATTGGGTTGGAAAGTGCACGAAATCTACTTTCCAACAAAAAAAGAATCACCCAATTCGGAGTCCGTATTAAAAACTTGTGTGCGTTTTGAGTTAGGTATGTCTGTGCAGTCCGAATCTGAATCCAGAACGTGAGAGACTTGGACTCTATCTTCTCTTGGGCCAAAAGTGACGTGAGAGAATTTTTTGGACAGCAAATAAACATCTCTTTCTTCCTTATCTTCATATGTGGATTGTACAAATGTCCCATACACCTGCAATTAGACAAAACACAAAAGTGTGTGAAGTATTTTTGTTCTGGATAACATAAATAGATTATTGAATAGTTTGCACTAGAAATCACCTGACAAATATGCATATATGCAATATTTTTGGTCATATCCAAGGTAGTCATGTCCTCATCAGCTGTTGAGTTATGTGACTAAGATCGTCTGCATCCGGAGGGCGCACATAGGTCCCTTGAAAATTTGCTCGGAAAGCGTACTCGAGCTCTTCCCAACTTCCGATTGTGTTTTCAGGAAGGCTTTTGAGCCAATGCCGGGCTGGCCCTTTAAGCTTGAGGGGTAAGTATTTTATGGCGTGGAGGTCATCTCCTCTAGCCATATGTATGTGGAGGATATAATCCTCGATCCAGACTCCAGGGTCTGTTGTTCCATCATATGCCTCTATGTTTATGGGTTTGAATCCTGCTGGAAATTCATAATCTAGGACCTCATCGGTGAAACATAGGGGGTGTGCGGCACCCCTGTATTTGGGTGTGCCGGATTCTGATAATGGCTTTATTGCATTGCTTACGAGAGCTTGCTTTCTTGGCCCGTAAATGGACCTGGCTGGGCCATGATGCGAATCCTTAAGTGGGTCGCATGCCGGCTTAAGTGCGGCGCTGCTTGCCGCTTTATGCTGGCCATGGGGTCGTCTATCCGACCGTGTGGCTTTCTCACTTTTGGAATGCGAGGGCTCTAAGGCCTCCTCGTCGAATTCAGGCAGGAGCTTTCTCTTCGGATAGCTTTTAGTGCGGCGACTGTCGCCGTATTTGTCTGCGGTATTGATTACTTTACTCCATCTGATCCTGAGTGCATCTTCCGCAGTTTTTAGCTTCCGCTTCTGCTTTTTCAGGCTGCGTGCGGTTGCAACGAGCCGTTTGTGGAGGTTCTTGATGAGGACATCAATACAATTGTTACACCCACAGCCCCTGCTACTATACATACTGGACCAATTACTAGAGCTCGTGCACGCCAATTAAATTACCAGGTACTTTCGTTTCTTGGTAATGATTCTAATGTTCATGAGAATATGATGCTGCCTAAATTGGATACATTTGTTTTGCTTACAAATGAAGGGCCTAGCTTGGAGAAGGATGAACATTGGAGCAAGAACAAGCATGGAGATGATGGCATGCGCAAGGGGAACAAGAACGGAGTTACAAGTGATGATTTCAGGACTTTGAAGCCACCATAATGGGTGCATGAAGCCTTGGACGAAATATACAAGATGCCACTTCATAAATTCCGTCCCGAGGCTACTTTAGGTGCTGCGTCACCTTATTATTGGGCCAGGCCCATGTAATTTCGAAATACATAAGTATAGGCTATTTTTAGAGTCTGTATGTGTGGGGAAACAAGAGATAGGGTTGATTTCGGACCCCTCCACCAAGGGCCACGAAATTCCCCCCTCTTCCTCCATATATACAGCCCTTAGGGCATCGTTTAGACTTTGGGTTTTGTTTAGATTAAAAGTTCGCCATAGCTGCAACTTCGCGTACTTCGTTTGTGTTCAACGACCAGACAAAGGCGTCACAGAACCCCACCTTGATCAATAAAGCTTTCATCTTATATTCGCAATATCCAGATTGCAATCTCAGTTTCTTGTTTGTTCTTCGTTTGCTCGCAGGAAACAGACCCTCGTGGTCAGGTTGATCGTGCTCCGGCGTGGTCAATAACCTCTCGGAGTTGGTTTAGCGATTGCTAAGGCGTGACGTCCTCGCACGTTCGTAGTCGGATCGTCAAAGTCGACTTCCACCAAAGCGATATCCATCATCTCATCGAAAGACGGGACACCTTTGCCTCTATCAAGTGGTATCAGATTTCCAGGTTGCTCGATGAGATTTTACAGTTTTTCGTAGTTTAGATCGAGTCTGTTCTTCATACCTACAGTCCATGAAAAAGCCACACAAAAAAATTAGGGTTAGTTCATCATATCCGAACCAATCTGAGCCTTTGCATAATCTTTTTAGGGTTTTGCTTTGTTGAATTTGCGGTTGCATCGTCGGTCTAGTTGCTGGTCTTAGAGTCTAGTCTTTTAGAGTTTCGAGTAATGGTCATAAGTTGTCACGCCGCCGCCGCACCATCATCATCGCCCCTGCCATCTACCACCACCGCTCCGAATCCGTATCCATATACCACCACCAATCCGTGCCCATATACCACCACCGATCCATATCCATATACTACCACCGCTACCACCACCGCTGCCATATACCACCACCATATATCCACCACCAATCCGAGTTCCTTGCTTATTAGGTTTGTTTTCGAGATCCATCTAGATTCCGATTCGTGTTTCCTTGCCGGAGTAGGTTTCGGAAAAAAAAAGAGTCGGGTAGCCACGCTCCGTTTAGGCCCAAAATTTTTCGAAAACACATTTTTTGAAAAAATTTCTGGCTATCCTATTTTTAGGTGTTTCTGAGTGTTTTGAGACAGGTGCCATTATAGGAAGTTTTTTTTGACCCGTTTCGAGTTTTTGGGTCCGGGCAGTCGAAAAAAAAAATTGGTCGAAAAATTTCGTGCCCATCCTGTCAGTTTGAGCTAGGAAGAGTTTTGAGACACTCGCCCTTATAGTGATTTTTCGCAAAAAAAAAGAGCGAAAAAAAAATTCAGAGAGTGCTTTTCCCTTGTTTACGTGCCGCGCCGTGATTTTGTTGGTGTTCTAGGCTCGCGTCTCTAGCACAGTCTAGCCTAGGACCAGCACAGTACCGTCGTTGAGCGTTTATTCAACTTTGCATCTCTGAATTGATTATTGCTGACCCTTTTTGCTACCATAGTATAAGCCTTCCCAGCTCCACATACATCTACGTCGTGCGTTTGACTCTCCCTGGTAATCGCTCTATCCAAGCTTTGAGAGTTTTGACTACAACGGTTGCCGATCACTGCCTGTTGCTGGGTAAGAACTGGTAAGAATTTGAGTTTTGCTTGACGGATTTGTGACACCCACCACCACCACTTGTTCGTAGTCTGTAGGATCATATTCTTGTGTGTTTCTATTGCTGCTAACCATGCCAGGATCACAAGCCGACGAGATTGACTGGGAGAATTTATCGAACAAGGAGCTTCATGATAAGTTTCAGCAAATGATGACTGAACAGGTGCAAGATGTGCTGAACAATTTTGAAGAGGCCATGGAGAAGATCACTGGCTTTGAGAAGACGTTCGAAACAAAGCTCGATAACAAGTTTAATGAATTGCTCGCGCGTCTTCCACCACCACCACCCGCTGCAGCTAATGCACCTCTCCAACAACAACAACAACAACGACTACCTCCACGTCGCGAAGCAGACCTCCGCCGAGCAAGCCGTGTTCCTCTTGCGTTTGGCCAAACTGTTGGTGCTGCTGTTGATACTTCTGTGGCTCCTGCTGCTGATGCGGAGGAGGATGATTATGTGGGAGATTATGAGGATGAGGTTTGATGAGGACATCAATACAATTGTTACACCCACAGCCCCTGCTGCTATACATACTGGACCAATTACTAGAGCTCGTGCACGCCAACTAAATTACCAGGTACTTTCGTTTCTTGGTAATGATTCTAATGTTCATGAGAATATGATGCTGCCTAAATTGGATACATTTGTTTTGCTTACAAATGAAGGGCCTAGCTTGGAGAAGGATGAACATTGGAGCAAGAACAAGCATGGAGATGATGGCATGCGCAAGGGGAACAAGAACGGAGTTACAAGTGATGATTTCAGGACTTTGAAGCCACCATAATGGGTGCATGAAGCCTTGGACGAAATATACAAGATGCCACTTCATAAATTTCGTCCCGAGGCTATTTTAGGTGCTGCGTCACCTTATTATTGGGCCAGGCCCATGTAATTTCGAAATACATAAGTATAGGCTATTTTTAGAGTCCGTATGTGTGGGGAAACAAGATATAGGGTTGATTTCGGACCCCTCCACCAAGGGCCACGAAATTCCCCCCTCTTCCTCCATATATACAGCCCTTAGGGCATCGTTTAGACTTTGGGATTTGTTTAGTTAAAAGTTTGCCTCCTGCTGTCACTAACATTTTGCAGGAGTTCGCTGACGTTTTTCCACAAGACGTGCCACCGGGATTACCGCCTATTCGAGGGATTGAGCATCAGATTGACTTAATTCCCGGTGCTTCACTGCCAAACCGTGCACCATACCGTACCAATCCAGAGGAGACGAAGGAGATTATGCGTCAAGTACAAGAGCTTCTCGACAAAGGTTATATACGCGAATCCCTTAGTCCTTGTGCTGTTCCTATTATTCTAGTGCCGAAAAAGGATGGTACATCACGTATGTGTGTTGATTGTAGAGGCATTAATAATATTACTATTCGTTATCGTCATCCTATTCCTAGGCTAGATGATATGCTTGATGAATTGAGTGGCTCTACAATATTCTCCAAAGTTGATTTACGTAGTGGATACCATCAAATTCGTATGAAATTGGGAGATGAATGGAAAACAGCATTCAAAACTAAGTTTGGATTATATGAGTGGTTAGTCATGCCTTTTGGGTTAACTAATGCACCTAGTACTTTCATGAGATTAATGAACGAAGTTTTACGTGCTTTCATTCGACGATTTGTGGTAGTTTACTTTGATGACATATTGATTTATAGCAGATCTTTGGAAGAACATTTGGAACATTTACGTGCTGTTTTTATTGCTCTACGTGATGCACGTTTGTTTGGTAACCTTGGGAAGTGCACCTTTTGCACCGACCGAGTATCTTTTCTTGGCTATGTTGTTACTCCACAGGGAATTGAAGTTCATAAAGCCAAGATTGAAGCTATTGAGAGTTGGCCGCAACCCAAAACGGTCACACAAGTGAGGAGTTTTCTTGGCCTCGCTGGATTCTATAGGCGTTTTGTGAGAGATTTCAGCACCATTGCTGCACCTCTCAATGAGCTTACAAAGAAAGATGTGCCTTTTGTTTGGGGTACCGCACAGGAAGAAGCCTTCACGGTATTGAAAGATAAGTTGACACATGCTCCTTTACTCCAACTTCCTGATTTTAATAAGACTTTTGAGCTTGAATATGATGCTAGTGGAATTGGATTAGGAGGTGTGTTATTACAAGATGGCAAACCTGTTGCATACTTTTCTGAAAAATTGAGTGGGCCTAGTCTGAATTATTCTACTTATGATAAAGAATTATATGCTCTTGTTCGGACTTTAGAAACATGGCAACATTATTTATGGCCCAAAGAATTTGTTATACATTCTGATCATGAATCTTTGAAACATATTAAAAGTCAAGCTAAACTGAATCGTAGACATGCTAAATGGGTTGAATTCATTGAGACTTTCCCTTATGTCATTAAACACAAGAAGGGAAAAGAAAATCTTATGGCTGATGCATTGTCTCGTCGCTATACTATGCTTTCACAACTTGACTTCAAAATATTTGGTTTGGAGACCATCAAAGATCAATATGTGCATGATGCTGATTTTAAAGATGTAATGCAGAATTGTAAAGAAGGAAGAATGTGGAACAAGTTTGTTGTTAACGATGGATTTGTGTTTCGTGCTAACAAGCTATGCATTCCAGCTAGCTCCGTTCGTCTTTTGTTGTTGCAGGAGGCGCATGGAGGAGAGTTAATGGGACACTTTGGCGTGAAGAAGACGGAGGACGTACTTGCTACACATTTCTTTTGGCCAAAGATGAGACGGGATGTTGAGCGTTTTATTGCTTGCTGCACTACATGTCAAAAAGCTAAGTCACGACTCAATCCTCATGGTTTATATATGCCTTTGCCTGTACCTAGTGTTCCTTGGGAGGATATATCTATGGACTTTGTTTTAGGTTTACCTCGAACAAAGAAGGGGAGGGATAGCATATTTGTTGTCGTGGATAGATTCTCGAAAATGGCACACTTTATACCATGTAATAAAAGCGATGATGCTGTTAATGTTGCTGATTTGTTCTTTCGTGAAATTATTCGCTTGCATGGTGTGCCAAATAATATTGTTTCAGATCGTGATACTAAATTTCTTAGCCACTTTTGGAGATGTTTATGGGCTAAGTTGGGGGCTAAACTGCTTTTTAGTACTACTTGTCACCCCCAAACTGATGGACAAACTGAAGTAGTCAATAGAACGTTGTCTACTATGCTTAGGGCTGTTTTGAAGAATAATAAGAAAATGTGGGAGGAATGCTTGCCTCATATTGAATTTGCTTATAATCGTTCATTGCATTCTACTACTAAGATGTGCCCTTTTGAAGTTGTGTATGGTTTCCTACCTCGTGCACCTATTGATTTGTTGCCTCTTCCATCTTCGGAGAAGGTTAATTTTGATGCTAAACAATGTGCTGAATTGATTTTAAAAATGCATGAGTTAACTAAGGAAAACATTGAGCGCATGAATGCTAAATATAAACTTGCTGGAGATAAGGGTAGAAAACATGTTGTGTTTGCACCTGGAGATCTTGTTTGGTTACATTTGCGTAAGGATAGATTTCCTGATTTGCGCAAATCAAAGTTAATGCCACGTGCTGATGGTCCCTTTAAGGTGTTAGAGAAAATAAATGATAATGCATATAAACTTGAGCTGCCTGCAGATTTTGGGGTTAGTCCCACTTTTAACATTGCAGATTTGAAGCCTTATTTGGGTGAGGAGGATGAACTTCCGTCGAGGACGACTTTATTTCAAGAAGGGGAGGATGATGAGGACATCAATACAATTGTTACACCCACAGCCCCTGCTGCTATACATACTGGACCAATTACTAGAGCTCGTGCACGCCAACTAAATTACCAGGTACTTTCGTTTCTTGGTAATGATTCTAATGTTCATGAGAATATGATGCTGCCTAAATTGGATACATTTGTTTTGCTTACAAATGAAGGGCCTAGCTTGGAGAGGGATGAACATTGGAGCAAGAACAAGCATGGAGATGATGGCATGCGCAAGGGGAACAAGAACGGAGTTACAAGTGATGATTTCAGGACTTTGAAGCCACCATAATGGGTGCATGAAGCCTTGGACGAAATATACAAGATGCCACTTCATAAATTCCGTCCCGAGGCTATTTTAGGTGCTGCGTCACCTTATTATTGGGCCAGGCCCATGTAATTTCGAAATACATAAGTATAGGCTATTTTTAGAGTCCGTATGTGTGGGGAAACAAGAGATAGGGTTGATTTCGGACCCCTCCACCAAGGGCCACGAAATTCCCCCCTCTTCCTCCATATATACAGCCCTTAGGGCATCGTTTAGACTTTGGGTTTTGTTTAGATTAAAAGTTCGCCATAGCTGCAACTTCGCGTACTTCGTTTGTGTTCAACGACCAGACAAAGGCGTCACAGAACCCCACCTTGATCAATAAAGCTTCCATCTTATATTCACAATATCCAGATTGCAATCTTAGTTTCTTGCTTGTTCTTCGTTTGCTCGCAGGAAACAGACCCTCGTGGTCAGGTTGATCGTGCTCCGGCGTGGTCAATAACCTCTCGGAGTTGGTTTAGCGATTGCTAAGGCGCGACGTCCTCGCACGTTCGTAGTCGGATCGTCAAAGTCGACTTTGACCAAAGCGAAATTCACCATCTCATCGAAAGACGGGACACCTTTGCCTCTATCACTTAGTCCTTGTGCTGTTCCTATTATTCTAGTGCCGAAAAGGGATGGTACATCGCGTATGTGTGTTGATTGTAGAGGCATTAATAATATTACTATTCGTTATCGTCATCCTATTCCTAGGCTAGATGATATGCTTGATGAATTGAGTGGCTCTACAATATTCTCCAAAGTTGATTTGCGTAGTGGATACCATCAAATTCGTATGAAATTAGGGGATGAATGGAAAACAGCATTTAAAACTAAGTTTGGATTATATGAGTGGTTAGTCATGCCTTTTGGGTTAACTAATGCACCTAGTACTTTCATGAGATTAATGAACGAAGTTTTACGTGCTTTCATTGGACGATTTGTGGTAGTTTACTTTGATGACATATTGATTTATAGCAGATCTTTGGAAGAACATTTGGAACATTTACGTGCTGTTTTTATTGCTCTACGTGATGCACGTTTGTTCGGTAACCTTGGGAAGTGCACCTTTTGCACCGACCGAGTATCTTTTCTTGGCTATGTTGTTACTCCACAGGGAATTGAAGTTGATAAAGCCAAGATTGAAGCTATTGAGAGTTGGCCGCAGCCCAAAACGGTCACACAAGTGAGGAGTTTTCTTGGCCTCGTTGGATTCTATAGGCGTTTTGTGAGAGATTTTAGCACCATTGCTGCACCTCTCAATGAGCTTACAAAGAAAGATGTGCCTTTTCTTTGGGGTACCGCACAGGAAGAAGCCTTCACGGTATTGAAAGATAAGTTGACACATGCTCCTTTACTCCAACTTCCTGATTTTAATAAGACTTTTGAGCTTGAATGTGATGCTAGTGGAATTGGATTAGGAGGTGTGTTATTACAAGATGGCAAACCTGTTGCATACTTTTCTGAAAAATTGAGTGGGCCTAGTCTGAATTATTCTACTTATGATAAAGAATTATATGCTCTTGTTCGGACTTTAGAAACATGGCAACATTATTTATGGCCCAAAGAATTTGTTATACATTCTGATCATGAATCTTTGAAACATATTAAAAGTCAAGCTAAACTGAATCGTAGACATGCTAAATGGGTTGAATTCAATGAGACTTTCCCTTATGTCATTAAACACAAGAAGGGAAAAGAAAATGTTATTGCTGATGCATTGTCTCGTCGCTATACTATGCTTTCACAACTTGACTTCAAAATATTTGGTTTGGAGACCATCAAAGATCAATATGTGCATGATGCTGATTTTAAAGATGTAATGCAGAATTGTAAAGAAGGAAGAATGTGGAACAAGTTTGTCGTTAACGATGGATTTGTGTTTCGTGCTAACAAGCTATGCATTCCAGCTAGCTCCGTTCGTCTTTTGTTGTTGCAGGAGGTGCATGGAGGAGGATTAATGGGACACTTTGGCGTGAAGAAGACGGAGGACGTACTTGCTACACATTTCTTTTGGCCAAAGATGAGACGGGATGTTGAGCGTTTTATTGCTCGATGCACTACATGTCAAAAAGCTAAGTCACGACTCAATCCTCATGGTTATATATGCCTTTGCCTGTACCTAGTGTTCCTTGGGAGGATATATCTATGGACTTTGTTTTAGGTTTACCTCGAACAAAGAAGGGGAGGGATAGCATATTTGTTGTCGTGGATAGATTCTCGAAAATGGCACACTTTATACCATGTCATAAAAGCGATGATGCTGTTAATGTTGCTGATTTGTTCTTTCGTGAAATTATTCGCTTGCATGGTGTGCCAAATACTATTGTTTCAGATCGTGATACTAAATTTCTTAGCCACTTTTGGAGATGTTTATGGGCTAAGTTGGGGACTAAACTGCTTTTTAGTACTACTTGTCACCCCCAAACTGATGGACAAACTGAAGTAGTCAATAGAACGTTGTCTACTATGCTTAGGGCTGTTTTGAAGACTAATAAGAAAATGTGGGAGGAATGCTTGCCTCATATTGAATTTGCTTATAATCGTTCTGATGAGGACATCAATACAATTGTTACACCCACAGCCCCTGCTGCTATACATACTGGACCAATTACTAGAGCTCGTGCACGCCAACTAAATTACCAGGTACTTTCGTTTCTTGGTAATGATTCTAATGTTCATGAGAATATGATGCTGCCTAAATTGGATACATTTGTTTTGCTTACAAATGAAGGGCCTAGCTTGGAGAAGGATGAACATTGGAGCAAGAACAAGCATGGAGATGATGGCATGCGCAAGGGGAATAAGAACGGAGTTACAAGTGATGATTTCAGGACTTTGAAGCCACCATAATGGGTGCATGAAGCCTTGGACGAAATATACAAGATGCCACTTCATAAATTTCGTCCCGAGGCTATTTTAGGTGCTGCGTCACCTTATTATTGGGCCAGGCCCATGTAATTTCGAAATACATAAGTATAGGCTATTTTTAGAGTCCGTATGTGTGGGGAAACAAGAGATAGGGTTGATTTCGGACCCCTCCCCCAAGGGCCACGAAATTCCTCCCCTCTTCCTCCATATATACAGCCCTTAGGGCATCGTTTAGACTTTGGGTTTTGTTTAGATTAAAAGTTCGCCATAGCTGCAACTTCGCGTACTTCGTTTGTGTTCAACGACCAGACAAAGGCGTCACAGAACCCCACCTTGATCAATAAAGCTTTCATCTTATATTCGCAATATCCAGATTGCAATCTCAGTTTCTTGCTTGTTCTTCGTTTGCTCGCAGGAAACAGACCCTCGTGGTCAGGTTGATCGTGCTCCGGCGTGGTCAATAACCTCTCGGAGTTGGTTTAGCGATTGCTAAGGCGCGACGTCCTCGCACGTTCGTAGTCGGATCGTCAAAGTCGACTTCCACCAAAGCGATATCCATCATCTCATCGAAAGACGGGACACCTTTGCCTCTATCGGTTCTTCTACTTCGTGGGCTTGTCCGGCGTAGGGTCGTCCGGAATGCCATTTTCGCCGGGGGAGGGATGTTCGGTTTCTCTATCCAGGTTGTCCTGTTGGGACGGTTGCTCTAAGGCATGCTCGTCGTCTACCGACTCATCCTGCTCTATGGCCGGGTCTTTATCGAGGCGGGTCTGGGGTCGGTGTTTACGCCGACGCTTTGATTGTTTTTCGAGAGATCGATCCCTCTTTCCATCCCCGTTTTCCTCGTTGTTGCTTCCTTTAGGGGTATCCACCATGTACACATCATGAGATGAGGTGGCTGTCCAATGCCCTATAGGCGTTGGTTTTTGGTTGTCTCCTGCATCGTCGTCCATACCGTTGATGTCTTCGGAGTCAAAGTCGAGCATGTCGGTTAAGTCGTCGACAGTGGCTACGAAGTGGGTGGTGGGTGGGTTTTGAATTTCTTCATCATCCGAATCCCATCCTTGCTGACCGTAGTCCAGCCAGGGCTCTCCTGATAAAGAGAGAGACTTTAGCGAATTCAGGATGTCGTCGAAGGGCGAGTGCTGAAAGATGTCTGCGGCGGTGAACTCCATTATCGGCGCCCAGTCGGATTCGATCGGCAGGGGCGCGGGGGGCTCGGAGTTCGGAAAGGAATCCGGCTCCTCGGAGTCACGGGCCATGCGGAGTGCGGGGCTGGAGTTCGGCCCGATCGCCTCTGAGATCGCAGCCCCTGAGGCAGCGTCCAACCGCTGATCCTCGATCGGCGCAGTAGGCTCCGAATCAATGGTCAGAACCGATGTGTGTGCGGCCTCCAAGGCACTGTTCGGCGGCAGAGCTATATCATGCCCATCAAGACAGTGCGGCGCGCTTGGCTGTGGCTCGAATCCGTCGAAGATCAAGTCCCCGCGGATGTCAGCCGTGTAGTTTAGGCTTCCAAACCTGACCTGATGGCCAGGGGCGTAGCTTTTGATCTGCTCAAGGTGGCCAAGCGACTTGGCCCGCAGTGCGAAGCCGCCAAAGACGAAGATCTGTCCGGGGAGAAAAGTCTCACCCTGGACTGCATCATTGTTGATGATCGAAAGAGCCATCAGGCCTAAAGGCGACGGCACAGAGGAACTCTCAATGAAAGCACCAATGTCGGTGTCAAAACCGGCGGATCTCGGGTAGGGGGTCCCGAACTATGCGTCTAGGCCGGATGGTAACAGGAGGCAAGGAACACGATGTTTTACCTAGGTTTGGGCCCTCTTGATGGAGGTAAAACCCTACGTCCTGCTTGATTAATATTGATGATATGGGTAGTACAAGAGTAGATCTACCACGAGATCAAGGAGGCTAAACCCTAAAAGCTAGCCTATGGTATGATTGTTGTATGATGAAGTTGTCCTACGAACTAAAACCCTCTGGTTTATATAGACACCGGAGAGTGTTAGGGTTACACAAAGTCGGTTACAATGGTAGGAGATCTAAATATCCGCATTGCCAAGCTTGCCTTCCACGCCAAGGAAAGTCCCATCCAGACACGGGATGAAGTCTTCAATCTTGTATCTTCATAGTCCAGGAGTCCGGCTGAAGGTATAGTCCGGCTACCCGAACACCCCCTAATCCAGGACTCCCTCAGGTTGTGTGAAGATTACCTCACTTGCGACATTGCTTTCAATGCGGTTATGCCTCTAAGTCGTGCTTCGACACGTGGGAGATATAGCCGCATCAAGGGCGTTACAGGGTGTCAACCATGTAGACATCATAAGTGGATGCCGTGGTCCACCTGCCAGTGTTTAACAGAGGCAAGGTGTTTTCTATGGGGCCATCGGCATCTTCATCCATGTCAGTGGCCTCGCCATAGTCTAGAACGTAGGCTTAATCATCGACCGTGGCGACTAGGTGGGTGGGATGTAAATTTCCCGATCTTTGAATTTAAGTCCAATCTGGTCATAAACTGAAGTTTTGCCGTCTGAGATAGACATGCTCTAGATGCAATCAAGCATCTCATTGAGGTTAGACAACTCTTCCAAATTTACTGCTTGGTTGTAGCCGGGGCTAACTCAAAGTATGCTCGGCATGTGCCCCGACGTGTCTTCGGTGCAAAGGGGACACGAAGATGATTCTGGATCCTACGCCGAGGTCGGCTCTAGACTCGACGCGCCTTCAGAGGTGGGAGCCAGATCCATGTCCAGGCTGGAGATCAGAAGGGGATCATTCAGAGTAGTTAAGCCAAGGGTCTCTGGTGATGCTATGGGTCTTGGCCCGATGACCTCAACAAAGATCGGTTCTGTAGTAGATCCTCTGGAGTTGGGTTCGTCCTAAATCTGGCCAGGCGTCCAGCCCGACATGACAAGTTTGCCACGGGAATCTGCGGTGTAATCAAGGCTACCAAAGGTCATGATCTGACCCAGGGCATAGTTTTCGATGGAGACCAGGTGACTCATCGAGTCAACGCAGAAGATTATGCTGCCGAACACAAAAATTTGGCCAGGGCGTAAACGCTCCCACAGCCATTGACACAGTTGATCTGCGAGCGAGCCATCGATCCTTCTATTGATCCCATACCGGAACTCTCAATGAAAGCAACAGTGTCGGTGTCAAAACCAGCTGACCTCATTGTAGGGGGTCCCGAGCTGTGGATCTCTGACAGATGGTAATAATAATAGAGAGACGATGTTTTACCTAGGTTCGGGCCCTCTTGATGGAGATAAAACCCTACATCCTGCTCTTGTTTATATTAACGGAGATGTATCAACTACAGAGTTGATCTACCTCGAGATCGTAAGATGTGGTCTAACTCTAGGTCTAGGTGAATGATATTGCATTGATGTCCCCTCTATGAGCTAAACCCCACGGCTTATATACACGCCGGGTAGGGTATGTAGGGTTACAAGGTCGGTATCTAGGCACAAGGTGGTAGGAGAAATCTTGGAGTATACGAAAAGTCTTCGGTGGAGGTACTCTCGATCATGCCTCCTGCATGATGCCTCCGGAGTCCATCTTGAGTATGAATGAGGGCCCATCGGTCCAACCCGGGGATCATGGGCCAACTAGGTTAGCACCCCCTAATCCAAAGACATCGTCAACCCTGACCCCATTTTGACCAAGTTGGGCAAGCGGCGGTAGTAGTGCCAGTAGGAGCGGTTTTACCGCTTGTAAGCGGTAGTACCGCGCCTACCACCTCTATCACTCCCGCTCATGGCTCTGCTCTTCAAGGTCTCCCCTGTTTCCTCAGCAGTAGTAGAGCAGCAGTGGTGGGCAGCAGTACCACCTATAGGAGGTAGTATCGCTGGGTTGGTACTGCCTCTCCCCCTTGTCCTGCTCTGGTCTCTTGGCGCACGATGCTGCAACCCCAGCGGTGGTACCGCTGGGGAAAGCGGTAGTACCGCTACGGCGGCACTACCGGCTTGAGGTCTCGCATCAATGCACTGCACTTCATGCACTATTGCCCGGGCGGTAGTATCGCTCCCCTGAGCGGGAGTACCGCTCGGTGCAGGCTGAAAAGTCCTCTTCCTCCCCAAACTCCATTGTTGCTCCAAAGCTTATTTTCGCCTGATCTCTCTCCCTAGCCAATCAAACTTGTTGATTTTCTAGGGATTGGTTAAGAAGGCCTCGATCTACACGTCCACCAAGAGAAATTTGATTCCTCCCACTATTCCCTTGTGGATCTTGTTACTCTTGGGTGTTTAAGCACCCTAGACGGTTGACACTACTACGGAAAACGTTATACACAGAGGATTATTAGTAGCGTCGGTTAGAATGAGGCGCTACTGCTAATTAACAATAGCGCGGCGTCAACAAGGGCGCTACTGCTATTGCTATCTACACAACAGTAGTGCGGCCCCAAGAAAATGCGCTACTGCTAAGTGGGCCACATGGCCACCCTGGGTCTAGCTTTAGTAGCAGCGGGGTTTGCATAAACTCACTACAACTAATGTGTTAGTTGTAGCGCCTGTTGGGCGTCCCGCGCTACTGCTAAGACCACCTTATCCCCTATACCTCATCACGTTCCATTCCTCTCCCTCACCACACACTCCCACTCTCGCACTCTCTGGCGCGGTCACCCGCTGCCGTCGCCCGTCACTGTCACCCACCGCCGTCGTCGTCGACGCGCCACCACCCGCCCGCCGCAGTCACCTGTAGCCGGCACACCACCGCGAGTGAGGTACCTCCTCCTTCATCCCTCCTTCCTCCCCCTCCTCCCTCCCTCCTCCCTCCCTCCATCCCTTCTCTTGTTGTTCTTGTAGAATGTAGGTAATTTGAATGTAGGTTTTACAATGTAGACATTATGGAATGTAGGTTTTTAATAGAATAATTTTTTAGGTCATTTGAGTAAATGGATACTTTATTTTGACTATTTTAGGTGTTTTGAATGGAATAGGAAATTTTAGGACTTTTGAATATAAACTTTAGTAATAGAAATTGTTAAGGTATAGAAATTTTTCAATATAGAAATGTATCGGAATGCCATATGAGAAATTTAGTACCAGAAATTTTTAGTAAGAAAATTTAGGTATGGAAATTTTTAGTAAGAAATATTAGTTATGCTTCTTAACCAAATGAAATGTTCAGGTTATAAGATATATTGATTTTTTTGTAAATGTAGGTCTTTCGAATCAGCATAATAATGTTTAGTTGATAGCTTATAGGGTTTCACTAAGTCCTATAATCAGGATAATAATGTTTTTGTTTACACTTTGTTTTTGCAGAAATGAAGGAGTCCCTACATCATCCCCATCATCGTCCCCGTCACCGACACCCTCCGATCTTAAGGTGAGAGCAGCCAAATCCCCATGACGTTGATGTCGATGCTGATGTGAGTAGTAGTAAATGAGTAAGGAAGTTGTGACAATGGAAAGGTGCCAATTTGTCACATGAGTTCATCAATTGCCTCCTCCATTGGACTAATTTTCTTAAAGTCCATCCCATGTGCGACCAAGTACTCCCACTTTAAAATTCTGCTTCAATACTTCTATTTCATTAATTCTTTTGAAAAATGTCGACAAAATGGATGCATAGATGCATTTTGCGGGGAATACCTCCGAGTGGCCTATGTTTTGGTGGAATGTTGATTCATTTCCGTTCCAACAAATTTCAGGCTTTCGATATGTCCTATTTTAGCAAAGGTCATGCCGGATTTTTCCATGAATTTTGACATGACTTGTGCTAGAATATGTAGGAAATATTGAGTGGCCCTGATTTTCTGGAAAGATAATTAAACAACATTTCAGGTTGACTTTAAGTCTGTCAGGGCTCCATACGTGACAGTCAAAAAATCAGTGAGGGAGTGTCCATCATATATGAGAGAGGAAGAAGAATCCCGATTGTTGTCGTGGGGGTAGCTTTTTCTTCATTCCAAGGTGCTACACATTTTGGGGTAATGCACTTTGGTGTGATAGGAGCATCTATCATCACTGATGGTCGCAAATGTCAGAGAGGAAGAATCCCGACTGTTGTCGTGGGGGCCGCTTCTCCTTCATTCCCGTGTGCTAGACAGTTTGGTGTAATGCACTCGGGGGCGAAGGGAGAAGCGACCATCACCGATGGTCGAATATATACACCACGTGAGCTGAGAGTTTTCAAGAAAAGACTCAACAGACCTATAGTCAACCCGTGATGAATAATAATGGTCTAATTTATAGTTTTTGTAGTACATATATTGAATTTTAGAAGTTTAATCTTTGAATTATGAACATAGGAAATGTCTGACGACGACGATAGGATCCCGGAGTGCGACTACTGCAGCGACGACAGCGGTTTATGCGACATGCCTCACCTGCAAGACGGTCGGTGCTTCAGTATTAAGCTCGACGAGACCTTCGATGTTGAAACGGTACGCAGCGTCGACAACTCTTTTTTTGTAATTAAGCATGACTTCTACTTCTTCAACATGTAATTTTGTCTTTTACAATTCAACTAGTGCATCCCCTGCCATGCAAGATGCCATGTCTTGGAGAAGCTGAATTTTGAAGATCATGAGAATATGGAGACAAAGAGAGTTCACCTCATGACCCATCATGGTTATGCTTTTGCCATAAAGCTATATAATGCGATGAACTACACCCATTTTGGTTGGTCGAAGTGGGAAGCGTTGTGCAAGGCGTATGGTTTTCAAGAGGGTATGCATGTCACCTTCTATCTTGGTGATCCTGAAGATGACATCGACGAACATAATGTAGATGAAGCTAATTTCGACATTTGGGTCCTTGTTGATACGCTTCCACTTCTACCTCTATATGAGTTTCTCAAATATATTTATTAAGTAAGTTATATTGTTTATATAAAAATAGTTGACAACGTATATATTCCCTTGACAACTTATTTCCATTCTTCAAAACATGTTCGGAAAATAGTAGACAGAACCTACTACACTAATGGATCTGAAGTAACTTACGAGGAGAAAGATCATCTTATCTTCTTCTTTATTGATGTTGAGACTTACAATAAGAATTATGAAACTCCTCCACATTATGGTCAATATGTGCCACTATTCCATGTGTTCAACTACGCCAACATCCATAGAAATGGCATGGTAAGATTTTATTGTTATTATGACACCAATGCATCTTTTCCATACATTCTTCTAAAGCTAAACTACATTGCTAACTACTCCCTCTGTCGCAAAATATAAGAACGTTTTTGACACTAGTGTAGTGTTAAAAACGTTCTTATATTGTGGGACGGAGGGAGTATGTTACTATTATGATCTTCAACAGAAAATCCCGAATAATTGTGTGCCTCATCTGATGGATACGAAAGGTCATATGGATGTTGTTAGCTTACGGCCAAATCCGCCTATGGCTCACCGTTGTTCATATAATATTTCTCAAAGAGAGGAAGACCTCACAATCAAAGAATGGAAAAAAGTTACGAATGATCACCTCGGAGCCACATTCCACTATGCTGAAGCTTCATGGTGGTGTTGGGAGCCTCCAATTCGGTTGTGGAGATAGCCACAACCTTATTTGTAAAGGATTGGTTGCCGCCTTCAAGGGCACCGCTAGTGGAATCACGACATCTCGCATTGTGTGGGGGCATGGGGAGAATACGGTGGCCCTAGTGGCTTCTTTGGGAGCATTGTGCCTCCACACTCCTCCAACATAGACGTACTTCCCCTCAAAGGTAAGGAACTTTGATAACACATCCTCATCTCCACCGGCTCCACTTGTGGTTATCTCTTACCTTTACTTTGTGCAAGTTTTACTTGTGTTGTATGATACGTCTCCAACATATCTATAATTTTTTATTGTTCCATGTTGTTATATTATCATTCTTGGATGTTTTACAATCTTTTTATAGCAACTTTATATATATTTTGGGACTAACCTATTGACATAGTACCCAGTGCCAGTTGTTGTTTTTTGCTTGTTTTTTACTTCACAGAAAATTAATACCAAACAGAGTCCAAATGCAGCAAAACTGCTTGGGGAATTTTTTTTGGACCAGAAGACACCTGATGGGCCAAAGAAGTACCAAAGGGGGCCCACGAGGGGAGCACACCCAATCAGGGCGTGCCAAAGCGCGAGGCACGCCCAGGTGGGTTGTGCCCACCTCGGTGGCCTCCCGCAACGCCTCTTCGCCCTATAAATTCCCAAATATTCCAAAAACCCTAGGGGGGTCCATAGATCAGAAGTTCCACCACTGCAAGCCTCTGTATGCACAAAAAACAATCTAGACCCCGTCCGACACCCTCCCAGAGGTGGAAATCATCGTCGGTGGACATCTTCACCATCCCAGCGGCCACCATGAGGAGGAGGGAGTAGTCCACCCTTGGGGTTGAGGGTTTGTACCAGTAGCTATGCGTTTAATCTCTCTCTCTCTTGTTCTTGAGATGGCATGATCTTGATGTATCACGGGCTTTGTTAATATAGTTGGATCATATGGTGTTCTCCCCTCTCTATCTTGTTGTGAATTGAGTTTTCCCTTTGAGATTTCATTCTTATCGGATTGAATACTTTAAAGGATTTAAGAACACTTTATGTATGTCTTGCTATGAATACCCATGGCGACAATGGGGTATCATATTGATTTACTTGATATATGTTTTGGCACTCAACTCGCGGATTCCCGAGGTGACATTGGGGTAATATATGCATAGGGGTTGATGCACGCTCTTGTCTTTGTTTCTCCGGTAGAAATCTTGGGGCACTCTTTGAGGTTATTTGTGTTGAATTGAGTATTATGAATCTGAAATTATTTGGTGTTATCTTAGTACGAACTCTTGATAGATCAATCGGAAATGATAACTTGGTGTTATTTTAGTACGAACTCTGGATATATCGATCAGAAAGGATAAGTTGATGTTATTTTAGTACGAACTCTTGGATAGATCAATTGGAAAGAATAGCTTCGAGGTGGTTCCGTACCCTACCAACAATTTCTGTCGGCGTCCTGGGAACGGGGGTGACGGTGTCCTGGACTAGGGGGTACTCACCACGTCATCTCCCGATCTGTTAGATTGGGCCGAGGACCCCCATGGTCATATACTCATGGGTCAGTTCGGACAGCTGCCGCATACATGGAAGATTCCACAAGACTTGGTGATCAAGACAAGGACTCCTCCCCACCGGCGTATTCGGCTAGGACTCTTGTTATCCTAGGCCTTTGGTGCATTATATAAACCGAGGCCAGGCTAGTCGATAGATATATACAACAATCATACCATAGGCTAGCTTCTAGGGTTTTAGCCTCTATGATCTCGTGGTAGATCAACTCTTGTAATACTCATATCGTCAATATCAATCAAGCAGGACGTAGGGTATTACCTTCATCAAGAGGGCCCGAACCTGGGTAAACATCGTGTCCCCTGCCTCCTGTTACCATCGATCCTAGATGCACAGTTCGGGACCCCCTACCCGAGATCCGCCAGTTTTGACACCAAGATTGGTGCTTTCATTGAGAGCTTCATTGTGTGATCGGCAAAAGGATCAATGGCTCGCCCGCAGGTCAACTACGACGCCGGCATCTTCGTCGCCGGCTCGACTGGTCACCTTGGCTCGACCGAGAACCGTGCTCCATCTCCGATCATCATGTTTGGACGGGGGCCTTTTTCAGTATCAACTCCGATCTCTATCATGATCATAGAGGAGTCATCCATGGAGCTCGAGGGCTCAACGTCAACATTGCCCTCGGGCGGCCGTGCTGTTTTTATGGATAGCGAACTTGTATTCGCCATCACCACCTCTTCGAGCGTCCGTTTGATGATTGCTTCGGTGGAATAGTGTGGAATTACGTCTACAACAGCCATGCAAAATTTCGTCGAGTTCCGATGGAGGAATCCCCGACAATCTACGATATACCGGAGCCCTGTCAAATCTGGACGGGAATCTAGACGAGTTTAGGGCGTGGTCTCCAGAGCCCATCTTGGAGGCCCTTTGGAAGATCCAACCGTTCATCTTTTGCGGAATTCCCGTATCTACCACCCCTCCAAATTTCAGCTCCATCCGACGGTTCAAACTCCGGGAATCTTCCGATGAGTGGACCAATTTTCGGATCCGTTTTCTGCGCGAATTCGGATCTGACCCGAATTCATGTTTCTTTATGAACGTGATATTGGACAACCTTTTTAGAGGACTTCTCTTCTAGGGTATTGTGCGTTGTTTTTAAACACGTGTACGTAAATTTTTAAGCCTCCCCTGAGGTCATCTTCATCATCATGCTGGTGTCAAACTAGTCCGGCAATATTGCTCCAAGGCTGCCGACCTGCGCTAGACACGTCGCCACTTTGTTGAGCCGAGCTCAACTTCTTCGGATCATCATCTTG
Source organism: Triticum dicoccoides (assembly GCF_002162155.2). Taxonomy (NCBI): domain Eukaryota; kingdom Viridiplantae; phylum Streptophyta; class Magnoliopsida; order Poales; family Poaceae; genus Triticum; species Triticum dicoccoides. The sequence continues at coordinate 314,640,981 of NC_041386.1, read as the reverse complement.
GCAAGCCGAACAAGAGTCTGGCATCATGAAGGATAAATCATCACCAACATCACCGCCCCACGGATTACACGAAGCGGGCATACCGGCATCGCCGCACGGTCACTTCATCAAGCCGGCATCGACCACGTCACGACCTGCATCGGCATGGCCGCACTATTGCTTCTTCAAGCTGGTGTCCATCACACCGACCTACTTCGACTCATCGGCTGACATCGAGGCTTCGACATCTCGGCTGGACCAGGGGCTTCGCCATCTCTTCATCAACCTACTCCGGAGACTTCGGCGTCACTAGCCGACCAGCTCCGTCACGTTAGCTGGACCGAGGGCTTTGCCTCGGCGAGCCAACCTTTGCCAGCATCGCCATACCGTCACTTTATCGCCCATCAGGCAATGGGTGTGCGGATCGAGTCCCAATTTTCGGAATCACCTTTCTTCAGATTGCTACAACAAATAAACCAGGTGCTATTAATCCTAGTATTTTTTGCTTGTTCGGGTTCATTTTTCCCAAGGAATTATTACTCTGGTTTGTTCATCATATGTACACAGGTCTATCAAATGATGGCCGCATTAACGACGGTCGCATGGTGGTTCGGTCAGTTTCCGTACATGGTCCGACGAATGCCACATCCGGAACTCGGACCGACCTGTGAATTTAGGCTTTGGCACGCCATTACCGCATCACGCCGACGCCCTGCATCGACATTGACTTCGGCGCCAGGCCATATTTCTTTTATTACTCACTTTGCATAAATTATTTATTATGCAACGATTTTTATTTATTTATTATTATTACTATTACCTCCGGTTTGCACTATTTTTTATGCACAGGAAAATGATCCGGGTTGGGCAGTATCATCAACTCGGCGTACTGACATACCACGTCACCTCGGCTGGACGGGGGGCTTCATCAACACTTCATTACCCCATGCCAGGGACTTCGGCATCACTCTGCCGGCCCGCATTGACCGTGCTATGTCACCACTTCGGAGTGCCGAGCTGTTTGCTCCGCCACCTTGGGACCGGCTTGGGGGATGGAACCTTGTCCCGCATCAAGCTCGGGTCACGTCATCAATACCGAACACATAACCAGCTAAGTTGCCTTCATGGTCAAAGTTTTAAATTTTTAACTTGTGTTCGGTTCGACCAAGCATTATACCTTTTTGAAAAAAAGTTGCTTGTAGAGAATCTCCTTGTCAAAACTTTGTTTGTGACACACAAATTCAAATACCCCATTTACTTGGGGGCTCCCTTGATGGAGCTTTTCCTCTTGCACATGATTATACTTGTACGACTTCGTTCCTTGTTCGTGTATTACGCCACAATATGCACCATATTAACCTAAGAGATTTGCAAGATGGCTTGCCTGGCTCATGTGCTTACCCGTACGTTCCCGATTGTTCGGCTAGGGAGTAAAGGGAGCACCTCTGCGATTGTCACGACCGGGTCAACCGAGCTCTGACCTCAGACTGGGTGAAGCCGAAAGCTAGCGCTCTTATTGTTTTCAATCATGGTCGGCACACAACGGAACTCATGAGTACAAAAAATATATTGCACAAGTCTCATAGTAGTAATGAGCACCAAAGAAAGGTATCGGTGGGGGTACTATTTTCTTCTAAGATGCTTCTTACACTTTGTTAGTAATATAGCATAAGTTCCCTGATCACGCTTTGTCTGTTACAGCCTTATGGCCTGATTGCCTGGTCATCGGAAACACCATCGATACTCTCGACAGGCGGAGTACATGACACTTTTCGGCCCTTGGCCGAAGAGGGAGAATCGAACGGTCGGTTAAGACGCGTTTAAAGTTCGGGTGAACACAAATATGATATAAGTACTTCGGTACATATAATCATTATACATAAAATTCTTACCCAAGTCACTTGGGGGCTCTTAAAATTTATATATGAGGTGTAAATGTGTTTTCTTCTTGGTCATTGTCAAAAAACGACAGAAGCACAATTTTTTCTTTCTCTTCCAATTTTCAGATTGGCACCGAACACTTGATCTTGTTCGGACGTCATGTTTTTACTAACGTTTTTTGGTTTTCCAAGCTTTTTGGCACTTTTAAACTATTTGTGTGTTTCCAGCACAAGTCTCACAGTGCAATGCCAGACACCTTTATAGATTCGGCAAAAACATTCTCAGATCTCACTATATATGGATTGGTTTTGAATTGTGTCTTCGGTCAATAGTTGGGTTGCCCGGCTCCTGTGCTTGCCTCCTACGTTCCGCTTTGTTCGGCTAGGTGTGCAAAGGGAGAACCACTTCGATTGTGCTTCCAGCTCACATGGTTAAGCACCTCAGTGGAGAAAGCCGAAAACTGACTGTCACAATAAGCGTAAACTGGTCAGCGATCCGATGACGGTGTTAAATGACGGGCCATTCATAGCAATGGTCGAAGTGTTTACGGCTTGACCTCGACTGTCGCCAAACACTACCGGGGGCTATTAACTGGCCTCCAAAACTAAATCCTCGATATTTTGCTCTTACATTAGAGCTGAGGTTTCATGATCATGCTTAGCATGACAACCCAAAGAAAGGAACCGATAGCGGGACTATTTTCTTTGGAAGACATTTCTTATGTTAAACAGTAGTATAACATATCTCTCTGCGTACCTTTGTTTATAAAACCGTATGGCCAGATTGCCTTGTTTGTCGTAAATCTTTGCCCTTATAAAGGCTTTATAAAGTAGGACAAACACTCCTCGGCTACTAGCCAAGGAGGTGGAAGCCGATGGTCGGTCAACAAAGTTTTGTACAATGCGGATCCGAGCATTAAGGATGTAAAGTACTTGGATACATAGAGTCATTACACATAATTTGTGATTTTACTATGGATGTCGATCCTTAATTCGCCCACCCGTGCCCGCATTAAGGCTCGGGGGCTACTGGGCTTCGGGCTTATTATTTACAAATATTAAAGGGGCACATCGATCCCCTGATCTGGTGTTGCCACCTGACCAGTGTCTCGGGGGCTACTGCATTGCCTGTCCAATGCAGAAAATTTTAAGTGCAATACAGTTTCCGAGGAGATTATGATCCTCAGGTTGGTCGGCCGCACCCAACCTGAGTCTCGAGGACTGATCACGCCGTTTTTTGTATCCCGAAGTATTCTGCCGAGCTAGGACTTGATCCTCAGGCCGGTTTTGCAAATCAACCTGAGTCTCAGCGGCTACTGGGATCAATGGTCTTACATCATCCTTCAAGTGCATCTCGGGTTTTAAACCGATACACACGTTGAGGGTTACTGGCTATATATCTCGGCAAAGAATAAATTGCACCAATCAAAAATATTGACAAAAATTGGTCCACGGTCGGGGTGGTGCACCACCTCAGAAGCAGTCTGGCATAAAGCTCGAGCGCTAGTGGCTGGCTCCATAGAGGGCATTTCCAGCATTAAGCTCGGCTAAACTCCTTCAACCTTTTTGGACCAAGATGATCTATGACATCTTGGATATAGTCTGGCGTTGGAGCTTGGACATAGTCCAGCGTTGGAGCTCGGATACATTTCGGCGTTGGAGCTCGGAAGCAGTCCGGCATTGGTGCTTGGCTGCAAAAGATACCTCGAATGCAGTCCGGCGTTAGAGCTCGGACGCAAGAGGACACTGCCTTCCAGGAACAACTTCAAACCCGAGGTGTGGCATAAAAATAACAAGGCATTAATAAAGGCCGGAAACTTAAAGGGGCTCCTCGGATACCCGACGTGCAAACTCGTCGAATGCATTTCGGCGATCCTCAAGATCGAAGATGAGAAGATTTGTTGAACCAGTTTTCAAGACCGACAACCGAAGATGAAGAACAGTTCCGAAGAATCGAGGAGCGTCCCTAACTTGAAGACCGGTTCAGGGGGCTACTGACGGTGTCCTAGACTAGGGGGTACTCACCACGTCGTCTCCCGATCTGTTAGATTGGGCCAAGGACCCCCATGGCCGTATACTCATGGGCCAGTTTGGACAGCTGCCGCATACATGGAAGATTCCACAAGACTTGGTGATCAAGACAAGGACTCCTCCTGATGAGGACATGACTACCTTGGATATGACAAAAAATATTGCATATATGCATATTTGTCAGGTGATTTCTAGTGCAAACTATTCAATAATCTATTTATGTTATCCAGAACAAAAATACTTCACACACTTTTGTGTTTTGTCTAATTGCAGGTGTATGGGACATTTGTACAATCCACATATGAAGATAAGGAAGAAAGAGATGTTTATTTGCTGTCCAAAAAGTTCTCTCACGTCACTTTTGGCCCAAGAGAAGATAGAGTCCAAGTCTCTCACGTTCTGGATTCAGATTCGGACTGCACAGACACACCTGACTCAAAACAGACACAAGTTTTTCATACGGACTCCGAATTGGGTGATTCTTTTTTTGTTGGAAACTAGATTTCGTGCACTTTCCAACCCAATTGGAATCACCTTCAAATTCGTCCGGAGCGTTGAGTTGTGGACGAAACAATCTGATGCTGCAGCAGAATCCGAGTCAAACTACAAGTCCAAAGGTGTTACATCACCTCCACTTGGGCCCATTGGCCTTGTACGACCTAGATTTAGTTTTAGGCTGCCTTGGGACGTCCTCCCACCTCCTTGGCCTCCACCCCTTGCTCCTATATAAGTAGATCCATCTAGTAGCTTTTCCTTGGGATTTGTTTAGTTAAAAGTTAGCCATTGCAACTTCGTGTACTTTGTTTGTGTCCAACGACCAGACCAAGACCGTTTACGGATCCCCACCTTTATCAATACTTCATCTATATTCGCAATATTTAGATTGCTTTATCATATTCTTGCTTGTTCTTCGATTGCTTGCAGGAATAGACCTTCGTGGTCAGGTTGATTGTGCTCTGGCGTGGTCAATAACCTCTCGGAGTTGGTTTAGCGATTGCTAAGGCGCAACGTCGTGCACGTTTGTAGTCGAAGTGTCAAGGTCGTCTCCACCAAATCGATAATTATCATCTCATCGAAAGATCGGGACCCTTGCCTCTATCAAGTGGTATCAGTTTTCAGGTTGCTCGGTGAGAATTTCCAGTTTTCCTAGATTAGATTTACTTTCTTACCTATTGTCCAAGAAAAAGCCACACAAAAAAAGTTAGATCTATTCATCCTTTATCCAAGCCAGTCTGAGCCTTTGCAATTTTCTATTCATTGCTTGCATAGTTGAATTATCGGTTGCATCGTCGTGTCAGTTGCTGGTCTTAGCGTCTAGTTCCTTTAGAGTTTCGAGTTCTGTTCACATTAGTCACGCCGCCGCTGCATCATTATCCCTTCCGCTGTCCACCATCCCATCTATTAATTTCCACCACGTGCTACGCACTGTTCATTGTCATAATCATAGTTGAGGTCATTCACATCTTCGCCTGATCCAATCTGCATCTTATCTAGTTTGTCTTGAAAAAAAAAGATAGAGAAAAAAGGAAAAAAAAGAAAAAGAGAGAGAAGAAAAAGAAAAAAAAAGTGTGAGAAAAAAAAGAGAGAAGAAAAAAAATTGGATCTATCTAGAATCAATCTCGTACCTGAATTCGGATTGGAATCTGTTTTGCGCACTGTTCAGTAAAACAGGTGTATCTTCCTCATACGAAGTCCGTTTTGGCTCCGTGAGTACTCAAATTGAAGCTAGCGACGAGCCGCATCTAAATAGTTGCAGAAGCTAGTTCAATATTTGACACCTCAAAATCGGCTTCTAAATAGGTCTTTTTGCCCTCCGAAGTTCGTGAACACAGCTTGTTCCAATTTTTCAGGCCAGTTTTAGAATTCTTTGACTCCTCATATCAACTCGGAATTGAGTGATTCTTTTTGCATTGGAAAGCTTGATTTAATAGCATTCTTTGAAATAATTTATCAGAAAATTGTCTCAAACTTTTCAAGGAGAAAGTTGGAGAGAGAGTTGTTGTATATCCTGCTTGGCAGTTGTTTTTCATCATTATCTTCACTGCCGTTGTGATCTTCACTTATATCTTGCTGTCAAGAGCTACTTAGTATCCTTCATTGATGCTAGTTGTGCTACGCCGTGACCTCATTAGTGTTCTAGGCTCGCGTCTCTAGTTCGGTCTAGCCTAGGACCAGCACAGTACCGTCGTTGAGCGTTTATTCAACATTGTATCTTTGAATTGATTATTGCTAATCTTTTTCTACCATATATAGCCAACCCAGCTCCACATATTTCTACATCGTGTATACGTACGCTCCCCTGGAAATCGCTTTACTCAATATTCGGAGTTACTTGACACCGCTGGTTGCCGATCACCGCCTGCTGCATGGTAAGAACGTGTAAGACATTGATATTTGCTTTACTGTGAGCGTTTTACCACCACATACTAGTAGTTATAGGAACATTATTTTTGGGTTTTGTTTCTTGTTCTACTAATCATGACAGGATCCAGAGTCAATTCATGGGCTTTGTTGATCGCGGGAGACGTGCCACCACCTTTGCAAATACCACAACCGTCACGAGAGGTGCACAAACATCCAAATGCACATGATCAGGTTAATGTATCTATACCACCATTTAATGGCCGTTTTAAACCTGCTTTATATATTGAATGGGAGTTCGACATAAAAAATATATTTGCTTCCCATAATTTCAATGAACATAAAAAGGTTAAGGTTGCGGTTGGTTCTTTCACTGGTTATGCTTTGGTTTGGTGGAGTAAATATTGTCGGTTACACCCTGATTATATACCTACTACTTGGGATGATTTGAAACTTGCCATGCGACATACTTTCGTCCCTGCTTATTATACTCGTGACATGATTAAGAAGTTGCAACACTTAAAACAAGGTAGTGAAACTGTAACAAAATATTATGATGATTTACAAACTACCTTGTTGCATTCCTCTTTAGAAGAAAGTGAAGATGATTTTATGGATAGATTTTGGGGAGGATTAAACCGTGATATTCAAGAGATACTAATTCATGAAGAGTGTTATCCTATGGACCATTTGTTTCATCTTGCTTGCAAAGCTGAACAGGAAATAAAACGACGTGTTGGCCACGAGGAGAACAAGCGCACGATGCACATTACAAGAGTTGATATGATTGTTCCTTCAACTACTAGGCATACTATGACAACCACATCCGTTGTTGTCAGGACTACATCACCTCCACCATGTGACACATCGCCCCTGAGAGTGGCTACATCATCTGAGTTGATCATAAGAGGTAATGACAAAGGTACTGATCTTCCATCTCTACATGAGAATGATGAATGCCTTGTCAATTTGAATGCACCATCTGATGAGCTACCCACTACTTTGATCACACCACCTATTTTAGAGGACTACGTTGATAATTTGACTTTGCCATGTGATCAAACAACTGAAATACCAACAATTTTGAGTGCACCCATTGAATTAACTATTGATGCAAAAGAACCAATGTTTAATCATTTTGATATGACCTCTAATCTTGGTGATGATTCTGTGTTGAATGACTTATTGCATGTTTGCTTATTTAAGCATGTTGTAGCGTGTAAATTTGATGCAAGTAAGGTTTATTCACCAATGTTGGGATGGTTTAATGATGAACATTGTCAATCTTTTGAAATGAATAAGAGCTTCACTTATATGTGCAAACTGAGTTGCAATATTTTCATGCCTTCTACTTCTTGTGCTAATTTTTTGGCTTTAGATTTTATGAACTATGCAAGTTACTCATCTATTCATGTGTCATATATGCAAAAATCAAGGGAAGTAAAAATGGATGACATATACATATACAACATGTACACCTTGTCTCTTTTGTTAGCCACATTTCAGATTAAGCAACGCCGAGGACGGCTTTATTTTCAAGAAGGGGAGGATGATGAGGACATGACTACCTTGGATATGACCAAAAATATTGCATATATGCATATTCGTCAGGTGATTTCTAGTGTGATAGAGGCAAAGGTGTCCCGTCTTTCGATGAGATGGTGGATATCGCTTTGGTGGAAGTCGACTTTGACGATCCGACTACGAACGTGCGAGGACGTCGCGCCTTAGCAATCGCTAAACCAACTCCGAGAGGTTATTGACCACGCCGGAGCACGATCAACCTGACCACGAGGGTCTGTTTCCTGCGAGCAAACGAAGAACAAGCAAGAAACTGAGATTGCAATCTGGATATTGCGAATATAAGATGAAAGCTTTATTGATCAAGGTGGGGTTCTGTGACGCCTTTGTCTGGTCGTTGAACACAAACGAAGTACGCGAAGTTGCAGCTATGGCGAACTTTTAATCTAAACAAAACCCAAAGTCTAAACGATGCCCTAAGGGCTGTATATATGGAGGAAGATGGGGGAATTTCGTGGCCCTTGGTGGAGGAGTCCGAAATCAACCCTATCTCTTGTTTCCCCACACATACGGACTCTAAAAATAGCCTATACTTATGTATTTCGAAATTACATGGGCCTGGCCCAATAATAAGGTGATGCAGCACCTAAAATAGCCTCGGGACGAAATTTATGAAGTGGCATCTTGTATATTTCGTCCAAGGCTTCATGCACCCATTATGGTGGCTTCAAAGTCCTGAAATCATCACTTGTAACTCCATTCTTGTTCCCCTTGCGCATGCCATCATCTCCATGCTTGTTCTTGCTCCAATGTTCATCCTTCTCCAAGCTAGGCCCTTCATTTGTAAGCAAAACAAATGTATCCAATTTAGGCAGCATCATATTCTCATGAACATTAGAATCATTACCAAGAAACGAAAGTACCTGGTAATTTAGTTGGCGTGCACGAGCTCTAGTAATTGGTCCAGTATGTATAGCAGCAGGGGCTGTGGGTGTAACAATTGTATTGATGTCCTCATCACGTGACATGATTAAGAAGTTGCAACACTTAAAACAAGGTAGTGAAACTGTAACAAAATATTATGATGATTTACAAACTACCTTGTTGCATTCCTCTTTAGAAGAAAGTGAAGATGATTTTATGGATAGATTTTGGGGAGGATTAAACCGTGATATTCAAGAGATACTAATTCATGAAGAGTGTTATCCTATGGACCATTTGTTTCATCTTGCTTGCAAAGCTGAACAGGAAATAAAACGACGTGTTGGCCACGAGAACAAGCGCACGGTGCACATTCCAAGAGTTGATATGATTGTTCCTTCAACTACTAGGCATACTATGACAACCACATCCGTTGTTGTCAGGACTACATCACCTCCACCATGTGACACATCGCCCCCGAGAGTGGCTACATCATCTGAGTTGATCATAAGAGGTAATGACAAAGGTACTGATCTTCCATCTCCACATGAGAATGATGAATGCTTTGTCAATTTGAATGCACCATCTGATGAGCTACCCACTACTTTGATCACACCACCTATTTTAGAGGACTATTGTTGATAATTTGACTTTGCCATGTGATCAAACAACTGAAATACCAACAATTTTGAGTGCACACATTGAATTAACTATTGATGCAAAAGAACCAATGTTTAATCATTTTGATATGACCTCTAATCTTGGTGATGATTCTGTGTTGAATGACTTATTGCATGTTTGCTTATTTAAGCATGTTGTAGCATGTAAATTTGATGCAAGTAAGGTTTATTCACCAATGTTGGGATGGTTTAATGATGAACATTGTCAATCTTTTGAAATGAATAAGAGCTTCACTTATATGTGCAAACTGAGTTGCAATATTTTCATGCCTTCTACTTCTTTTGCTAATTTTTTGGCTTTAGATTTTATGAACTATGCAAGTTACTCATCTATTCATGTGTCATATATGCAAAAATCAAGGGAAGTAAAAATGGATGACATATACATATACAACATGTACACCTTGTCTCTTTTGTTAGCCACATTTCAGATTAAGCAACGCCGAGGACGGCTTTATTTTCAAGAAGGGGAGGATGATGAGGACATGACTACCTTGGATATGACCAAAAATATTGCATATATGCATATTTGTCAGGTGATTTCTACTGCAAACTATTCAATAATCTATTTATGTTATCCAGAACAAAAATACTTCACACACTTTTGTGTTTTGTCTAATTGCAGGTGTATGGGACATTTGTACAATCCACATATGAAGATAAGGAAGAAAGAGATGTTTATTTGCTGTCCAAAAAGTTCTCTCACGTCACTTTTGGCCCAAGAGAAGATAGAGTCCAAGTCTCTCACGTTCTGGATTCAGATTCGGACTGCACAGACACACCTGACTCAAAACGCACACAAGTTTTTCATACGGACTCCGAATTGGGTGATTTTTTTTTTGTTGGAAACTAGATTTCGTGCACTTTCCAACCCAATTGGAATCACCTTCAAATTCGTCCGGAGCGTTGAGTTGTGGACGAAACAATCTGATGCTGCAGCAGAATCCGAGTCAAACTACAAGTCCAAAGGTGTTACATCACCTCCACTTGGGCCCATTGGCCTTGTACGACCTAGATTTAGTTTTAGGCTGCCTTGGGACATCCTCCCACCTCCTTGGCCGCCACCCCTTGCTCCTATATAAGTAGATCCATCTAGTAGCTTTTCCTGGGGATTTGTTTAGTTAAAAGTTAGCCATTGCAACTTCGTGTACTTCGTTTGTGTCCAACGACCAGACCAAGACCGCTTACGGATCCCCACCTTTATCAATACTTCATATATACTCGCAATATTCAGATTGCTTTTATCATATTCTTGCTCGTTCTTCGATTGCTTGCAGGAATAGACCTTCGTGGTCAGGTTGATTGTGCTCCAGCATGGTCAATAACCTCTCGGAGTTGGTTTAGCGATTGCTAAGGCGCAACGTCGTGCACGTTTGTAGTCGGATCATCAAAGTCATCTCCACCAAATCGATAGTTATCATCTCATCGAAAGATCGGGACACCCCGCCTATACCAATGTTTAATCATTTTGATATGACCTCTAATCTTGGTGATGATTCTGTGTTGAATGACTTATTGCATGTTTGCTTATTTAAGCATGTTGTAGCATGTAAATTTGATGCAAGTAAGGTTTATTCACCAATGTTGGGATGGTTTAATGATGAACATTGTCAATCTTTTGAAATGAATAAGAGCTTCACTTATATGTGCAAACTGAGTTGCAATATTTTCATGCCTTTTACTTCTTGTGCTAATTTTTTGGCTTTAGATTTTATGAACTATGCAAGTTACTCATCTATTCATGTGTCTTATATGCAAAAATCAAGGGAAGTAAAAATGGATGACATATACATATACAACATGTACACCTTGTCTCTTTTGTTAGCCACATTTCAGATTAAGCAACGCCGAGGACGGCTTTATTTTCAAGAAGGGGAGGATGATGAGGACATGACTACCTTGGATATGACCAAAAATATTGCATATATGCATATTTGTCAGGTGATTTCTAGTGCAAACTATTCAATAATCTATTTATGTTATCCAGAACAAAAATACTTCACACACTTTTGTGTTTTGTCTAATTGCAGGTGTATGGGACATTTGTACAATCCACATATGAAGATAAGTAAGAAAGAGATGTTTATTTGCTGTCCAAAAAGTTCTCTCACGTCACTTTTGGCCCAAGAGAAGATAGAGTCCAAGTCTCTCACGTTCTGGATTCAGATTCGGACTGCACAGACACACCTGACTCAAAACAGACACAAGTTTTTCATACGGACTCCGAATTGGGTGATTCTTTTTTTGTTGGAAACTAGATTTCGTGCACTTTCCAACCAAATTGGAATCACCTTCAAATTCGTCCGGAGCTTTGAGTTGTGGACGAAACAATCTGATGCTGCAGCAGAATCCGAGTCAAACTACAAGTCCAAAGGTGTTACATCACCTCCACTTGGGCCCATTGGCCTTGTACGACCTAGATTTAGTTTTAGGCTGCCTTGGGACGTCCTCCCACCTCCTTGGCCTCCACCCCTTGCTCCTATATAAGTAGATCCATCTAGTAGCTTTTCCTTGGGATTTGTTTAGTTAAAAGTTAGCCATTGCAACTTCGTGTACTTTGTTTGTGTCCAACGACCAGACCAAGACCGTTTACGGATCCCCACCTTTATCAATACTTCATCTATATTCGCAATATTCAGATTGCTTTATCATATTCTTGCTTGTTCTTCGATTGCTTGCAGGAATAGACCTTCGTGGTCAGGTTGATTGTGCTCTGGCGTGGTCAATAACATCTCGGAGTTGGTTTAGCGATTGCTAAGGCGCAACGTCGTGCACGTTTGTAGTCGAATCGTCAAAGTCGTCTCCACCAAATCGATAGTTATCATCTCATCGAAAGATCGGGACACCCCCGCCTCTATCAGTACCCCAAAGAAAAGGCACATCTTTCTTTGTAAGCTCATTGAGAGGTGCAGCAATGGTGCTGAAATCTCTCACAAAACGCCTATAGAATCCAGCGAGGCCAAGAAAACTCCTCACTTGTGTGACCGTTTTGGGTTGCGGCCAACTCTCAATAGCTTCAATCTTGGCTTTATCAACTTCAATTCCCTGTGGAGTAACAACATAGCCAAGAAAAGATACTCGGTCGGTGCAAAAGGTGCACTTCCCAAGGTTACCAAACAACCGTGCATCACGTAGAGCAATAAAAACAGCACGTAAATGTTCCAAATGTTCTTCCAAAGATCTGCTTTAAATCAGTATGTCATCAAAGTAAACTACCACAAATCGTCCAATGAAAGCACGTAAAACTTCGTTCATTAATCTCATGAAAGTACTAGGTGCATTAGTTAACCCAAAAGGCATGACTAACCACTCATATAATCCAAACTTAGTTTTGAATGTTGTTTTCCATTCATCTCCCAATTTCATACGAATTTGATGGTATCCACTATGCAAATCAACTTTGGAGAATATTGTAGAGCCACTCAATTCATCAAGCATATCATCTAGCCTAGGAATAGGATGACGATAACGAATAGTAATATTATTAATGCCTCTACAATCAACACACATACGTGATGTACCATCCTTTTTCGGCACTAGAATAATAGGAACAGCACAAGGACTAAGGGATTCGCGTATATAACCTTTGTCGAGAAGCTCTTGTACTTGACGCATAATCTCCTTCGTCTCCTCTGGATTGGTACGGTATGGTGCACGGTTTGGCAGTGAAGCACCGGGAATTAAGTCAATCTGATGCTCAATCCCTCGAATAGGCGGTAATCCCGGTGGCACGTCTTGTGGAAAGACATCAGCAAACTCCTGCAAAATGTTAGTGACAGCAGGAGGCAAAGAGGAAGGCACGTCCTCGAATGAAAATAATGCCTCTTTGCACACAAAAGCATAGCAAACAGATTTGTTGAAATCTAGCTCATCAATATCAGATTTGGTGGCAAATAAACATGCACTTTTCAATTTAATTTCAGAAGCAACACTAGATGGTTTATTATTAGGCTTCATTTGTTGCTCAAATTCTTTTGCCACAATCTGATTTTCACTCTAATTCGTCTCCTGTTTTGCTTTATTAGCTCTATTAATATCATCTTTCAAAATGGAATCAGGAGTCATAGGAAGCAAAGTAATATTTTTATCCTTATGAACAAGAGTATAGTGATTGTTTCTACCATGGTGTACAGAATTTTTATCAAATTGCCATGGTCTACCAAGTAATAAGGAACATGCTTGCATAGGTACCACATCACAATCAACATAATCAGCATATGTAGAGATACTAAAATGCACACAAACAGTACGTGTTACCTTAACCTTGCCGCTGTTGTTGAACCATTGGATGTAGTAAGGATGTGGATGTGGTCTTGTGGTGAGAGAAAGCTTCTCCACCATCTCCATGCTAGCCAAGTTGTTGCAGCTCCCTCCATCTATGATGATGCGCACAAAACGTTCTTTCACAACTCCCTTGGTATGGAACAAATTGTTCCTCTGATTTTGCTCAGCTTGTGTGACCTGCACACTCAAAACACGTTGAGCAACTAAACATTCATACCTGTCAGCGTCTTCAGGAGCCATGTATTGCGTCTCATGATCAGAATCATCTCCACCATGTTCTTCACGTGTAATAAGAGCCAAAGTCTCCTCATCATAGTCACTAGCGGACTCATATCCACCATCCGCGGTAGCAATCATCACACACGGAGATTTGCATTCTCTAGCATAATGACCTCCTCCCTTACAACGACGACAAATAATATCACTTGTGTGCCCTGTTGATGCCATGGAAGAAGCAGAACTCTGTGCAGGCCCAGCAGGTGCGCTCTTGGCAGATAATGGTGGTTGTGCCTATTTTCTTGTATCACGACTGGAGGAGACACCTGATTGAGGTGCTGGTGCAGTTGAAGTAGAAGATGCACGCGGTGTCCATGATGAAGGTCGGCCTGCAGAAAAGTTAGTTCGCGCCAATGCTTGTCGATCCTGCACTTCACGTTCAGCTTTACAAGCAAGACGGAATAAACGAGTGATATTAGTATACTCCTTATAGTCTAGAATGGTCTGAATCTCTCTATTTAATCCACCCAGAAAACGTGCAAGCATAGCTTCATTCTCCTCAACAATACCACATCTAATCATGCCAGTTTGTAATTCCTGATAATATTCTTCTACAGAATTTTTTCCTTGTCTTAAGCGCTGTAATTTCTGAAGCAATTCATGTTGATAATATGGTGGAACCCAACGAGTACGCATAGCAGTTTTCAAAGAACCCCAAGTAGTTGGAATGGGATATAATCTACAATGTTCAGACCACCATACACATGCAAAACTAGTGAAAGCACAAACAGCAGCGGCAACCCGTCTCTCCTCGGGATATTGTAAACATGTAAATCGTTGTTCAGTTTCTAACTCCCAAGTAAGATATATATCAGGAACATATCTACCCTCGAAAGGTGGAATATTCAATTTCAGTTTAGGAAGATGGTCATGATCTCGTACCTGAGGGAAAGCCCTACCATTGTGATTATTTGCATGTGTACGACCTGGTGGTTGTGGTGCAGGTGGTTGCACGTAGTTCTGATTTTGAGCAACCTCATCCTCGTAATCTCCCACATAATCATCCTCCTCCGCATCAGCAACAGGAGCCACAGAAGTATCAACAGCGGCACCAACAGTTTGGCCAAACGCAAGAGGAACACGGCTCGCTCGGCGGAGATCTATTTCGCGACGTGGAGGTAGTCGTTGTTGTTGTTGTTGGAGAGGTGCGTTAGGTGCAGCGGGTGGTGGTGGTGGAAGACGCGCGAGCAATTCATTAAACTTGTTATCGAGCTTTGTTTCGAACGTCTTCTCCATGCCATCTATCTTCTCCATGGCCTCTTCAAATCTGTTTAGCACATCTTGCACCTGTCCACTCATCATTTGCTGAAATTTATCATGCAAATCCTTATTCGTCATGTTCTCCCAGTCAGTCTCGCCGGCTTGTGATCCTGGCATGGTTAGCAGCAATAGAAACACACAAGAATATGATCCTACAGACTACTAACAAGAGGTGGTGGTGGGTGTCACAAATCCGTCAAGCAAATCTCAAATTCTTACCAGTTCTTACCCAGCAGCAGGCGGTGATCAGCAACCGTTGTAGTCAAAAACTCTCAAAGCTTGGATAGAGCGATTACCAGGGAGAGTCAAACGCACGACGTAGATGTATGTGGAGCTGGGAAGGCTTATAATATGGTAGCAAAAAGGGTCAGCAATAATCAATTCAGAGATGCAAAGTTGAATAAACCCTCAACGACGGTACTGTGCTGGTCCTAGGCTAGACTGTGCTAGAGACGCGAGCCTAGAACACCAACAAAATCATGGCGCGGCACGTAAACAAGGGAAAAGCACACTCTGGATTTTTTTCGCTCTTTTTTTTGCGCTGTTTTTTTTTGCGCTGCTTTTTTTTTTTTGCAAAAAATCACTATAATGGCGAGTGTCTCAAAACTCTTCCTACGTCAAACTGACAGGATGGGCACGAAATTTTTTTGACCAATTTTTTTTTCGACTGCCCAGACCCAAAAACTGGAAATGGGTCAAAAAAACTTCCTATAATGGCACCTGTCTCAAAACACTCAGAAACACCTAAAAATAGGATAGCCAGAATTTTTTTAGAAAAATGCGTTTTCGAAAAATTTTGGGCCTAAACGGAGGGTGGTTTCCGGACTCTTTTTTTTTCTGAAATCTACTCCGGCAAGGAAACACGAATCGGAATCTAGATGGATCTCGAAAACAAACCTAATATGACAAGAACTCGGATTGGTGGTGGATATATGGTAGTAGATGGCAGCAGTGGTGGTATATGACAGCGGTGGTGGTATATGGATACGGATTCGAAGCGGTGGCGGATAAGCGGCGGTGGTAGATGGCAGGGGCGATGATGATGGTGCGGCGGCGGCGTGACAACTTATGACCAGAACTCGAAACTCTAAAAGACTAGACTCTAAGACCAGCAACTAGACACGACGATGCAACCGCAAATTCAACAAAGCAAAACCCTAAAAAGATTATGCAAAGGCTCAGATTGGTTCGGATATGATGAACTAACCCTAATTTTTTTTGTGGCTTTTTCGTGGACTGTAGGTATGAAGAACAGACTCGATCTAAACTACGAAAAACTGTAAAATCTCACCAAGCAACCTAGAAATCTGATACCACTTGATAGAGGCAAAGGTGTCCCGTCTTTCGACGAGATGATGGATATCGCTTTGGTGGCAGTCGACTTTGACGATCCGACTACGAACGTGCGAGGACGTCGCGCCTTAGCAATTGCTAAAGCAACTCCGAGAGGTTATTGACCACGCCGGAGCACGATCAACCTAACCACGAGGGTCTGTTTCCTGCGAGCAAACAAAGAACAAGCAAGAAACTGAGATTGCAATCTGGATATTGCGAATATAAGATGAAAGCTTTATTGATCAAGGTGGGGTTCTGTGACGCCTTTGTCTGGTCGTTGAACACAAACGAAGTACGCGACGTTGCAGATATGGCGAACTTTTAATCTAAACAAAACCCAAAGTCTAAACGATGCCCTAAGGGGTGTATATATGGAGGAAGAGGGGGGAATTTCTTGACCCTTGGTGGAGGGGTCCGAAATCAACCCTATCTCTTGTTTCCCCACACATACGGACTCTAAAAATAGCCTATACTTATGTATTTCGAAATTACATGGGCCTGGCCCAATAATAAGGTGACGCAGCACCTATAATAGCCTCGGGACGAAATTTATGAAGTGGCATCTTGTATATTTCGTCCAAGGCTTCATGCACCCATTATGGTGGCTTCAAAGTCCTGAAATCATCACTTGTAACTCCGTTCTTGTTCCCCTTGCGCATGCCATCATCTCCATGCTTGTTCTTAATCCAATGTTCATCCTTGTCCAAGCTAGGCCCTTCATTTGTAAGCAAAACAAATGTATCCAATTTAGGCAGCATCATATTCTCATGAACATTAGAATCATTACCAAGAAACGAAAGTACCTGGTAATTTAGTTGGCGTGCGCGAGCTCTAGTAATTGGTCCAGTATTTATAGCAGCAGGGGCTGTGGGTGTAACAATTGTATTGATGTCCTCATCACCATGGGTCGCAAGCGAATCAGGTCACAGCAGTGGACGACGGCCCCAGCACGGCATCCCCCCTCTCACCAGGGGAAGCGCATTGGGGGCTGCGGAGGAGGAGCCAGGAGCAAGGCCCCTCCCCGCATCGTATGGAGAAAGGCGTCGCCAGGAGGTACGTCCTCTGCCGGGGAGGCACTGGCGAGCCTTCCCCCGGCAGAGGGCCCGTGGTCGTCGAGGGCGCCGCTAGCGTCCCCTTTGCCCCTTCGTATCGTCTTGGTTTCTGGAAGACCCAACGGTGGTCGAGGGCGGCGCAAGGCGGGCCCTCGCCTGGCGATATGAAGTAAGGCTCACCGCTGTGAAGGTCTCCGCTCATGACACTCTCACATCATAATGAGTGGGGCTGTACATGTCCCGGAGTCTCCAGAGTGCCGCCCTCGGGCCTGGGGCGCTGGCCGTCGACATTGTCCCCCAATGACTATGCTCATGGCCTATGAAAGCACTTAGCTCCGCGCTGGTGAGAAGACTCGAAGACAAGAAGACTAGCTAGGTACCGGACACAGCCATTTGCTTTTGACCTCTTTTCTGTAGCTCAGATTCGCAGCTTATGATCTTGAATTGAAGTTGCATTTCCATTGGCAATCACGGGGGTCATCCTTTCTTGTTCGCGTTGATTTCATGAGTTTCTGGATTCGTGTTTTGATTGAGATTTACGTCCGCTATCTTCCCCCCCTTTCGAAAACCTCGCGAGCGGGGGCTGGCAGCGGTGCACACGCACTATGCATGCATCTCGCCATTACTGGTGCTTGCTTCTCGTGAGGCCCCCTCGGGAGGACTGGCTGACCCCTCAGGAAACCAAAACCTCGCAAGCTCGTGAGGGGCTCCTCTCAGAAGGAATGCACGTCCACAGCAACCAAACCAGTTTGAAGCTCGGCTAAACCAAAGTAAGTTACAACATCAAGCCCGCGAGAGGTGTTGCGAGCACCCAAAAGCACGCTTTATGCTTAGCCTAAGGAATGAAGTAGTAGTCTATTTACAAGAGGGGCTTCCCCTCTCCAAAATGCTCTTACATCATGAGGGGTCGTACCCAAGCTTTGGCGTGCAGGTTCAAAATAAAGGAGCGAGGGCTTAGCCGGACATATCGCTCACCTCGCCCCCCGAATCACTTCCGGACAGGCTGCTGGTGCCGTCGCTGTCGCTGTCTACATCGCCGTCAGCCACTCCACCATCAGCCACACCGCCATCAGCCGCGCCGCCATCGACTACATCGCCCTCATCTGCCGCGACCACCACCGTGTCATCATCAGAAATAAAGGCCCTAACCAGAGCGTCCAAATTGTCGTCCACCCAGTGCGCGAGGTTGCCTCGGATGACCGCGGGCACGGGGGCAATGGCGGAGGCAAAATCAAAGTCAGGATAGGTGTTCAGGAGATGGGTGAAGATGCGAGAGAATGTGCGCCCAAGAAGGCCATGCTCCTTTCGTCCACAAGCTCGCAAGCCCTCTCAGCATAGCTCTCCAGGCGTGTCACAACATCAATGAAGAAGCGAAGATGGCTGGCGTAATCCTCGGCGTGGGGATGAGGGGCATGCTCATTGCAGATGGTACCAAGCGCCCGGTTAGCCTTCGTCCTGAGGTCCCGAAGCATGGGAGCATGCTCGCCTAGTAGGGTCTATCGGCGAAGTGCCTCCTCCCTGCTTTGTTGCGCTAAGGACTCGGTGCTGACGACCCGCCGTTGAAGAGAGAGCAGCTCGACACGGGCGGAGGCCAGCTCGGCCTGCACCAAGATTAGGGCGGCTGCAGCGGCTTTCTCGCGCTGTTCCGCCTCAGCCAGCCCTGACCTGAGGGCAGCGGTCCTGCCCACACCTTCAGCTTCCACGAGCTTCATCTTTAGGTCGTACCTACCAGCAAGATCCGCGCGAGCCTTGGCCACCCTGATGTCGACCTCCTCCTGGGCCCTGGCCTCACGCGCGCCGACAGCATCCTCTATTTGGGCGACTTGGCACTCCCTTATCTCCAACCGCTCGAGCTCAAGGCTGCGCTCCGCGGCCTCCAGCAACAGTGCTTCCTCGCGCCTCAAGATCTCTTCCTCGTCGGACGGGGCGCCCTTCATCGACGCCAGGGCAACTCTGCAAGCCTCCACCTGCTGCTCCAGGGAGGCGTTCAAGGCCTGGAGCTCCCGCCTGTGCTCCTCGGCAGCCGCGTGGCGATTGTCCGCTTCTCTGGCCTCCTCCAATGCCCGGGCGCTGGCCTCTCGCGAGGTTTCCAAGGACGCCTCGGCCTTCGCATCGGCATGCTCGCGCTGAAGGCGCCCAAGGGTTATAGCCATCTTCGGCCGATGCCACTCCTCCGCCAGCCGAAGGCCTTCGGCTTCACGGTGAGCGTCAATGTCCGCGAGTTCTCTGCCGAGTCAGCTCATCGCCCATCGCCTCCTAAAAGAGCTCATGGCGGACAACACTCTGCTCGTGCGCAAACTTAAGTGCGCAACCAGGTACGTCCCCCACAGCAGGGGTGGCTGTCGGATCACGGGTTCCGGCAAAACCCTTAAGGTTCGAACACTCGGGTGCACGTGAAGATCTCCCCCCCCATCAATCCGCATCCTAAGTTAGCCTAGATCTCACGAACTAACTCGACGAACTCGCAACACAAAGGACACAAGATTTATACTGGTTCGGTCCACCATTGTGTTGTAATACCCTACTCCAGTGTGGTGGTGGAGGTTGAGGTGTTCTTGTGCTTGGTGCACTTGTGTGGCTGAGGATGAACTTGATCCTTTCGTCCTCTCCCGCCTATGGTGGTGGCTAGTCCTATTTATAGAGGCCCTGGTCCTCTCCCCAAATATTGAGCGGGAAGGGAGCCAACAACGGCCAATTTGAAAGGGGGCAACTAGTACAAGCTATCCTGACAAAAGGTGGTCTTCGCCGGCCAAAGGTTCTGGTGGTGACGCCGTCCTGGGCTCCATGGTGACCTCCGTCTTGTCGTTCTTCTGGTCTTGGTCTCGTTGCACCAATATGGAAACCTTTGCTTGATGCCTTGGTACTCCGCGCCTCGCTTGCCCCCTTAGCACCAAAGAGGAAACAAGGACGCCGCGCGCGCTGGCGCCCGCCTGGTCTCGATCATCATGGCTCACGTCACGATAACCTTGCGAGGTTTGCCCGACCTTGAACTCTCCGCCCCTCACGAGCCAGCCTAGCGAGGCCACTCCTGAGGAGGTCTTGTGTCGTCCGCCTCGCGAGGCTTGGCCCCTCGCAAGGGTCTTGATTCCTTGTTGATGAAGATGGGTCGTACAGGCCTGCCAGCAAAGCCACGCCGTGGGCCGCAGGTAGGCAAGTCTGGGGACCCCCGTTCCCAGAAGCCGATAGTAGCCCCGGGGCCCAAGGCGCGCTCGGGCTTGGCTTCGAGGCGAAGCCAATGGTCAAGTGCGGAGCGCCGCGGGCCCCATAGCATGCGGCCTCGGTCGACACGTGGCGGTTGATTGGACGTGGGCGTCTCCGCTTCCCCACGCTGCCTTGATACTCGCCTGGCTAAACAGCCACCGCGATCTACACAGTTATTCTTCCATCGCTTGCGTCATTCTCCTCCAATTCCTCTGCTTCCCCCAGACTCTGCTCCTCTTTCCAATCTGACCTTAGCCCTGCTCGCCCCATCGCCATGGCACCGACGCAAGCGGATAAAGGGAAGAAGCCTCTGTCTTTGGCTAGTGCGCCCCCGGCTGCCGACCCCGCAGTAGACCGATCGCGGGTGCTCAACGATGAGGCCATGGGCAAGGTGCGTCCCATGCTCGCATCCAGCTTCAACGAGTGGTGAGAGACGGTGGCTTGGCTTGCATCCCGTGCTCGCATTGACCGGATGGCCACTAAGGTCCCCTTCTTCATCGATGCCCTCTAGGTCGTCTTGGTCCCTCCTTTCTCCGCCTTCCTCAACGCAGTGCTTTCCCATTATCAGATCCACATGCTGCACCTTGATCCCCAATCCGTGACCCTGCTTGCCATCTTTTCCTTCGTTTGTGAGGCCATGGTCGGCGTTGCTCCTTCCGTGGCTCTTTTCCGCCACTTCTTCTCGCTGCACCTTATTGATCCTAGGCAGAGCTCTGGGTGCCTGAGCTTTCAAGCCGTGGCGGCGATGGCCAGCGATGGGATTGACTTCGAGCTTCCACCATCTGCGATCGGGTTCCGGACACGGTGGGTGTTTGTTGACGCAGGAGTTCTCAGCCCCCTGCTCTCTTCTCCGTCTGAGCCCGCCATTCCTAACTCTGGTTGGTGCCACCGGAGGCTTGCCGATCCATGCCTTGTCCCGGTCTGGCTGAGGTTGAGATGGCTCAAAGACCTTGGCATGACTGCGCCTATGGTGGCGAGGGAGTTCGTCCGGCGCCGAATTGCTCCGCTTCAGCGCAACTCCCGGGCAATGTGGGCCTTGATCAGCAGCCAGGACCACATGAGACTTCAGGAGTCTAAGCTCCGCCATGACGGGCGTCCCGTTGCCGGACGACTTGCCGAGGAAGAGTTGTGTTTTGTACCATTTCTCGAACAAGATGTCCTTCGCGGAGCAGATGCCCTCCTTCGACGAGTGGGGGTTGCACCCAACTAGCCTCATGGGGCACCGCGAGAACTCCATCATCATGGTTCATTTCCTCGACGTTGGCGCAGAGCTCGCCCCTAGTGTTGGTGCCGGGGAGCGTACACCCCTGGGGCCGATAGTGAAGGTGCCGAGGTGCTGATGCCACCCAGGGCTCCCGAAGCATTGACCTCGGGGTCTCGTGACTCTTGCCCTGGGGCGGTGGTTGAAGGGGCGATGCAGCCCGCGTCTCCCACGGCCGAGGCTCCTGAGGCCTCGGCAAGTCATTACAAGGTAGAGCCGGCCAGCTCTCCTCAGTCTGGCGCTTCTGAGGCTACCCCTCCGAGCACTTCTCCAGTCGCGCCTCATGTCGGCCTCCATGTCCAGCGCTTCGACCGGCTGCGCGTGGACTTCGCAGAACTCCGCAAGAGAAAGGGGTCCCCAAGCTGCGGCAGCGGCACCTTTGGGCCATTGAAACGGAGGAAATATATCGCCATTGACGAGTAAGTACCTTATCTTGGTGATCATCTGTGTGCCGCTTTCCTTCCTGACGATTGTCCCCTCAGGACCCCTTCTGCCAAGGCCGTAAAATCTCCTAAGAAGCAACTCCCTCTCATCCCGTTGCACCCGCCAACCCCAGCGCGGCAGGCTCATGCGCTTCCCACAGCATGGGGTCAACCGCTGGAGATGGCCCATCATCAAGGCGCCTTGAGCTTGCGCCTTCGCCGTCCTTCCTTCGCGGCCTTGCTCGGAGCGCAGCAAGCATGCCAAGGGCTCCTCCCTTGGTCACGGCCGGCAGCTGGCTGGCTTCGATCCTGGGGTCCTCTTCAAGCAGCGGGCCCCATTCAGTTCGGGCCCCTCAAGAGGGCCGGCTGGCGCCTGGGGCCGCGCCAGCCCCCAGCCCCCTGCGGAGAGGGGGCACACCCCGCCAGGTGTCACCCACAGCCCTCGTAGCGGAGGGCGAGATGGGTTGTGCGCTCGAGTTCGAGTGCGAGCAGAGCGTTGTTCATCATGAGCTCTTCTAGGAGGCGATGGGCGCGATGAACCGACTCGGCGAAGAACTTGTGGGTGTCGACGCGCGCCTTGAGACCGAGGGCCTTCGATTGGCGGAGGAGTGGCACAAGCTGAAAGTGGCCATCAATCTCGGGCACCACCAGCGTGAGCTGGATAACATGAAGGCCGAGGCTTCCCTTGCAGCCTCCCACGAGGCCTGCTCCTGAGCTCTAGAGGAGGCTCGTGAAGCTGACCGCCGTCGCGAGGCCACGGAGAAACGCGCATGGGAGCTCCAAGCCTGGAGCGCTGTCTTGGATCAGCGGGTGGAGGCGCGCAGGGCTGCGCTTGCATCGTTGAGAGGGTCGCTCGCCGAGGAGGAAGAGATCCGAAAGCGTGAGGAGGTGCTGGCGCTGGAAGCCGTGGAGCATAGCCTTGAACTCAAATGGCTGGAGATGAGGGAGCGCCAGGTTGCTCAGGAGGAGGACGATGTCGGCGCGCGCAAGGTCAGGGCCCAGGAGGAGGTCAACCGCCGGGTGGCCGAGGCTCGCGCGGATCTCGAGAGCAGGCACAACCTGAAGCTGAAGCTCGTGGAAGCCAGGGCCGCTGGTAGGACTGCTGCCCTCAAGTCCAGGTTGGTCGTGGTGGAGCGGCGCGAGGAGGCCACCTGATAGAGGCTAAGGTGTCCCGTCTTTCGATGAGATGATGGATATCGCTTTTGATGAGGACATCAATACAATTGTTACACCCACAGCCCCTGCTGCTATACATACTGGACCAATTACTAGAGCTCGTGCACGCCAACTAAATTACCAGGTACTTTCGTTTCTTGGTAATGATTCTAATGTTCATGAGAATATGATGCTGCCTAAATTGGATACATTTGTTTTGCTTACAAATGAAGGGCCTAGCTTGGAGAAGGATGAACATTGGAGCAAGAACAAGCATGGAGATGATGGCATGCGGAAGGGGAACAAGAACGGAGTTACAAGTGATGATTTCAGGACTTTGAAGCCACCATAATGGGTGCATGAAGCCTTGGACGAAATATACAAGATGCCACTTCATAAATTTCGTCCCGAGGCTATTTTAGGTGCTGCGTCACCTTATTATTGGGCCAGGCCCATGTAATTTCGAAATACATAAGTATAGGCTATTTTTAGAGTCCGTATGTGTGGGGAAACAAGAGATAGGGTTGATTTCGGACCCCTCCACCAAGGGCCACGAAATTCCCCCCTCTTCCTCCATATATACAGCCCTTAGGGCATCGTTTAGACTTTGGGATTTGTTTAGTTAAAAGTTAGCCATTGCAACTTCGTGTACTTCGTTTGTGTCCAACGACCAGACCAAGACCGCTTTCGGATCCCCACCTTTATCAATACTTCATACATATTTGCAATATTCAGATTGCTTTTATCATATTCTTGCTCGTTCTTTGATTGCTTGCAGGAATAGACCTTCGTGGTCAGGTTGATCGTGCACCGGCGTGGTCAATAACCTCTGGAGATTGGTTTAGCGATTGCTAAGGCGCAATGTCGTGCACGTTTGTAGTCGGATCGTCAAAGTCGTCTCCACCAAATCGATAGTTATCATCTCATCGAAAGATCGGGACACCCTCGCCTCTATCAAGTGGTATCAGATTTCCAGGTTGCTCGGTGAGATTTTACAGTTTTTCGTAGTTTAGATCGAGTTTGTTCTTCATACCTACAGTCCACGAAAAAGCCACACAAAAAAATTAGGGTTAGTTCATCATATCCGAACCAATCTGAGCCTTTGCATAATCTTTTTAGGGTTTTGCTTTGTTGAATTTGCGGTTGCATCGTCGGTCTAGTTGCTGGTCTTAGAGTCTAGTCTTTTAGAGTTTCGAGTTCTGGTCATAAGTTGTCACGCCGCCGCCGCACCATCATCATCGCCCCTGCCATCTACCACCACCGCACCGAATTCGTATCCATATACCACCACCGATCCATATCCATATACTACCACCGCTACCACCACCGCTGCCATATACCACCACCATATATCCACCACCAATCCGAGTTCCTTGCTTATTAGGTTTGTTTTCGGGATCCATCTAGATTCCGATTCGTGTTTCCTTGCCGGAGTAGGTTTCGGGTAGCCACGCTCCGTTTAGGCCCAAAATTTTTCGAAAACGCATTTTTCGAAAAAAATTCTGGCTATCCTATTTTTAGGTGTTTCTGAGTGTTTTGAGACAGGTGCCATTATAGGAAGTTTTTTTTGACCCGTTTCCAGTTTTTGGGTCCGGGCAGTCGAAAAAAAAAATTCGAACAAAAAAAAATTTCGTGCCCATCCTGTCAGTTTGACCTAGGAAGAGTTTTGAGACACTCGCCATTATAGTGTTTTTTCGCAAAAAAAAAAGCAGCGCAAAAAAAAAGAGCGCAAAAAAAAAAAGAGCGAAAAGAAAAATTTCAGAGTGTGCTTTTTTCCCTTGTTTACGTGCCGCGCCGTGATTTTGTTGGTGTTCTAGGCTCGCGTCTCTAGCACAGTCTAGCCTAGGACCAGCACAGTACTGTCGTTGAGCGTTTATTCAACTTTGCATCTCTGAATTGATTATTGCTGACCCTTTTTGCTACCATACTATAAGCCTTCCCAGCTCCACATACATCTACGTCGTGTGTTCGACTCTCCCTGGTAATCGCTCTATCCAAGCTTTGAGAGTTTTTGACTACAACGGTTGCCGATCACCGCCTGCTGCTGGGTAAGAACTGGTAAGAATTTGAGATTTGCTTGACGGATTTGTGATACACCATCACCACTTCTTAGTAGTCTGTAGGATCATATTCTTGTGTGTTTCTCTTGCTGCTAACCATGCCAGGATCACAAGCCGACGAGATTGACTGGGAGAACTTATCGAACAAGGAGCTTCATGATAAGTTTTAGCAAATGATGACTGAACAGGTACAAGATGTGCTGAACAATTTTGAAGAGGCCATGGAGAAGATCACTGGCCTTGAGAAGACGTTCGAAACAAAGCTCGATAACAGATTTAATGAACTGCTTGCGCGTCTTCCACCACCGGCTGCACCTGTCGCACCTCTGCAACAACAACAACTACGCCCCCTTCCGAATCAGTATGGACGAGCACAGCGTGTTCCTATTGAGACAGGACAAACTTCTGGTGCCGCTGCTACTGCTGTTGGTGCTTCTTTGGCTCCTGCTACTGCTCCTGCTGGTACCCAGGAGGATGATGAGTATGCGGGTGATTATGAGGATGAGGTTGATCAAAATCAGATCTACGAGCAGCCACCAGCACCACCACCAGCAGGTCGACCTCAGGTATATATTCGTCATGGTAGGCCTGCACCACCACCTCAGGTACGCGATGATGTCCATATTCCTAAACTGAAATTGAATATTCCACCATTTGAGGGTAGATATGTTCCAGATATATAGCTTACTTGGGAGTTAGAAACTGAACAACGATTTACATGTTTACAATATCCTGAGGAGAGACGAGTTGCTACTGCTGTTTGTGCTTTCACTAGTTTTGCATGTGTATGGTGGTCTGAACATTGTAGATTATATCCTATTCCAACTACTTGGGCTGCTTTGAAAACTGCTATGCGTACGCGTTGGGTTCCACCATATTATCAACGTGAATTGCTTCAAAAATTGCAGCGTTTAAGACAAGGAAAAAATTCTGTAGAAGAATATTATCAGGAATTACAAACTGGCATGATTAGATGTGGTATTGTTGAGGAGAATGAAGCTATGCTTGCACGTTTTCTGGGTGGATTAAATAGAGAGATTCAGACCATTCTAGACTATAAGGAGTATACTAATATCACTCGTTTATTCCATCTTGCTTGTAAACCTGAACGTGAAGTGCAGGATCGACAAGCATTGGGGCGAACTAACTTTTCTGCAGGCCGACCTTCATCATGGACACCACGTGCATCTTCTACTTCAACTGCACCAGCACCTCCATCCGGTGCCACCTCCAGCCGTGATACAAGAAAACAGGCACAACCACCATTATCTGCCAAGAGCGCACCTGCGGGGCCTGCACAGCGTTCTTCTTCTTCCATGGCATCAACAGGGCACACAAGTGATATTATTTGTCGTCGTTGTAAGGGAGGAGGTCATTATGCGAGGGAATGCAAATCTCCGCGTGTGATGATTGCTACCGCGGATGGTGGATATGAGTCCGCTAGTGACTATGATGAGGAGACATTGGCTCTTATTACACGTGAAGAACATGGTGGAGATGATTCTGATCATGAGACGCAATACATGGCTCCTGAAGACGCTGACAGGTGTGAATGTTTAGTTGCTCAACGTGTTTTGAGTGTGCAGGTCACACAAGCTGAGCAAAATCAGAGGCACAATTTGTTCCATACCAAGGGAGTTGTGAAGGAACGTTCTGTGCGTGTCATAATAGACGGAGGGAGCTGCAACAACTTGGCTAGCATGGAGATGGTGGAGAAGCTTTCTCTCACCACAAGACCACATCCACATCCTTACTACATCCAATGGTTCAACAACAGCGGCAAGGTTAAGGTAACACGTACTGTTCGTGTGCATTTTAGTATCTCTACATATGCTGATTATGTTGATTGTGATGTGGTACCTATGCAAGCATGTTCCTTATTACTGGGTAGACCATGGCAATTTGATAAAAATTCTGTACACCATGGTAGAAACAATCACTATACTCTTGTTCATAAGGATAAAAATATTACTTTGCTTCCTATGACTCCTGATTCCATTTTGAAAGATGATATTAATAGAGCTAATAAAGCACAACAGGAGAAGAATAAGAGTGAAAATCAGATTGTGGCAAAAGAATTTGAGCAACAAATGAAGCCTAATAATAAACCATCTAGTGTTGCTTCTGAAATTAAATTGAAAAGTGCATGTTTATTTGCCACCAAATCTGATATTGATGAGCTAGATTTCAGCAAATCTGTTTGCTATGCTTTTGTGTGCAAAGAGGCATTATTTTCATTCGAGGACGTGCCTTCCTCTTTCCCTCCTGCTGTCACTAACATTTTGCAGGAGTTCGCTGACGTTTTTCCACAAGACGTGCCACCGGGATTACCGCCTATTCGAGGGATTGAGCATCAGATTGACTTAATTCCCGGTGCTTCACTGCCAAACCGTGCACCATACCGTACCAATCCAGAGGAGACGAAGGAGATTATGTGTCAAGTACAAGAGCTTCTCGACAAAGGTTATATACGCGAATCCCTTAGTCCTTGTGCTGTTCCTATTATTCTAGTGCCGAAAAAGGATGGTACATCACGTATGTGTGTTGATTGTAGAGGCATTAATAATATTACTATTCATTATCGTCATCCTATTCCTAGGCTCGATGATATGCTTGATGAATTGAGTGGCTCTACAACATTCTCCAAAGTTGATTTGCATAGTGGATACCATGAAATTTGTATGAAGTTGGGGGATGAATGGAAAACAGCATTTAAAACTAAGTTTGGATTATATGAGTGGTTAGTCATGCCTTTTGGGTTAACTAATGCGCCTAGTACTTTCATGAGACTAATGAACGAAGTTTTACGTGCTTTCATTGGACGATTTGTGGTAGTCTATTTTGATGATATACTGATTTATAGCAGATCTTTGGAAGAACATTTGGAACATTTACGTGCTGTTTTTATTGCTCTACGTGATGCACGTTTGTTTGGTAACCTTGGGAAGTGCACCTTTTGCACCGACCGAGTATCTTTTCTTGGCTATGTTGTTACTCCACAGGGAATTGAAGTTGACAAAGCCAAGATTGAAGCTATTGAGAGTTGGCCGCAGCCCAAAACGGTCACACAAGTGAGGAGTTTTCTTGGCCTCGCTGGATTCTATAGGCGTTTTGTGAGAGATTTCAGCACCATTGCTGCACCTCTCAATGAGCTTACAAAGAAGGATGTGCCTTTTGTTTGGGGTACCGCACAGGAAGAAGCCTTCACGGTATTGAAAGATAAGTTGACACATGCTCCTTTACTCCATCTTCCTGATTTTAATAAGACTTTTGAGCTTGAATGTGATGCTAGTGGAATTGGATTAGGAGGTGTGTTATTACAAGATGGCAAACCTGTTGCATACTTTTCTGAAAAATTGAGTGGGCCTAGTCTGAATTATTCTACTTATGATAAAGAATTATATGCTCTTGTTCGGACTTTAGAAACATGGCAACATTATTTATGGCCCAAAGAATTTGTTATACATTCTGATCATGAATCTTTGAAACATATTAAAAGTCAAGCTAAACTGAATCGTAGACATGCTAAATGGGTTGAATTCATTGAGACTTTCCCTTATGTCATTAAACACAAGAAGGGAAAAGAAAATGTTATTGCTGATGCATTGTCTCGTCGCTATACTATGCTTTCACAACTTGACTTCAAAATATTTGGTTTGGAGACCATCAAAGATCAATATGTGCATGATGCTGATTTTAAAGATGTAATGCAGAATTGCAAAGAAGGAAGAATGTGGAACAAGTTTATCGTTAACGATGGATTTGTGTTTCGTGCTAACAAGCTATGCATTCCAGCTAGCTCCGTTCGTCTTTTGTTGTTGCAGGAGGCGCATGGAGGAGGATTAATGGGACACTTTGGCGTGAAGAAGACGGAGGACGTACTTGCTACACATTTCTTTTGGCCAAAGATGAGACGGGATGTTGAGCGTTTTATTGCTCGCTGCACTACATGTCAAAAAGCTAAGTCACGACTCAATCCTCATGGTTTATATATGCCTTTGCCTGTACCTAGTGTTCCTTGGGAGGATATATCATGGACTTTGTTTTAGGTTTACCTCGAACAAAGAAGGGGAGGGATAGCATATTTGTTGTCGTGGATAGATTCTCGAAAATGGCACACTTTATACCATGTCATAAAAGCGATGATGCTGTTAATGTTGCTGATTTGTTCTTTCGTGAAATTATTCGCTTGCATGGTGTGCCAAATACTATTGTTTCAGATCGTGATACTAAATTTCTTAGCCACTTTTGGAGATGTTTATGGGCTAAGTTGGGGACTAAACTGCTTTTTAGTACTACTTGGCACCCCCAAACTGATGGCCAAACTGAAGTAGTCAATAGAATGTTGTCTACTATGCTTAGGGCTGTTTTGAAGAATAATAAGAAAATGTGGGAGGAATGCTTGCCTCATATTGAATTTGCTTATAATCGTTCATTGCATTCTACTACTAAGATGTGCCCTTTTGAAGTTGTGTATGGTTTCCTACCTCGTGCACCTATTGATTTGTTGCCTCTTCCATCTTCGGAGAAGGTTAATTTTGATGCTAAACAACGTGCTGAATTGATTTTAAAAATGCATGAGTTAACTAAGGAAAACATTGAGCGTATGAATGCTAAATATAAACTTGCTGGAGATAAGGGTAGAAAACATGTTGTGTTTGCACCTGGAGATCTTGTTTGGTTACATTTGCGTAAGGATAGATTTCCTGATTTGCGCAAATCAAAGCTAATGCCACGTGCTGATGGTCCCTTTAAGGTGTTAGAGAAAATAAATGATAATGCATATAAACTTGAGCTGCCTGCAGATTTTGGGCTTAGTCCCACTTTTAACATTGCAGATTTGAAGCCTTATTTGGGTGGGGACGATGAACTTCCGTCGAGGACGACTTCATTTCAAGAAGGGGAGGATGATGAGGACATCAATACAATTGTTACACCCACAGCCCCTGCTGCTATACATACTGGACCAATTACTAGAGCTCGTGCACGCCAACTAAATTACCAGGTACTTTCGTTTCTTGGTAATGATTTTAATGTTCATGAGAATATGATGCTGCCTAAATTGGATACATTTGTTTTGCTTACAAATGAAGGGCCTAGCTTGGAGAAGGATGAACATTGGAGCAAGAACAAGCATGGAGATGATGACATGCGCAAGGGGAACAAGAACGGAGTTACAAGTGATGATTTCAGGACTTTGAAGCCACCATAATGGGTGCATGAAGCCTTGGACGAAATATACAAGATGCCACTTCATAAATTTCGTCCCGAGGCTATTTTAGGTGCTGCGTCACCTTATTATTGGGCCAGGCCCATGTAATTTCGAAATACATAAGTATAGGCTATTTTTAGAGTCCGTATGTGTGGGGAAACAAGAGATAGGGTTGATTTCGGACCCCTCCACCAAGGGCCACGAAATTCCCCCCTCTTCCTCCATATATACAGCCCTTAGGGCATCGTTTAGACTTTGGGATTTGTTTAGTTAAAAGTTAGCCATTGCAACTTCGTGTACTTCGTTTGTGTCCAACGACCAGACCAAGACCGCTTTCGGATCCCCACCTTTATCAATACTTCATACATATTTGCAATATTCAGATTGCTTTTATCATATTCTTGCTCGTTCTTTGATTGCTTGCAGGAATAGACCTTCATGGTCAGGTTGATCGTGCACCGGCGTGGTCAATAACCTCTGGAGATTGGTTTAGCGATTGCTAAGGCGCAATGTCGTGCACGTTTGTAGTCGGATCGTCAAAGTCGTCTCCACCAAATCGATAGTTATCATCTCATCGAAAGATCGGGACACCCTCGCCTCTATCAGCTTTGGTGGAAGTCGACTTTGACGATCCGACTACGAACGTGCGAGGACGTCGCGCCTTAGCAATCGCTAAACCAACTCCGAGAGGTTATTGACCACGCCGGAGCACGATCAACCTGACCACGAGGGTCTGTTTCCTGCGAGCAAACGAAGAACAAGCAAGAAACTGAGATTGCAATCTGGATATTGCGAATATAAGATGAAAGCTTTATTGATCAAGGTGGGGTTCTGTGACGCCTTTGTCTGGTCGTTGAACACAAACGAAGTACGCGAAGTTGCAGCTATGGCGAACTTTTAATCTAAACAAAACCCAAAGTCTAAACGATGCCCTAAGGGCTGTATATATGGAGGAAGAGGGGGGAATTTCGTGGCCCTTGGTGGAGGGGTCCGAAATCAACCCTATCTCTTGTTTCCCCACACATACGGACTCTAAAAATAGCCTATACTTATGTATTTCGAAATTACATGGGCCTGGCCCAATAATAAGGTGACGCAGCACCTAAAATAGCCTCGGGACGAAATTTATGAAGTGGCATCTTGTATATTTCGTCAAGGCTTCATGCACCCATTATGGTGGCTTCAAAGTCCTGAAATCATCACTTGTAACTCCATTCTTGTTCCCCTTGCGCATGCCATCATCTCCATGCTTGTTCTTGCTCCAATGTTCATCCTTCTCCAAGCTAGGCCCTTCATTTGTAAGCAAAACAAATGTATCCAATTTAGGCAGCATCATATTCTCATGAACATTAGAATCATTACCAAGAAACGAAAGTACCTGGTAATTTAGTTGGCGTGCACGAGCTCTAGTACTTGGTCCAGTATGTATAGCAGCAGGGGCTGTGGGTGTAACAATTGTATTAATGTCCTCATCACCACCGCATCAGCCCTGGCCTCGGCACAGGCTGAGCTGGCTTCCGCCTGCGCCGAGCTGCTCTCTCTTCAGCAGCGGGTCGCCGACGCCGAGTCCATCGCATGGCAGAACAGGAACAAAGTGCTCGAGCGGCGGACGTTGGAGCGTGTGCACGCCCCCATGCTCGAGGACCTCAGGAACAGGGCCAACACCGCCCTGGGCCATATCTACTAGGAGAATGCTCCTCATCCCAATGCAAACGACTATGCTAGCCACCTCCACTTCTTTGGGATGTGGTGACGCGCCTGCAGAACCGTTCTGAGAGGGCTCGCCAACTTGTTGAGGAGAGGAGTCGCAGTCTGCTCGGGCACGCGTTCTCCCGCGTCTTCAGCCACCTCCGGAATATCGACCCCGACTTCGATTTTGACGCTGCCATTGCTCCCGTACCGGAAGCCATCCGGGGCGACCTAGCGCATTGGGTTGAAGACAATGTGGATGCACTGGTCAGGGCCTTCGCTTCCGATGACGACGGGGTAGTGGTTGTGGCAGACGAAGGCGACGTGGTTAACGACGGCGACGCCGGCGCTGGTGAAGGTGGGGCGACAATGACGATGGCGACAGCGACGCCAGTGGTGCATCTGAAGGTGACGTGGGGGATGCGGCGAGCGACATATTCGGCTGATCCCTTGTTCCCCTGTTGTTTACCCTGGAAAAACTTGGGCGTGTCCCTGGAAGATTGTAAGAGCATTTTGAGAGGGGAGCCCCTCATGTAAACAATCGTAGCTTTTATCCTTCTATGTCAAATTGAATACACGTCTTCACGAGCTTACGCATGCCGGGGCAACGTTGTTGTTGCGCTTTACCTTAGCTTGGACGAGCCCAAAACCGGCCCAAGAGATTGCGGGTTTTTGAGAAGCTCCTGAGGAGTTCGACGACACACCCGAGGGGGCCGTGTGATAAGCAAGCGTCAGCCACGGCTTGGCGTGTGCGTGGCTCGTGTGCTTCGTGCCCAGCCCGGCTCGCGAGGGGCCGGCAAGGGGGGAGCGACTGGCGCGAACTCCGAAATAAGGCAAGAACTAGACTGGGAGAAATAGCTCGAACGAGAAAAGGCATCCCCCTCGCGCGCATCAAATAAAATTCAACTTCAACTTAAATCCAAATCCAGAAGGCAGGGTTACAGAAAAGAGATCCAAAGCAAATGGCCGCATCCGGCGCCTAGTCTAGTCGTTGACGTCTTCTCACCAGCGCGGAGCTAAGTGCTGCTACTGGGCGTGGGATGGAGCCCAGGAGGCCCGAGGGTGGCTCTCCTGAGGCTCCGGGGCGTGTACAGCCCCACTAATTATTACGTGAGAGTGTCACGGGCGGCGATCTTCACAGGCGTGAGCCTTACTTCATATTGCCTGACGAGGGCCCCGCCTTGCGCCACCCCCTACCACCGCTGGGACGACCAGAAACCAGGACGGCCCAACGAGCGTAGAGGGGACGCCAGCGGCGCCCTCGGTGACCACGGGTCCTCTGCCGGGGGAAAGGTCGCTGTCGCCACCCCAGCAGAGGGCCTACCTCCGGACGTTGCCTTGCTCCGTGTGACACGGGGAGGGGCCTTGCTCCTGGCCCCTTCCACGCAGCCCCTAGCGGGTCTCTCCTGTCGGGGCGGGCATTGCCTTGCCGGAACCATCGTTTGGTGTCGTGACCTGGTTCACCTGTGACTCATGGTTAGCGTAAGCTTGCCCCTGAGGGATTAATGGTACCCTATATTTGTCGTCCACGGCGCGGCCGGCGGGGCTCTCTGGCGGCTCCTGGAAGGCTTCAGCTCCTAACGCCTCCTCCTCCCATCTTGGCCCGAGGAATGAGCCGGGGTCATCCTCCAGCGTGTACTCCTGCTCCATCATGCGGGGCACATAGGCCTCCGAGGCCGCTGCCCCGAAGACCTCGCCGAAGTGCCCCACGCTCCATGTCGCTCGACCCATCATGCTGTCCTGAGGGTGGCGGGATGGTGCTCCGATGAGGCCATGTGCGAGGACACTCGTGCCCGTGCCCATCCAAGGTGGCACGGATGCGAGGGGACGCCCTCCGCCGTGGACTGCACTGATGTCGACGAAGCCCCCGAGCGCACTTGGGGGTACGCGGGCGCGGCAGGGCCCGCAGTGGGATCCTGCCGCTACCTGGGGCATGAGCTGGTAGTAGAAAGGCGGTGCTCCCGTGGCCGCCACGTCCAAGAGCTCGGCGACGCGTTCCAGCAGTGCATCTCGGCCGCTCTCCATTAGTCGGCACCACAGCAGCTCCCATGCCACTGTGAGCGCGGCCCGCATGTTCGCCTACTCTCTCTAGTGTGCGGTGCCGTCGCTGCGGCGTGGCTGGCGGCCCTTGCAACGGCTCGCGTCTGTCGGGGAGTAAGAGCAGAGGGTGAGTGGCCGCACCGCCCACGCCCCGCGGTGCTGGGGACGCGTGCCGCCTGAGACGCGGGGTTGAGGACTTCCTAGGCGGGCGGCGCCGCCCGGGCGGGCCAGGCTGCCCATCGGTCGTCGTCAGCCCTCGGGTCGCCGGACATCGGAAACACGGAGCGTCGGCGGATCGACTGGTGAGGAAGAAGCTCCGACGCACCCCTACCTGGTGCACCAAATGTCGGATCACGGGTTCCGGCAAAACACTTAAGGTTCGAATACTGGGGTGCGCGCGAAGATCTCCCCCCTATCGATCAGTGGCCTAACTTAGCCTAGATCTCACGAACTAACTCGATGAACTCGCAACACAAAGGACACAAGATTTATACTGGTTCGGGCCACCATTGTGGTGTAATACCCTACTCCAGTGTGGTGGTGGTTGATTGACTCTTGGGCTGAGGATGGATAGTACAAGGGGAAGAACAGCCTCCTGAGGTTGAGGTGTTCTTGTGCTTGGTGCACTTGTGTGGCTGAGGATGAACTTGATCCTTTCGTCCTCTCCCGCCTATGGTGGTGGCTAGTCCTATTTATAGAGGCCCTGGTCCTCTCCCCAAATATTGAGCGGGAAGGGAGCCAACAACGGCCAATTTGAAAGGGGAGAGCTAGTACAAGCTATCCTGACAAAAGGTGGTCTTCGTCTGCCAAAGGTTCTGGTGGTAACGCCGTCCTGGGCTCCATGGTGACCTCCGTCTTGCCGTCCTTCTGGTCTTGGTCTCATTGCACCTATATGGAACTGTTTGCTTGATGCCTCGGTAC
The DNA here is from genome assembly GCF_002162155.2 of Triticum dicoccoides. Lineage (NCBI taxonomy): Eukaryota > Viridiplantae > Streptophyta > Magnoliopsida > Poales > Poaceae > Triticum > Triticum dicoccoides. Next base: position 314,605,440 of record NC_041386.1, on the reverse strand, counting down.
TCCGCGCCTGCGCTTGCCCCCTTAGCACCAAACAGGAAACAAGGACGCTGCGCGCACTGGCGCCCACCTGGTCTCGATCATCATGGATCACGTCATGAGAACCTCGCGAGGTTTGCCCGACCTTGAACTCTCCGCCCCTCTCGAGCCATCCTGGCGAGGCCGCTCCTAAGGAGGTCTTGTGTCGTTCGCCTCGTGAGGCTTGGCCCCTCGCGAAGGTCTTGATTCCTTGTTTAAGAAGATGGGTCATACAGGCCTGCCAGCAAAGCCATGCCGTGGGCCGCAGGCAGGCAAGTCTGGGGACCCCCGTTCCCAGAATGCCGACAGTGGCCGACAGGATCCGAAGCGGCTCACCCCCTCTGGCAGGGGGCTGGGGCCTGGTGTCTCCCAGGACGCCGACCGGGCTTCGGCAGGGGCCCAGATGGGTCGAGGCCCATCGCTCGAAGAAGGAGCTAGGATCGAGGTCCTCCAGCCGCCGTCCACAACCAAGGGAGGAGCCCTAGGAACGGTTGCCACACCCCAGGCGAGGCCACGAAGGAGAGACGGCGAGGGCGCGGGCTCCAGGCGCCAAGCTAGCGTGCATGCCCCTTCGGCCGACCTCGCGCCGGGTGCAGCATGCTGGCTTGGGGCATTCAAGGCCAGCAGGGAATTCGAGGCAGGAGGAGGTTGGTTCCCGGGAGACCTCGCCGCCTTAGCAGAAGGGATCCTAAGGAGCCACAGTCAGGAGGAGAAGCAACACTCGAGAAAATACAAAGACAAGGTACTCACTCATCTATGGCGATATACTTCCTCTGCTTCAACAGTCGGAAGGCATCACTGCTGCAGCTTGGGGACCCTTTCCTCTTGCGGAGCGCATCGAAGTCCAGATGGAGCCGGACGAAGCATTGGATGCGGCAACCAGCGCGGGGCACGGTTAGTGAGGCTACCGAGGAGACGGCATCAGGAGTGACGGGCTGAGGAGAGCCCTCAGGCACCGCCTCATGATGGCCCGCTGAGACCTCGGAAGCTTCGGCCTTAGGAGCAGCGGGTTGCGTCGCCCCCTCAGCTGTCACCCCCAAGCAAGAGTCCCGGGCTCCTGGGGATGGCACCTCGGGATCCTCGAGCAGCGTCGACGCCTCAGCACCTGCACCTCCTGCCTCCAGCGGTGCTCGCCCCCCTGCGTCCACTCCTGGGGCAAGTTCGGCGCTGGTGGCAAGGAGGGGGACCACGAAAATAGTGTTCTTGCAGGGCCCTTCAAGGCTGACTGGACACAGCCCCCATTCGTCCAAGGAGGGCATCTTCCCCGCGAACTCCATCCTGTTTAAGCAGCAGCACAAAAGACAGCCCTCCTGCGGCCTGTCAGCTAGCGAAGGGTCGCCTGTCAAGACCTCGAGCACCGTTCTTTGTGCCTCGAACGGAAGCCCCAACTCCGGAAGCCTCATGCGATCCTGGCCGTCGGAGAGGGCCCACATCGGCCTGGAAAGGTGCTGGAGTGGGGCAACACAGCATCGAAGGAACTCATTCATCACCATGGGCGCAGTCACGCCGAGATCTTTCACCCTCTTCAACCAGAGCCAGACGAAGGTCAGGCGGGGGTCAGCGAGCTTCTCGTGTCCCCAGTCGGAGCTGGGAACAACGGGCGCTGAGGGGGGCGAGAGCAAGGGGCTGAGCACACCGACGTCCATATACACCCACTGGTCCCGAAACTCGCTTGTGGATGAAGGAAGCTTGATAGAGGCGAGGGTGTCCCGATCTTTCGATGAGATGGTAACTATCGATTTGGTGGAGACGACTTTGACGATCCGACTACAAACGTGCACGACGTTGCGCCTTAGCAATCGCTAAACCAATCTCCAGAGGTTATTGACCACGCCGTGCACAATCAACCTGACCACGAAGGTCTATTCCTGCAAGCAATCGAAGAATGAGCAAGAATATGATAAAAGCAATCTGAATATTGCAAATATGTATGAAGTATTGATAAAGGTGGGGATCCGAAAGCGGTCTTGGTCTGGTCGTTGAACACAAACGAAGTACACGAAGTTGCGTTGGCTAACTTTTAACTAAACAAATCCCAAGGAAAAGCTACTAGATGGATCTACTTATATAGGAGCAAGGGGTGGCGGCCAAGGAGGTGGGAGGACGTCCCAAGGCAGCCTAAAACTAAATCTAGGTCGTACAAGGCCAATGGGCCCAAGTGGAGGTGATGTAACACCTTTGGACTTGTAGTTTGACTCGGATTCTGCTGCAGCATCAGATTGTTTCGTCCACAACTCAACGCTCCGGACGAATTTGAAGGTGATTCCAATTGGGTTGGAAAGTGCACGAAATCTAGTTTCCAACAAAAAAAGAATCACCCAATTCGGAGTCCGTATGAAAAACTTGTGTGCGTTTTGAGTCAGGTATGTCTATGCAGTCCGAATCTGAATCCAGAACGTGAGAGACTTGGACTCTATCCTCTCTTGGGCCAAAAGTGACGTGAGAGAACTTTTTGGACAGCAAATAAACATCTATTTCTTCCTTATCTTCATATGTGGATTGTACAAATGTCCCATACACCTGCAATTAGACAAAACACAAAAGTGTGTGAAGTATTTTTGTTCTGGATAACACAAATAGATTATTGAATAGTTTGCACTAGGAATCACCTGACAAATATGCATATATGCAATATTTTTGGTCATATCCAAGGTAGTCATGTCCTCATCATCCTCCCCTTCTTGAAAATAAAGCCGTCCTCGGCGTTGCTTAATCTGAAATGTGGCTAACAAAAGAGACAAGGTGTACATGTTGTATATGTATATGTCATCCATTTTTACTTCCCTTGATTTTTGCATATATGACACATGAATAGATGAGTAACTTGCATAGTTCATAAAATCTAAAGCCAAAAAATTAGCACAAGAAGTAGAAGGCATGAAAATATTGCAACTCAGTTTGCACATATAAGTGAAGCTGTTATTCATTTCAAAAGATTGACAATGTTCATCATTAAACCATCCCAACATTGGTGAATAAACCTTACTTGCATCAAATTTACATGCTACAACATGCTTAAATAAGCAAACATGCAATAAGTCATTCAACACAGAATCATCACCAAGATTAGAGGTCATATCAAAATGATTAAACATTGGTTCTTTTGCATCAATAGTTAATTCAATGGGTGCACTCAAAATTGTTGGTATTTCAGTTGTTTGATCACATGGCAAAGTCAAATTATCAACATCATATTCTCATGAACATTAGAATCATTACCAAGAAACGAAAGTACCTGGTAATTTAGTTGGCGTGCACGAGCTCTAGTAATTGGTCCAGTATGTATAGCAACAGGGGCTGTGGGTGTAACAATTGTATTGATGTCCTCATCATCCTCCCCTTCTTGAAATGAAGTCGTCCTCGACGGAAGTTCATCTTCCTCACCCACATAATGCTTCAAATCTGCAATGTTAAAAGTGGGACTAACCCCAAAATCTGCAGGCAGCTCAAGTTTATATGCATTATCATTTATTTTCTCTAACACCTTAAAGGGACCATCAGCACGTGGCATTAGCTTTGATTTGCGCAAATCAGGAAATCTATCCTTACGCAAATGTAACCAAACAAGATCTCCAGGTGCAAACACAACATGTTTTCTACCCTTATCTCCAGCAAGTTTATATTTAGCATTCATACGCTCAATGTTTTCCTTAGTTAACTCATGCATTTTTAAAATCAATTCAGCACGTTGTTTAGCATCAAAATTAACCTTCTCCGAAGATGGAAGAGGCAACAAATCAATAGGTGCACGAGGTAGGAAACCATACACAACTTCAAAAGGGCACATCTTAGTAGTACAATGCAATGAACGATTATAAGCAAATTCAATATGAGGCAAGCATTCCTCCCACATTTTCTTATTATTCTTCAAAACAGCCCTAAGCATAGTAGACAACGTTCTATTGACTACTTCAGTTTGTCCATCAGTTTGGGGGTGACAAGTAGTACTAAAAAGCAGTTTAGTCCCCAACTTAGCCCATAAACATCTCCAAAAGTGGCTAAGAAATTTAGTATCACGATCTGAAACAATAGTATTTGGCACACCATGCAAGCGAATAATTTCACGAAAGAACAAATCAGCAACATTAACAGCATCATCACTTTTATGACATGGTATAAAGTGTGCCATTTTCGAGAATCTATCCACGACAACAAATATGCTATCCCTCCCCTTCTTTGTTCGAGGTAAACCTAAAACAAAGTCCATAGATATATCCTCCCAAGGAACACTAGGTACAGGCAAAGGCATTGATGAGGACATCAATACAATTGTTACACCCACAGCCCCTGCTGCTATACATACTGGACCAATTACTAGAGCTCGTGCACGCCAACTAAATTATCAGGTACTTTCGTTTCTTGGTAATGATTCTAATGTTCATGAGAATATGATGCTGCCTAAATTGGATACATTTGTTTTGCTTACAAATGAAGGGCCTAGCTTGGAGAAGGATGAACATTGGAGCAAGAACAAGCATGGAGATGATGGCATGCGCAAGGGGAACAAGAACGGAGTTACAAGTGATGATTTCAGGACTTTGAAGCCACCATAATGTGTGCATGAAGCCTTGGACGAAATATACAAGATGCCACTTCATAAATTTCGTCCCGAGGCTATTTTAGGTGCTGCGTCACCTTATTATTGGGCCAGGCCCATGTAATTTCGAAATACATAAGTATAGGCTATTTTTAGAGTCCGTATGTGTGGGGAAACAAGAGATAGGGTTGATTTCGGACCCCTCCACCAAGGGCCACTAAATCCACCCCCTCTTCCTCCATATATACAGCCCTTAGGGCATCGTTTAGACCTTGGGTTTTGTTTAGATTAAAAGTTCGCCATAGCTGCAACTTCGCGTACTTCGTTTGTGTTCAACGACCAGACAAAGGCGTCACAGAACCCCACCTTGATCAATAAAGCTTTCATCTTATATTCGCAATATCCAGATTGCAATCTCAGTTTCTTGCTTGTTCTTCGTTTGCTCGCAGGAAACAGACCCTCGTGGTCAGGTTGATCGTGCTCCGGCGTGGTCAATAACCTCTCGGAGTTGGTTTAGCGATTGCTAAGGCGCGACGTCCTCGCACGTTCGTAGTCGGATCGTCAAAGTCGACTTCCGCCAAAGCGAAATCCACCATCTCATCGAAAGACGGGACACCTTTGCCTCTATCAGATGGTGCATTCAAATTGACAAGGCATTCATCATTCTCATGTAGAGATGGAAGATCAGTACCTTTGTCATTACCTCTTATGATCAACTCAGATGATGTAGCCACTCTCGGGGGCGATGTGTCACATGGTGGAGGTGATGTAGTCCTGACAACAACGGATGTGGTTGTCATAGTATGCCTAGTAGTTGAAGGAACAATCATATCAACTCTTGGAATGTGCACCGTGCGCTTGTTCTCCTCGTGGCCAACACGTCGTTTTATTTCCTGTTCAGCTTTGCAAGCAAGATGAAACAAATGGTCCATAGGATAACACTCTTCATGAATTAGTATCTCTTGAATATCACGGTTTAATCCTCCCCAAAATCTATCCATAAAATCATCTTCACTTTCTTCTAAAGAGGAATGCAACAAGGTAGTTTGTAAATCATTATAATATTTTGTTACAGTTTCACTACCTTGTTTTAAGTGTTGCAACTTCTTAATCATGTCACGAGTATAATAAGCAGGGACGAAAGTATGTCGCATGGCAAGTTTCAAATCATCCCAAGTAGTAGGTATATAATCAGGGTGTAACCGACAATATTCACTCCACCAAACCAAAGCATAACCAGTGAAAGAACCAACCGCAACCTTAACCTTTTTATGTTCATCGAAATTATGGGAAGCAAATATATTTTTTATGTCGAACTCCCATTCAATATATAAAGCAGGTTTAAAACGGCCATTAAATGGTGGTATAGATACATTAACCTGATCATGTGCATTTGGATGTTTGTGCACCTCTCGTGACGGTTATGGTATTTGCAAAGGTGGTGGCACCTCTCCCGCGATCGACAAAGCCCATGAATTGACTCTGGATCCTGTCATGATTAGTAGAACAAGAAACAAAACCCAAAAATAATGTTCCTATAACTACTAGGATGTGGTGGTAAAACGCTCACAGTAACGCAAATATCAATGTCTTACAAGTTCTTACCATGCAGCAGGCGGTGATCGGCAACCAGCGGTGTCAAGTAACTCCGAATATTGAGTAAAGCGATTGCCAGGGGAGCGTACGTATACACGGTGTAGAAATATGTGGAGCTGGGTTGGCTATATATGGTAGCAAAAGATTAGCAATAATCAATTCAAAGATGCAATGTTGAATAAACGCTCAACGACGGTACTGTGCTGGTCCTAGGCTAGATCGGACTAGAGACGCGAGCCTAGAACACTAATAAGGTCACGACGTAGCACAACTAGCATCAATGAAGGATACTAAGTAGCTCTTGACAGCAAGATATAAGTGAAGATCACAACGGCAGTGAAGATAATGATGAAAAACAACTGCCAAGCAGGATATACAACAACTCTCTCTCCAACTTTCCTGATGAGGACATCAATACAATTGTTACACCCACAGCCCCTGCTGCTATACATACTGGACCAATTACTAGAGCTCGTGCACGCCAACTAAATTATCAGGTACTTTCGTTTCTTGGTAATGATTCTAATGTTCATGAGAATATGATGCTGCCTAAATTGGATACATTTGTTTTGCTTACAAATGAAGGGCCTAGCTTGGAGAAGGATGAACATTGGAGGAAGAACAAGCATGGAGATGATGACATGCGCAAGGGGAACAAGAACGGAGTTACAAGTGATGATTTCAGGACTTTGAAGCCACCATAATGTGTGCATGAAGCCTTGGACGAAATATACAAGATGCCACTTCATAAATTTCGTCCCGAGGCTATTTTAGGTGTTGCGTCACCTTATTATTGGGCCAGGCCCATGTAATTTCGAAATACATAAGTATAGGCTATTTTTAGAGTCCGTATGTGTGGGGAAACAAGAGATAGGGTTGATTTCGGACCCCTCCACCAAGGGCCACGAAGTCCACCCCCTCTTCCTCCATATATACAGCCCTTAGGGCATCGTTTAGACCTTGGGTTTTGTTTAGATTAAAAGTTCGCCATAGCTGCAACTTCGCGTACTTCGTTTGTGTTCAACGACCAGACAAAGGCGTCACAGAACCCCACCTTGATCAATAAAGCTTTCATCTTATATTCGCAATATCCAGATTGCAATCTCAGTTTCTTGCTTGTTCTTCGTTTGCTCGCAGGAAACAGACCCTCGTGGTCAGGTTGATCGTGCTCCGGCGTGGTCAATAACCTCTCGGAGTTGGTTTAGCGATTGCTAAGGCGCGACGTCCTCGCACGTTCGTAGTCGGATCGTCAAAGTCGACTTCCACCAAAGCGAAATCCATCATCTCATCGAAAGACGGGACACCTTTGCCTCTATCAAGTGGTATCAGATTTCCAGGTTGCTCGGTGAGATTTTACAGTTTTTCGTAGTTTAGATCGAGTCTGTTCTTCATACCTACAGTCCACGAAAAAGCCACAAAAAAAATTAGGGTTAGTTCATCATATCCGAACCAATCTGAGCCTTTGCATAATCTTTTTAGGGTTTTGCTTTGTTGAATTTGCGGTTGCATCGTCGTGTCTAGTTGCTGGTCTTAGAGTCTAGTCTTTTAGAGTTTCGAGTTCTGGTCATAAGTTGTCACGCCGCCGCCGCACCATCATCATCACCCCTGCCATCTACCACCACCGCTTATCCGCCACCGCTTCGAATCCGTATCCATATACCACCACAGCTGTCATATACCACCACCGCTGCCATCTACCACCATATATCCACCACCAATCCGAGTTCTTGTCATATTAGGTTTACCTCGAACAAAGAAGGGGAGGGATAGCATATTTGTTGTCGTGGATAGATTCTCGAAAATGGCACACTTTATACCATGTCATAAAAGCGATGATGCTGTTAATGTTGCTGATTTGTTCTTTCGTGAAATTATTCGCTTGCATGGTGTGCCAAATACTATTGTTTCAGATCGTGATACTAAATTTCTTAGCCACTTTTGGAGATGTTTATGGGCTAAGTTGGGGACTAAACTGCTTTTTAGTACTACTTGTCACCCCCAAACTGATGGACAAACTGAAGTAGTCAATAGAACGTTGTCTACTATGCTTAGGGCTGTTTTGAAGAATAATAAGAAAATGTGGGAGGAATGCTTGCCTCATATTGAATTTGCTTATAATCGTTCATTGCATTCTACTACTAAGATGTGCCCTTTTGAAGTTGTGTATGGTTTCCTACCTCGTGCACCTATTGATTTGTTGCCTCTTCCATCTTCGGTTGCCTGCAGATTTTGGGGTTAGTCCCACTTTTAACATTGCAGATTTGAAGCATTATGTGGGTGAGGAAGATGAACTTCCGTCGAGGACGACTTCATTTCAAGAAGGGGAGGATGATGAGGACATCAATACAATTGTTACACCCACAGCCCCTGCTGCTATACATACTGGACCAATTACTAGAGCTCGTGCACGCCAACTAAATTATCAGGTACTTTCGTTTCTTGGTAATGATTCTAATGTTCATGAGAATATGATGCTGCCTAAATTGGATACATTTGTTTTGCTTACAAATGAAGGGCCTAGCTTGGAGAAGGATGAACATTGGAGCAAGAACAAGCATGGAGATGATGGCATGCGCGAGGGGAACAAGAACGGAGTTACAAGTGATGATTTCAGGACTTTGAAGCCACCATAATGTGTGCATGAAGCCTTGGACGAAATATACAAGATGCCACTTCATAAATTTCGTCCCGAGGCTATTTTAGGTGCTGCGTCACCTTATTATTGGGCCAGGCCCATGTAATTTCGAAATACATAAGTATAGGCTATTTTTAGAGTCCGTATGTGTGGGGAAACAAGAGATAGGGTTGATTTCGGACCCCTCCACCAAGGGCCACTAAATCCACCCCCTCTTCCTCCATATATACAGCCCTTAGGGCATCGTTTAGACCTTGGGTTTTGTTTAGATTAAAAGTTCGCCATAGCTGCAACTTCGCGTACTTCGTTTGTGTTCAACGACCAGACAAAGGCGTCACAGAACCCCACCTTGATCAATAAAGCTTTCATCTTATATTCGCAATATCCAGATTGCAATCTCAGTTTCTTGCTTGTTCTTCGTTTGCTCGCAGGAAACAGACCCTCGTGGTCAGGTTGATCGTGCTCCAGCGTGGTCAATAACCTCTCGGAGTTGGTTTAGCGATTGCTAAGGCGCGACGTCCTCGCACGATCGTAGTCGGATCGTCAAAGTCGACTTCCACCAAAGCGAAATCCACCATCTCATCGAAAGACGGGACACCTTTGCCTCTATCAAGTGGTATCAGATTTCCAGGTTGCTCGGTGAGATTTTACAGTTTTTCGTAGTTTAGATCGAGTCTGTTCTTCATACCTACAGTCCACGAAAAAGCCACAAAAAAAATTAGGGTTAGTTCATCATATCCGAACCAATCTGAGCCTTTGCATAATCTTTTTAGGGTTTTGCTTTGTTGAATTTGCGGTTGCATCGTCGTGTCTAGTTGCTGGTCTTAGAGTCTAGTCTTTTAGAGTTTCGAGTTCTGGTCATAAGTTGTCACGCCGCCGCCGCACCATCATCATCGCCCCTGCCATCTACCACCACCGCACCGAATCCGTATCCATATACCACCACCAATCCGTGTCCATATACCACCACTGATCCATATCCATATACTACCACCGCTACCACCACCGCTGCCATATACCACCACCATATATCCACCACCAATCCGAGTTCCTTGCTTATTAGGTTTGTTTTCGGGATCCATCTAGATTCCGATTCGTGTTTCCTTGCCGGAGTAGGTTTCGGGTAGCCACGCTCCGTTTAGGCCCAAAATTTTTCGAAAACGCATTTTTCGAAAAAATTTCTGGCTATCCTATTTTTAGGTGTTTCTGAGTGTTTTGAGACAGGTGCCATTATAGGAAGTTTTTTTTGACCCGTTTCCAGTTTTTGGGTCCGGACAGTCAAAAAAAAAAATTGGTCAAAAAAAATTTCGTGCCCATCCTGTCAGTTTGAGCTAAGAAAAGTTTTGAGACACTCGCCATTATAGTGATTTTTCG